>NC_142765.1:13920611-14227277 GCF_054948205.1 Urtica dioica subsp. dioica | reverse complement strand
AGACATATACTCACCACCTCGATCAGATCGAAGGGTTTTGATCACTTTGCCAGTTTGCTTTTCCACTAAAGCCCTAAAGACCTTAAATACGTTAAAGGTCTCGGATTTGTGTTTAAGCAAATAGACAAACCCATATCTTGAGTAATCATCAGTGAAGGTAACGAAGTATTCGTATCCTCCACGTGCCTGTTGGTTGAGCGGACCACATACATCAGAATGTATTAGTTCCAGCAACTCAGTGGCTCTTCGACCTTTATCAGAGAAAGGTCGCTTAGTCATTTTTCCTTCTATGCAGGATTCACAAGTAGGTAGTGAACCTATTGCAGAGGCTTGGAGTGGACCATCCCTCACAAGTCTCTTAATCCTTTCTAGACTGATATGACCAAGTCTTAAGTGCCATAGGTGTGTTGATTTTGTTAGATCGGAGGATTCAGAAAGTTTGATCCTCTTTGGCTCCCTAATTAGATCATTATCTATTTCGGTGTCTAAAAGAGAAGGTTGAGTGGGATAGATGTAGAAAAGAGCATTCTTCATACATGCATCAGTGACAAAAGAATTATCAGGAAACGAAATACGAATTCCATTCTTAATGAACTTTAAACAATAATCTTGCTCACGAAGACGAGCAACGGATATTAAGTTCTTCCCAAAGGTAGGAACAAAATAAACATTATTCAAGTTTAAAGTGCGGTCTTCAAAAGACAGCGTCACGGATCCCACAGCCTTCGCGGACACCAGGCTCCCATCACCCCATTTGAAACAGTACTCGCCTTCCTCTAAGCTTTTGGTTTTCTTGAAACCATTCAAGGAACAACAAATATGGTTAGTAGCAGCGGAGTCAAGAATCCACGTTGATACATTATCAGCTACTAAGCATGCTTCGGTAACTAGTACAATACTATGTTCCTTTGCTTTGAGATAGGCAGGACAGTTCTTTTTATCGGCTTTGTGAGGTCTCTTCTTAGTTCCAGAGGCGGAGGCTTTTTGCTCAGTAGCATGTGCCTCTCCTTGATTCCTCTTTCTCTTAGTGAGACCTACAGCAGTGTGAAGTTCCTTCATAAGCTTGGTAACAGTGTACTCTAGCTTGTTTATGAAGTAGTTCATCTTGGAGGTATCAAGAGATGCGGGGAGAGTTTCTAAGATCATATCTATGATATTCTTCCCATCAATCTCAGATCCTAGGATTTCCATTTTACTCAGATGACTAATGATCAATATCATAAAGTCTCCAACAGGAGTCCTAGCCTGCATATGACAGTTCATAAACTGTCGGACTGCTTGTAGCCTTGTTTAACGCCTTTGCCCTCCAAACATCTTAAGGAGATTGTAGAGCATCTCAGCGGCAGGCTCGAAGTCACGATGTTGCTTCTTTCAGCATATTGTTCATAGATGCCAAGATATAGCACCTCACAATCTCATCGGATCGAAGCCAGGCCGCTAAGGCGTCATTGTCCTCTTGAGTTGAATCATCATTCGTCAGAGGAGGACACGGGGTGGTGAGTACCCTTTTGTGCTTGTTAACGGTAGGTATTATGTCGAGGTTACGTTTCGAGTCTATGTAGTTTTTCGTTTTCGAGTTTGTTCGAGGAAAGAAAGATTGAGAGATGGTTGAGAGACATATTGCCTATGTAAGTTGAAACAAGTTTATGATTAGTCTTTGGTTTAGGATTTAAGTTTTATTAAGACTTTTGTAAAATCCAAAGGTGTTATAAACCAAACGATAATTTACTCCCTCAAGAGAAGGCCGCAAAAAATCTCCATTTATAAGTAAATGACACATCATTAATGCTAAGCCAAGATGTCAATACATCTATTTTGACTAGCCACCTTGTAAATTGGTTTGATCACTCACATCCTTTCGCAGAGCCTCAAGGGAGGATACTAGGGATTGAGCCTAAGCGTGCAACCAACCACTTAGTCCAAAAGATCAGCTTTGAAAAACAATCCCCCAAGGGGAGGCCTTGCCATCATTGCATCACTCTCGGACGTAGCTCATTGAGCAATGATCGAAGCAATAACGCCTTGGAGTACTCACATTTAAGTGAGGGTCACAAGAGCGGCTCTTAGTCCCACGTTATTACATCTTTCACTAGTGTTGGGGATCGCGGGTTACAAACAACGAATATAACCCTCCCACTTAGTTTTTGGAGTTGGTTCATCGACTCTTATAAGTTCGGAAACAAATTTCCTAGTTAGAGAGCGACAGAGCGGACAACTAGAAGAGAATCCTAGATCGACATGTTCAGAGCAGTATTAGTGCATAAAGGCACAAGGTACATACTTGATCTTTTCCTATTTTCTATTTCGGGAAAGTGCGTGAGGGAAGTGTGAACTTCAACTCACTCGAACACTTGAAAGTTTGAGATTACACATCTTTTTATTTTTCGGCTTGTCTACAAGGAGACCTCCCACTCAAATTTTCAAGAGCATATAGATTTTGAACATATGTGATATAGATATAGTTTTGAAAACATTTTGAAAATTTATTTGATTTGGATGACAAAATATTTTCAAGTTTGAAAGTGAAAACGGTTTTTCAAAATTCAAACTAGTTTTGTAAAAAAAAACAATTTCAATCAAAACATTTTAATCTTACACATCATGTTTATAATCATATGAAAAACATTTTTGCTCAAGAAAATTTTCTCATTAGAGTTCTATAACTCATGGTAGTGGGGTTTGAAAATCCGGATTTCTAAAAAACTGGAGTTTCAGACAGCCGCGCACCTCGGAGTAAAATCGCCATATCTGGCGGCTCCGATGTCCTTTTCAGCCGAAACCGGTGGCATTGGACAGAGGACAGACAGAGCTTTAATTTGATTCAAGAATCATTAAATTTCGATTTCTGAGCAGAGAGTTATGCCACTTTTAATGCGGGTTTACTCCAGCTCGAAGAAAAAGAAATAAATTAAAACTTGGTCATACTTAGGTGCGAAAAAGAATCAAGTGTAACGGAACGTTTTAAGATGTTGTTTAAAGCTTTTATTTGTGTTTTATTAGCAGGGTAATAACATAGAATAAAAGAAATAACAACAAGCATAAAACGAATACGGTAAATAAAAGAAACTAGAAAGACAAAGTAACTAGTCACAAAATTTACCGAAATTTCTCAAACCTTTAAAACACGTTTTTCAATATAAAAAATTAAAAACTTTTAGAACTGATTCTAATGTGTTTTAAAAACATCCCAAACTCATAGAAAATTAACATGCTTTTTAATTTAAAGACAAGAGCATTAAATTAAAGAAAAACTAAGATTACAATTCTAACTTGTCACAAAATTAGTAAACTTTCGAAAACGATTTTCAAGCTCATAATTTTAAAAACATGTACATGCTAATCTTTGACCATAGCTCTGATACCATTTGTTGGAATTGATCTAGGGTTTAAGAAAAAGTTTAAACGCTTCGGGAAGCGGCGGAATTTTAAAAAATTTCTTTTCAAGTAAAAACAGTTTTTACTAACCTAGACAAAGAAGCAAGTACATGTAATTAAAAACTATTATGAGCTAAGAAGCTTACTAACCTTTGTTGAAGCTTGATCTTTGAGAAGCTCTTAGAAAGTTGCAACGCTCGTCTCCCCTCGCAGCATGTCCCTCTTTCTTTCCTCGGCACCTCGAGCAACCACGAAAGTTTCTATCACTAAATCACTCGAGAGAAAAGGAATTAGTGAGTGGGCACTTTTAAACACTACGACCTAAGAACGAGTCTTGAAGTCGCAGAGCTAAACACTAGGTCAAATGAGGACCTAGGTGCCAAAACAATAAAACGAAATTGAAGAGAGAGAGAGAGAGGATCGGCCAAGTCTAGAGAGAGAAGCTCTCAATCTCTAAAACTTTGGGATGAATCAAATGTGTGGAATGAGGCTCCTATTTATAGGAGAGGTCTCACCTTCAATAAGGTAGTTTCCTCTTCTATAGAATATCACATATTCATGAGCAAATATTGCCCATTTCCCTCTTATTCCACACGGCCAAGGCAGCCTTCTAGAAGGCTTGGATTTGTTTCCTTTTATGTGCCTTTCCTTGCCTTTTTCTTACTTGGCCGAAATTCTCAAACATCCTTATGCAAATTTGTTTCCTCTTTTACTTTTGGCAAGTATCTATATACATTTATGCACAAAATAAACTCTCTTTCTTTGGGTATTATGGGCGCCCAACATGTCTCTAGGAGGAGCTTCTAGAAGCTTCTTCATTTGTTCATAACAACATGAGAAAAACCCATTAAGAATTTTCAATAAAATTCTTATGAAATGAAATTAATTCACAAGGCCCAATGATCAAGTCATGGCCGAGTGAAACATGTCATAAAATGACCTTGTCAAAAATTTATTGACATTCATTTCATCCTTTGTCTCAAAAGACAAAAATATCCTTTTAACTATTTTCGTTCTTGTTTTGACTTAGCTTCCAGTTTAACTATTCCTATCGATGTGATTCGTGACAGTGACCTCATGGACCCAAATGAACAAAGCTTGAGCTAAACACTTGGACTCAAAAGTTCACAAACCTTTTCCAAGTTTAGCTTAATGTCAACTGACTCCACTAAAGAGCTGACACTGAAAATCTCTCGGTTCAAATGAATTTATTTTCTACTCAAGAATTCGACCTAATTATGATGAGTGGATCCACTGAATATTATCTATGTTTACCCTTCATGAATGTCATCAGCTAGTCGGGATTTACTAAATTACCATTTTACCCTTCTAGCTGTTATTTCCTCAACTCCTTTGTCGCTTGTGAATAAGTTAGAAACAATGTATTGACGAGGAGCTAACAAGTCACATTGTTTCATCCAAAAGAGTCAGGACTCAATTTGGACACTGGCCAGTTCATTTATTCACACTCCAAGGAACAAAGCATGAGGTGACATACATTGCATTTCAGCAATCTTGTACATGAATTCCATATCTATGAGAACTTCACAAAGTTACTCATGACAGACTCACAACTTAGTACTTCACCAATAGGCCTTGTTCGGAATCACATAGTGAGTCCGAACTTTGACTTTCTCAAATGAGAATACTAAGGTGTGAAATGGCATGTCTCATTTCAGGATTAAGGTAAGCATGATGCAATTCATACATAGTGACTTCGAGACATAAGAGGTTAAATGGTTTGTTCTTATATTGTCTCTAGAAGTGCACTGGTCAATTCAGTATCTTCGGAAGATACCTAGAAGAACTATAGAGTCCCAAACTCTCAATGCCTCATAACCAGACATCATAGATTCTTCTAACAATCATACTGAGGTCAATAGTCCTTTGACCCTAAGATTGCGAATATATCGTTTTAAGCAAACTACGAAGAGTTTGTTCATGCAAATCTACATTTGTCTCTTCGTAAGTTGTTTAGTTTGTTTATGGACTAAAAGACTATGGTTTTATCATAAAGCTTCAGACAAGGAAGATTGAATGAACGTTTCAACTTTATTAATGAATGAATAGGCAATTACAAGCAAGAGTCTTCGTAAGACTATATGACATCAAATGTACATAGATAGACACTACTACTCTTCTTGTGGGCACCATTGACAACATAAATATCATACATGTCCAACTTGCTTACAAGAAATTCAAAAACAGGCCTAAATAATCCTTTAGTTCAAATATCCGCAGTCTACTCTTTAGTAGTGACAAACGGAGTGCAAATGATTCCATTGTCAAGCTTTTCTTTGATGAAATGTCTATCGATCTCGATGTGCTTTATCCGATCATGTTGTATGAATTCTGAGAGATGCTAATCGCTGCTTTGTTGTCGCAAAACAGTTTCAGAGGCAGGTTTGCCTCCTTCTTTAGGTCTTCTAAAACACGCTTAATCCACAACAATTCACAGATCCCATTTGCCATAGGCCTGAACTTTGCTTCCGCGCTACTCCTTGACACATCACTTTGCTTTTTGCTTCTCCAAGTTACTAGATTCCCCTACACATAGGTGCAGTAGCCCGAAGTAGATTTTCTGTCACCTGGTCCGGCCCAATCAGCATCTGTGAAAGCCTCCACGGCTCTTGTGGCTGATTTTCTTAAAAACAGTCCCTTTCCGGGACAGCTCTTCAAGTAGCTAAGGATTTGGTCGTTGTCAATGGTGCCCACAAGAAGAGTTGTAATATTTATTTTGTACATTTGATGTAATAAAGTCTCATGAAGACTCTTGCTTGTAATTGCCTATTCATTCATTAATAAAGTTGAAACGTTCATTCATTCTTTCTTTGTTTGAAGCTTTATGATAAAACCTTAGTCTTTTAGTGTTGTCAATGGTGCCCACAAGAAGAGTTGTAGTCTTTATTTTGTACATTTGATGTAATAAAGTCTCATCAAGACTCTAGCTTGTAATTGCCTATCTATTCATTAATAAAGTTGAAACGTTCATTCAATCTTCCTTGTCTGAAGCTTTATGATAAAACCTTAGTCTTTTAGTCCATAAACAAACTTAACAACTTACGAAGAGACAAATGTAGATTTACATGAACAAACTCTTCGTAGTTTGCTTAAAACGATATATTCGCAATCTTAGGGTCAAAGGACTATTGACCTCAGTATGATTGTTAGAAGAATCTATGATGTCTGGTTATGAGGCATTGAGAGTTTGGGACTCTATAGTTCTTCTAGGTATCTTCCGAAGATACTGAATTGACCAGTGCACTTCTAGAGACAATATAAGAACAAACCATTTAACCTCTTATGTCTCGAAGTCACTATGTATGAATTGCATCATGCTTACCTTAATCCTGAAATGAGACATGCCATTTCACACCTTAGTATTCTCATTTGAGAAAGTCAAAGTTCGGACTCACTATGTGATTCCGAACAAGGCCTATTGGTGAAGTACTAAGTTGTGAGTCTGTCATGAGTAACTTTGTGAAGTTCTCATAGATATGGAATTCATGTACAAGATTGCTGAAATGCAATGTATGTCACCTCATGCTTTGTTCCTTGGAGTGTGAATAAATGAACTGGCCAGTGTCCAAATTGAGTCTTGACTCTTTTGGATGAAACAATGTGACTTGTTAGCTCCTCGTCAATACATTGTTTCTAACTTATTCACAAGCGACAAAGGAGTTGAGGAAATAACAGCTAGAAGGGTAAAATGGTAATTTAGTAAATCCCGACTAGCTGATGACATTCATGAAGGGTAAACATAGATAATATTCAGTGGATCCGCTCATCATAATTAGGTCGAATTCTTGAGTAGAAAATAAATTCATTTGAACCGAGAGATTTTCAGTGTCAGCTCTTTAGTGGAGTCAGTTGACATTAAGCTAAACTTGGAAAAGGTTTGTGAACTTTTGAGTCCAAGTGTTTAGCTCAAGCTTTGTTCATTTGGGTCCATGAGGTCACTGTCACGAATCACATCGATAGGAATAGTTAAACTGGAAGCTAAGTCAAAACAAGAACGAAAATTGTCGAAAGGGTATTTTTGTCTTTTGAGACATAAGGATGAAATGGATGTCAATAAATTTTGACATGTTCATTTGATGACTTAATGTCACTCGGCCATAATATGATTAACTGGGCGTTGTGAATTAATTTCATTTCATGAGAATTTTATTGAAAATTCTTAATGGGCCTTTCTCATGTTGTCATGAACAAATGAAGAAGCTTCTAGAAGCTCCTTCTAGAGAGACTTGGGCGCCTACCCTAATAGAGAAATAGGTGAGTTTATTTTGTGCATAAATGTATTTAGATACTTGCCAAAAGAAAAAGAGGAAACAAATTTCCTCCAAGAGGAAAGTGGGAATCGGCCAAGTGAGAGACAAGGCAAGGCCTTGAACAAAATTGGAAACAAATCAAGGCTTCTAGAAGCCTTGAGTTGGCCGAGTGTCTCAAAGGGAAAAAGAGGAAATTGCTCATGAATATGTGATATTCTATAGAAGAGGAAACTACCTAATTGAAGGTGAGACCACTCCTATAAATAGGAGCCTCATTTCCTCACATTTCATTCATCCAAGTTTAAGAGATTTGAGAGACTCTCTCTCTAGAACTTGGCCGAAAATCCTCTCTCTCTCTCTCTAGTTTATTTTCGATTATTTCTTGTCTTGGCACCTAGGTCGTCACTCGACCTAGTGTTTAGCTCTGCGACTTCGAGACTCGTTCTTAAGTCGTAGTGTTTAAAAGTGTCCACTCACTGATTCCTTCTTTTCGAGTGATTTAGTGATAGAAACTTTCGTGGTTGCTCGAGGTGCCGAGGAAAGGAAGAGAGACGTGCTGCGAGGGGAGACGAGCGTTGCAACTTTTCCAAAAGCTTCTACAAGGTTCAAGCTTCAAGAAAGGTTAGTAAACTTCATAGCTCATATTGGTTTTTAGTTACATGTACTTGCACTTGTCTAGGTTAGTAAAAACTGTTTTACTTGTAAAAGAAATTTTTTAAAATTCCGCCGCTTAACGAAGCGTTAATTATTTTCTCAAACCCTAGATCGATTCCAACAAATGGTATCAGAGCTATGGTCAATGATTAGCATGTACATGTTTTTAAAATTATGAGCTTGAAAATCGTTTTCGAAAGTTTACTAATTTTGTGACAAGTTAAAATTGTTATCTTAGATTTTTTTAATTTATTGCTCATGTCTTTAAATTAAAAAGCATGTTGATTTTCTATGAGTTTGGGATGTTTTTAAAACACATTAGAATCAGTTCTAAAAGTTTTTAATTTTTTATATTGAAAAACGTGTTTTAAAGGTTTGAGAAATTTCGGTAAATTTTGTGACTAGTTACTTTGTCTTTCTAGTTTCTTTTATTTACCGTATTCGTTTTATGCTTGTTGTTATTTCTTTTATTCTATGTTATTACCCTGCTAATAAAACACAAATAAAAGCTTTAAACAACATCTTAAAACGTTCTGTTACACTTGATTCTTTTTCGCACCTAAAAGGGACCAACGATTTAATTTATTTCTTTTTCTTCGAGCTGGAGTAAACCCGCATTAAAAGTGGCATAACTCTCTGCTCAGAAATCGAAATTTAATGATTCTTGAATCAAATTAAAGCTCTGTCTGTCCTCTGTCCAATGCCAACAATTCCTATCGATGTGATTCGTGACAGTGACCTCATGGACCCAAATGAACAAAGCTTGAGCTAAACACTTGGACTCAAAAGTTCACAAACCTTTTCCAAGTTTAGCTTAATGCCAACTGACTCCACTAAAGAGCTGACACTGAAAATCTCTCGGTTCAAATGAATTTATTTTCTACTCAAGAATTCGACCTAATTATGATGAGCGGATCCACTGAATATTATCTATGTTTACCCTTCATGAATGTCATCAGCTAGTCGGGATTTACTAAATTACCATTTTACCCTTCTAGCTGTTATTTCCTCAACTCCTTTGTCGCTTGTGAATAAGTTAGAAACAATGTATTGACGAGGAGCTAACAAGTCACATTGTTTCATCCAAAAGAGTCAAGACTCAATTTGGACACTGGCTAGTTCATTTATTCACACTCCAAGGAACAAAGCATGAGGTGACATACATTGCATTTCAGCAATCTTGTACATGAATTCCATATCTATGAGAACTTCACAAAGCTACTCATGACAGACTCACAACTTAGTACTTCACCAATAGGCCTTGTTCGGAATCACATAGTGAGTCCGAACTTTGACTTTCTCAAATGAGAATACTAAGGTGTGAAATGGCATGTCTCATTTCAGGATTAAGGTAAGCATGATGCAATTCATACATAGTGACTTCGAGACATAAGAGGTTAAATGATTTGTTCTTATATTGTCTCTAGAAGTGCACTGGTCAATTCAGTACCTTCGGAAGATACCTAGAAGAACTATAGAGTCCCCAACTCTCAATGCCTCATAACCAGACATCATAGATTCTTCTAACAATCATACTGAGGTCAATAGTCCTTTGACCCTTAGATTGCGAATATATCGTTTTAAGCAAACTACGAAGAGTTTGTTCATGCAAATCTACATTTGTCTCTTCGTAAGTTGTTAAGTTTGTTTATGGACTAAAGGACTAAGGTTTTATCATAAAGCTTCAAACAAAGAAAGAATGAATGAACGTTTCAACTTTATTAATGAATAGATAGGCAATTACAATCTAGAGTCTTCATGAGACTTTATTACATCAAATGTACAAAATAAAGACTACAACTCTTCTTGTGGGCACCATTGACAACAAACTCCCACTTGACTTGTTGTCGCTGTTTTTCGGACAACTATTTAGGAGCCAAAGATGGTTAGACCCAAGGCCGGACCAAATGGTCTCGTCTTGACTCGAGCGTGTCGGACCCGGTGTCCCGAGTCGTCCCTTAGCTGTGGATGTCCCTTGAGTTCGTCAGAGTACCTGAAAAGGAGTAGAGAACACGTGAACTACAAAGGGGAAACAAGGGGGGTGCCCCTGTTTACCTCTCCGACGCTCAACATTAGTGTGATTGAGGTGGAGTATAGAGGTTTTAGGGGTGTTTAGAGGCCAAAGTTTGAGAGAAACGAGCGAGGTACGAGTTCGGCAGCGTTTCAGTACTCAAGAATGGATTACCTGGACTAGGGGAGCGGCCCCTGTATTTATAGGCAGCCAAGGGGTGGTTTGAAGACCCCTTGGCCGAGTGAGCAAGGTTGGACCGGTCTTGGAGGAGGGCCGGCCTTGGAGAGCCGGCCATGGAGGAGGGCCGGCCTTGGAGGAGGGCCGGCCTTGGAGTGCCGGCCTTGGAGAGCCGGCCATGGAGGAGGGCCGGCCGTGGAGGAGGGCCGGCCTTGGAGTGCCGGCCTTGGAGAGCCGGCCATGGAGGAGGGCCGGCCTTGGAGGAGGGCCGGCCTTGGAGTGTCGGCCTTGGAGAGCCGGCCATGGAGGAGGGCCGGCCTTGGAGTGCCGGCCTTGGAGGAGGGCCGGCCTTGGAGTGCCGGCCTTGGAGAGCCGGCCTTGGAGGAGGGCCGGCCTTGGCATATGGCCGGCCATTGGCCGGCTGACCTTTGGGCCGGCCACAGGCCGGAGCATATGGCCGGCCGCCGGCCGGCTAACCCTTGGCCGGCCATTGACCCTTTCCCCGCTCGAGGCCTTGCACCGGTCGCATGGGTCGAGGTGACGCCTTAGTCCCTGTCGGTCCGAGACGGACGGACAACATTAGCCCCCCGAGTTTCCGGTCGAGCGTAGATCGAGTGGAAACTCAAAATCTACTCTTTATACGAATGCGGGATGAACGCTCTCGGGTTTGCGTCATGAGGAATGGCCTTTGGGCGTCGCGAGGGACGACTTATTGTTTCGGGTTGATCGTGCGCGGCTTATTTTCTCGATCTACCAGTGAGGGCGTGATCGATTAACACGGCTTTATTGCGTTGTGCGCGTCTTGTTTTCTGGACTTGCCAATGAAGGCATAATCGATTTGCACGTCTTTTTTTGTATTGTGCGCGTCTTATTTTCTCGACTTGACAACGAAGGCATAATCGATTTGCACGTCTTTGTTGTCTTGTGCGCGTCTTATTCTCTCGATTTGCCAATGAAGGCATAATCGATTTGCACGTCTTTGTTGTGTGGACGCAGACCTTGAACCCATTTGTAACTCGTTGCCTATCGGCCCACGAGCTGGGCGGCGAGCGCGATGCCACATTTGTGTGGCGAGGTTCCAGATACGCCCTGCGGACGCAGACCTTGAACCCATTTGTAACTTGTTGCCTATCGGCCGACGAGCTGGGTGGCGAGCGCGATGCCACATTTGTGTGGCGAGGTTTCCCGTGGACGCTGGCTAAACCAGATACGCCCTGCGGACGCAGACCTTGAACCCGTTTGTAACTCGTTGCCTATCGGCCGACGAGCTGGGCGGCGAGCGCGATGCCACTTTTGTGTGGCGAGGTTTCCCGTGGACGCTGGCTAGACCAGATACGCCCTGCGGACGCAGACCTTGAACCCATTTGTAACTCGTTGCCTTTCGGCCGACGAGCTGGGCGGCGAGCGCGATGCCACATTTGTGTGGCGAGGTTTCCCGTGGACGCTGGCTAGACCAGATACGCCCTGCGGACGCAGACCTTGAACCCATTTGTAACTCGTTGCCTATCGGCCGACGAGCTGGGCGGCGAGCGCGATGCCACTTTTGTGTGGCGAGGTTTCCCGTGGACGCTGGCTTGACCAGATACGCCCTGCGGACGCAGACCTTGAACCCATTTGTAACTCGTTGCCTATCGGCCGACGAGCTGGGCGGCGAGCGCGATGCCACTTTTGTGTGGCGAGGTTTCCCGTGGACGCTGGCTAGACCAGATACGCCCTGCGGACGCAGACCTTGAACCCATTTGTAACTCGTTGCCTATCGGCCGACGAGTTGGGCGGCGAGCGCGATGCCACTTTGGTGTGGCGAGGTTTCCCGTGGACGCTGGCTAGACCAGATACGCCCAGCGAACGCAGACCTTGAACCCATTTGTAACTCGTTGCCTATCGGCCGACGAGCTGGGCGGCGAGCGCGATGCCACTTTGGTGTGGCGAGGTTTCCCGTGGACGCTGGCTTGACCAGATACGCCCAGCGGATGCAGACCTTAAACCCATTTGTAACTCGTTGCCTTTCGGCCGACGAGCTGGGCGGCGAGCGCGATGCCACTTTGGTGTGGCGAGGTTTCCCGTGGACGCTGGCTTGACCAGATACGCCCAGCGGACGCAGACCTTGAACCCATTTGTAACTCGTTGCCTATCGGCCGACGAGCTGGGCGGCGAGCGCGATGCCACTTTGGTGTGGCGAGGTTTCCCGTGGACGCTGGCTTGACCAGATACGCCCAGCGGACGCAGACCTTGAACCCATTTGTAACTCGTTGCCTATCGGCCGACGAGCTGGGCGGCGAGCGCGGACTCGGGACTCAACTCGAGGACTCACGTAGAGCCTGCACGAGGATTAGTTAATTGGCTTGTGGGCTCAATACTCAACTCGAGGGCTCATGTAGAACCTGCACGAGGAATTGTTAGTTGACTTGTGGACTTGGGACTCAACTCGAGGGCTCTCGTAGAGCCTGCACGAGGAGCCTCGTGAAGAGTCGGCGCGAGGAGTGTCGGTTGACTCGCGGACTCGGAGCTCGACTCCAGGAACGAATTCATCTCGAGGAGACATGTGAAGAGTCGGCACGAGGAGTATCAATCGACTCGCGGACTCGGAGCTTGACTCGATGAATTGCGTGAGAAGTCTTTCTTTGGGATCTTCGGCCTAACCACCGGCCCCTTGAGACTTTGTTATTATTTTTCTTTTGTTGTTGTTGTTGAGTTGTTTTTTTATTGAGCATTGATCCCTGTTAGCCCCCCGAGTTTCTTGCGTTTGTGAGACGAAGGCCAAGAAACTCTCGTATTAGAGGTGTACAATAGTGTGCGTTACACTTTTTCATGTGTGAAATAACTCTTTATTGTAATAAGGGGGTCGTTACAGGTGGTCATGGCATTTGGCCTTCTTTTATGAAAAAAAGAAAATTACATTTTTGAAGTGAAAGCAATCACGAGGTCGATCGAGCTCGGTCGCGAGTTTAAGGGTCGAAGTAACGGCACTCATGGCTTGCTAGCAGACGCGACGAATTCCTTGAGATCCCCACCTCGAATTAGGGAATCAATTCGCTTCTTAAGCTGCTTGCACAAGATCGTCGCGTGCCCGTGATCTTTGTGGTATTCGCAGAACCTACTTCGATCTCGCTTCGCGGGGTCCTTTGTGAGTGGAGCGGGGCTTCCCAGCTTATCGCGGCGTAAGCTCAGGATCCGGTCGGGCGTTGTGTTGAGCGGGACGAAGGATCGCTTCGGGGCTGGAGAAGGGTGGTCGTTAGGGATTGGACCCTTCCGGCGCCTTTTCCTTCGAGGCTCGAGACCAACGGCCGGCATCATAAGCGTGGCTGCGCGTTCTTGGTCGAGTGCTCGATCAATGTTCGGTGGTTGCTGCCCCAAGATGATCGCGGTCTCGCGTCGGGCGTTGAGCTTTTCTCTCAAGTCGAACCCGTGATTCTCTCTTTGAGAACTGAGGCGGTCTCTCAAGTCTCCGGAGGCCGTCCCTATCACCCTTCTTAGAGGTGCGTCGTTCAGGCGACGCCCTTGACGGAGGCCGCGACCATCGATGTTGTCACCTTCACGAGGGTTTTGGACGCGGATGGAGAGCTTGGAGCGTCCCTTTCGGGACCTCGAGACTGAGCGTTCTCGGGTATTGCGTGAGCTTCGGAGCCTTGACGTGGTCGCCCGAGGGTGTCCCCTCGAGGGCGCGTGCGCGTGCTCATCAGAAAGTTGATGTTTCGACGCGGCCGCTCGAGGGTGTCCCCTTGGAGGCGTGCGCGCGTGTCCACTTTCGTGAATAGCGTGGTCGAGGTTGGTCTCGTGGTTGATGTCATTGACATTGTTGGAGTCGAGGAGGTCGGCGATGAGCGCGCCGGTGACGCCGGGGCGGTCTAGGAGCTCGGTGAGCCTTCGAGCCGTGTCCTCTCGGACTGCGGCCTCGGGGTCATTCGCCAGGTCTCGGGGCTGGCTCTCGTTATCACGAGGTTGCCCTTCGAGACGGCGCGCGGAGCTTTGGAGGTCGCGCCTCGAGCTAGTCGCTCGGGCGCCCACGGAGGTGGCGGGGCTACGACTCATCTCTCGAGAGTCGTAGAAGTGAGAAGAAGACTGGTAGAGGGGATGTGTTGCCAAGGTCGAGAGATCCCCTCCTTCTAGCGCCAAAATGTTGTCGCTGTTTTTCGGACAACTATTTAGGAGCCAAAGACGGTTAGACCCAAGGCCGGACCAAGTGGTCTCGTCTTGACTCGAGCGTGTCGGACCCGGTGTCCCGAGTCGTCCCTTAGCTGTGGATGTCCCTTGAGTTCGTCAGAGTACCTGAAAAGGAGTAGAGAACACGTGAACTACAAAGGGGAAACAGGGGGGGTGCCCCTGTTTACCTATCCGACGCTCAACATTAGTGTGATTGAGGTGGAGTATAGAGGTTTTAGGGGTGTTTAGAGGCCAAAGTTTGAGAGAAACGAGCGAGGTACGAGTTCGGCAGGGTTTCAGTACTCAAGAATGGATTACCTGGACTAGGGGAGCGGCCCCTGTATTTATAGGCAGCCAAGGGGTGGTTTGAAGACCCCTTGGCCGAGTGAGCAAGGTTGGGCCGGCCTTGGAGGAGGGCCGGCCATGGAGAGCCGGCCATGGAGGAGGGCCGGCCTTGGAGGAGGGCCGGCCATGGAGAGCCGGCCATGGAGGAGGGCCGGCCTTGGAGGAGGGCCGGCCTTGGAGTGCCGGCCTTGGAGAGCCGGCCATGGAGGAGGGCCGGCCTTGGAGGAGGGCCGGCCTTGGAGTGCCGGCCTTGGAGAGCCGGCCATGGAGGAGGGCCGGCCTTGGAGTGCCGGCCTTTGAGGAGGGCCGGCCTTGGAGTGCCGGCCTTGGAGAGCCGGCCTTGGAGGAGGGCCGGCCTTGGCATATGGCCGGCCATTGGCCGGCTGACCTTTGGGCCGGCGACTGGCCGGCCAAGCATATGTCCGGCCGCTGGCCGGCTGAGCATATGGCCGGCCATTGACCCTTTCCCCGCTCGAGGCCTTGCACCGGTCGCATGGGTCGAGGTGACGCCTTAGTCCCTGTCGGTCCGAGACGGACGGACAACATTACTCAAAGAAGGTGTGTGTAGTCCTTCATGCCTAATCCTTCACGATGTTGGTCGAAGACCATGTTCGCTAGGGCCTTGGTGAATGGATCTTCCAGAGATCTACTTCACCTCCACGTCTCCGCGTTGCGCGATCTCTCGAATCAAATGGTATTTCCTCTCAATATGCTTACAGCGCTTATGGCTTCTAGGTTCCTTTGAGTTAGCGACAACCCCACTATTATCACAATAAAGGGTCATGGGCTCGTCGATGTTTGGAACAACTTCCAAATACTTAAGGAACTTTCTAAGCAATACAGCCTCTTTGGATGCTTCACAAGGAGCCACATATTCTGCTTCCATTGTGGAGTCAGCAATGCATGATTGCTTAATACTTCTCCACACAACAGCTCCACCATTAAGGATGAACACAGATCCCGAAGTGGATTTCCTGGAATCCTTATCCGCTTGAAAATCGGAGTCGGTATATCCCGTCATAGTCAGGTCAGTACCTGAGTATGTAAGCATGAAGTTCCTAGTTCTTCGAAGATACTTAAGAACATGCTTAACAGCAATCCAGTGCTCGGGTCCAGGGTTGGATTGGAAACGGCTAACTACGCCAACGGCAAAACATATATCAGGTCTAGTGCAAAGCATAGCATACATGAGGCTTCCTACGGCAGAGGCGTAAGGAATCTTCCTCATGTCTTCAATCTCTTGTGCAGTCTTGGGAGACTGGTCCTTAGAGAGTGAAACTCCATGCCTAAAGGGTGTTTGGCACTTCTTGGAGTCTTGCATCGAGAAGCGATCCATTACCTTATCAATACAAGATGCTTGAGAGAGCGACAGGGTCCGGTTTTTCCTATCTCGAAAGATTTGGATCCCCAGAATGTACGCGGCTTCTCCTAGATCCTTCATATCGAATTGCTTTGCCAGCCAGACCTTAACCTCAGATAACTTACCCACGTCATTACCAATGAGTAGTATATCATCGACATATAGTACCAAAAACACAACTTTGCCTTCGTGTATTAACTTGTAAACACAAGGCTCATCTATTAACTGTTCAAAGCCGAAGCTCTTTACAGTTTCATCGAATCTAATATTCCATGACCTATATGCTTGCTTTAGTCCATAAATGGATTTAAGCAACTCACAAACCTTGGTCTCTTGACCTTTATCCACGAAACCGTCTGGTTGAGCCATGTAAATGCGCTCGTCAAGATTGCCATTCAGAAAGGCTGTCTTGACATCCATTTGCCAGATCTCATAGTCGAGAGCTGTAGCTATGGATAGCAGTATGCGGATGGATTTAAGCATTGCGACTGGCGAGAAGGTTTCTTCATAGTCAATCCCTTTTGTTGGGTATAACCCTTCGCCACAAGTCGTGCTTTGAACGTCTCGACGTTCCCATCAGGACCCCTTTTCTTCTTGTATATCCACTTACACCCTACGGGTTTAATCCCTTCAGGAATGTCTACAAGTTTCCAGACTTTGTTGACATACATCGAGTGCATTTCAACTTTCATGGCGTCAAGCCAAAGGTTTGATTCAGAACAAGCCATTGCTTGGCTATAGGAAACAGGGTCATCCATGTCGGAGACGGCTACAAGAGAGTCTCTATAAGACATGTACCTGTCAGGCTTTTGAACAGCCCTCCCACTACGTCTAAGTACTACTTGACGAGATTCTTATGAGTTAGGTTGTGTTTCAGTTGGGGTAAGAACAGTTCTTACAGATGAGGTAGAAGCTTCCTCACCCAACTTTTCTTCAAGCACAATTTTGCTTCTAGGTTTCGCATCCTTCATAAAGTCCTCCTCAAGGAAACGAGCATTCGTACTAACGAAAGTCTTATCGTCCTCGGGACTATAGAAAGTAAAACCTTTGGTTTCCTTCGGATATCCTACAAACAGGCACAATTCTGACCTACTAGCCAACTTGCTAGTCTTTTGCCTCAGCACGCGTGCAGGGCAACCCCAAATTCGGATGCGGCCAAGATTCACTTTACGGCCAGTCCATCGTTCATAAGGAGTACCAGGGACCGTTTTGGACGGAACTTGGTTCAGAATGTAGGCGGCTGTTTCGAGGGCATATCCCCAAAAGGAAAGCGGGAGTGATGAGTAACTCATCATTGATCTAACCATCTCCATAAGAGTTCGGTTTCTTCTCTCTGACACTCCGTTTTGTTGAGGTGTGCCAGGTGCGGTAAGCTGAGAAGCGATACCTTCTTCTTTAAGAAAGTCATCGAACTCTCCAGACATATACTCACCACCTCGATCAGATCGAAGGGTTTTGATCACTTTGCCAGTTTGCTTTTCCATTAAAGCCCTAAAGACCTTAAATACGTTAAAGGTCTCGGATTTGTGTTTAAGCAAATAGACAAACCCATATCTTGAGTAATCATCAGTGAAGGTAACGAAGTATTCGTATCCTCCACGTGCCTGTTGGTTGAGCGGACCACATACATCAGAATGTATTAGTTCCAGCAACTCAGTGGCTCTTCGACCCTTATCGGAGAAAGGTCGCTTAGTCATTTTTCCTTCTATGCAGGATTCACAAGTAGGTAGTGAACCTATTGCAGAGGCTTGGAGTGGACCGTCCCTCACAAGTCTCTTAATCCTATCTAGACTGATATGACCAAGTCTCAAGTGCCAGAGGTATGTTGATTTTGTTAGATCGGAGGATTCAGAAAGTTTGATCCTCTTTGGCTCCCTAATTAGATCGTTATCTATTTCGGTGTCTAAAAGAGAAGGTTGAGTGAGATAGATGTAGAAAAGAGCATTCTTCATACATGCATCAGTGACAAAAGAATTATCAGGAAATGAAATACGAATTCCATTCTTAATGAACTTTAAACAATAATCTTGCTCACGAAGACGAGCAACGGATATTAAGTTCTTCCCAAAGGTAGGAACAAAATAAACATTATTCAAGTTTAAAGTGCGGTCTTCAAAAGACAGCGTCACGGATCCCACAGCCTTCGCAGACACCAGGCTCCCATCACCCCATTTGAAACAGAACTCGCCTTCCTCTAAGCTTTTGATTTTCTTGAAACCATTCAAGGAACAACAAATATGGTTAGTAGCAGCGGAGTCAAGAATCCACGTTGATACATTATCAGCTACTAAGCATGCTTCAGTAACTAGTACAATACTATGTTCCTTTGCTTTGAGATAGACAGGACAGTTCGTTTTATCGGCCTTGTGAGGTCTCTTCTTAGTTTCAGAGGCGGAGGCTTTTTGCTCAGTAGCATGTGCCTCTCCTTGATTCCTCTTTCTCTTAGTGAGACCTACAGCAGTGTGAAGTCCCTTCATAAGCTTGGTAACAGTGTACTCTAGCTTGTTTATGAAGTTCATCTTGGAGGTATCAAGAGATGCGGGGAGAGTTTCTAAGATCATATCTATGATATTCTTCCCATCAATCTCAGATCCTAGGATTTCCATTTTATTCAGAAAACTAATGATCAATATCATGAAGTCTCCATCAGGAGTCCTAGCCTGCATATGACAGTTCATAAACTGTCGGACTGCTTGTAGCCTTTTTTGACGCCTTTGCCCTCCAAACATCTCAAGGAGATTGTAGAGCATGTCACCGACAGTCTCGAAGTCATGATGTTGCTCTTTCAGCATATTGTTCATAGATGCCAGGATATAGCACCTCACAATCTCATCGGATCGAAGCCAGGCCGCTAAGGCGTCATTGTCCTCTTGAATTGAATCATCATTCGTCAGAGGTGGACACGGGGTGGTGAGTACCCATTTGTGCTTGTTAACGGTAGGTATTATGTCGAGGTTACGTTTCGAATCTACGTAGTTTTCGTTTTCGAGTTGGATCGAGGAAAGAAAGATTGAGAGATGGTTGAGAGACATATTGCCTATATAAGTTGAAACAAGTTTATGATTAGTCTTTGGTTTAGGATTTAAGTTTTATTAAGACTTTTATAAAATCCAAAGGTGTTATAAACTAAACGATAATTTACTCCCTCAAGAGAAGGCCGCAAAAAATCTCCATTTATAAGTAAATGACACATCATTAATGCTTAGCCAAGATGTCAATACATCAACATTGACTAGCCACCTTGTAAATTGGTTTGATCACTCACATCCTTTCGCAGGGCCTCGAGGGAGGATTACTAGGGATTGAGTCTAAGTGTGTAACCAACCACTTAGTCCAAGAGATCGACTTTGAAAAACAATCCACCGAGGGGAGGCCTTGCCATCATCGTCTCATTCTCGGACGTAGCTCATGGAGCAATGATCAGAGCAAAGCGCCCTTGAGTACTCTCATTTAAGAGAGGGCCACGAGGGTGACTCTTAGTCCGGCGACACTTGCACTTTTCATTAGTGTTGGGGTTCGTGGGTTACAAACAACGAATATAACCCTCCCACTTAGTTTTTGGAGTTGGTTCATCGACTCTTATAAGTTCGGAAACAAATTTCCTAGTTAGAGAGCGACAGAGCGGACAACTAGAAGAGAATCCTAGATCGACATGTTCAGAGCAGTATTAGTGCATAAAGGCACAAGGTACATACTCGATCTTTTCCTATTTTCTATTTCGGGAAAGTGCGTGAGGGAAGTGTGAACTTCAACTCACTCGAACACTTGAAAGTTTGAGATTACACATCTTTTTATTTTTCGGCCTGTCTACAAGGAGACCTCCCACTCAAATTTTCAAGAGCATATAGATTTTGAACATATGTGATATAGATATAGTTTTGAAAACATTTTGAAAATTTATTTGATTTGGATGACAAAAAAATTTTCAAGTTTGAAAGTGAAAACGGTTTTTCAAAATTCAAACTAGTTTTGTAAAAATTCAATTTCAATTAATCTTTCAAAAATAAAAACTTTTAATCTTACACATCATGTTTATAATCATATGAAAAACATTTTTGCTCAAGAAAATTTTCTCATTAGAGTTCTATAACTCATGGTAGTGGGGTTTGAAAATCCGGATTTCTAAAAAAACTGGAGTTTCAGACAGCCGCGCATCTCAGAGTAAAATCGTCATATCTGGCGGTTCCGATGTCCTTTTGAGCCGAAACCGGTGGCATTGGACAGAGGACAGACAGAGCTTTAATTTGATTCAAGAATCATTAAATTTAGATTTCTGAGCAGAGAGTTATGCCACTTTTAATGCGGGTTTACTCCAGCTCGAAGAAAAAGAAATAAATTAAAGCTTGGTCCTTTTTAGGTGCGAAAAAGAATCGAGTGTAACGGAACGTTTTAAGATGTTGTTTAAAGCTTTTATTTGTGTTTTATTAGCAGAATAATAACATAGAATAAAAGAAATAACAACATGCATAAAACGATTCAAGTAAAAATAAGAAACTAGCAAGATATCAAAACTAGTCACAAAATTTTACTCGAAATTTCTCAAACCTTTAAAACACGTTTTCAATATAAAAAATTAAAAACTTTTAGAACTGATTCTAGTGTGTTTTAAAAACATCCCAAACTCATAGAAAATCAACATGCTTTTTAATTTAAAGACATGAGCAATAAATTAAAAAAAAAATCTAAGATAACAATTCTAACTTGTCACAAAATTAGTAAACTTTCGAAAACGATTTTCAAGCTCATAATTTTAAAAACATGTACATGCATCTCTTTGACCATAGCTCTGATACCATTTGTTGGAATCGATCTAGGGTTTAAGAAAATAATTAACGCTTCGGTAAGCGGCGGAATTTTAAAAATTTTCTTTTACAAGTAAAACAGTTTTTACTAACCTAGACAAGTGCAAGTACATGTAATTAAAAACCAATATGCGCTAGAAGTTTACTAACCTTTCTTGAAGCTTGAACTTTGAAGAAGCTTTTGGAAAGTTTGCAACGCTCGTCTCCCCTCGCAGCACGTCTCTCTTTCTTTCCTCGGCACCTCGAGCAACCACGAAAGTTTCTATCACTAAATCACTCGAAAAGAAGGAATCAGTGAGTGGGCACTTTTAAACACTACGACTTAAGAACGAGTCTCGAAGTCGCAGAGCTAAACACTAGGTCGAGTGAGGACCTAGGTGCCAAGACAAGAAAAATCGAAAATAAACTTAGAGAGAGAGAGAAGAGGGGCGGCAACCACAAGTTCTAGAGAGAGAAGCTCTCAATCTCTAACTTATGTGGAATGAGAAAAATGAGAAGAATGAGGCTCCTATTTATAGGAGAGGTCTCACCTTCAATAAGGTAGTTTCCTCTTCTATAGAATATCACATATTCATGAGCCAATTTCCTTTTTTCCTCTATGATGCACTCGGCCAAGGTAGGCTTCATTAAACCTTGGATTTGTTTCCTTTTTTGTTCCTTGCCTTGCTTCTTTCTCAACTTGGGCGCCTACCTCTTGCTTCCCTTAGAGGAAATTTGTTTCCTCTTTTTCTTTTGGCAAGTATCTTCATACATTTATGCACAAAATATTCTCTCTATCCCTTGGGTATGTTGGGCGCCTATAGCCTTCTAGAAAAGGCTTCTAGAAGCTTTTCCATTTGTTCATGACAACATGAAAAAGGCCCAATAAGAATTTTCAATAAAATTCTTATGAAATGAAATTAATTCACAAGGCCTAGTTAATCATATTATGGCCGAGTGACATTAAGTCATCAAGTGAACTTGTCAAAATTTATTGACATCCATTTCATCCTTATGTCTCAAAAGACAAAAATACCCTTTCGACAATTTTCGTTCTTGTTTTGACTTAGCTTCCAGTTTAACAATTCCTATCGATGTGATTCGTGACAGTGACCTCATGGACCCAAATGAACAAAGCTTGAGCTAAACACTTGGACTCAAAAATTCACAAACCTTTTCCAAGTTTAGCTTAATGCCAACTGACTCCACTAAAGAGCTGACACTGAAAATCTCTCGGTTCAAATGAATTTATTTTCTACTCAAGAATTCGACCTAATTATGATGAGCGGATCCACTGAATATTATCTATGTTTACCCTTCATGAATGTCATCAGCTAGTCGGGATTTACTAAATTACCATTTTACCCTTCTAGCTGTTATTTCCTCAACTCCTTTGTCGCTTGTGAATAAGTTAGAAACAATGTATTGACGAGGAGCTAACAAGTCACATTGTTTCATCCAAAAGAGTCAGGACTCAATTTGGACACTGGCCAGTTCATTTATTCACACTCCAAGGAACAAAGCATGAGGTGACATACATTGCATTTCAGCAATCTTGTACATGAATTCCATATCTATGAGAACTTCACAAAGCTACTCATGACAGACTCACAACTTAGTACTTCACCAATAGGCCTTGTTCGGAATCACATAGTGAGTCCGAACTTTGACTTTCTCAAATGAGAATACTAAGGTGTGAAATGGCATGTCTCATTTCAGGATTAAGGTAAGCATGATGCAATTCATACATAGTGACTTCGAGACATAAGAGGTTAAATGGTTTGTTCTTATATTGTCTCTAGAAGTGCACTGGTCAATTCAGTACCTTCGGAAGATACCTAGAAGAACTATAGAGTCCCCAACTCTCAATGCCTCATAACCAGACGTCATAGATTCTTCTAACAATCATACTGAGGTCAATAGTCCTTTGACCCTTAGATTGCGAATATATCGTTTTAAGCAAACTACGAAGAGTTTGTTCATGCAAATCTACATTTGTCTCTTCGTAAGTTGTTAAGTTTGTTTATGGACTAAAGGACTAAGGTTTTATCATAAATCTTCAAACAAAGAAAGAATGAATGAACGTTTCAACTTTATTAATGAATAGATAGGCAATTACAAGCTAGAGTCTTCATGAGACTTTATTACATCAAATGTACAAAATAAAGACTACAACTCTTCTTGTGGGCACCATTGACAACAGACAAGGCCTCCCCTTGGGGGATTATTTTTCAAAGCTGATCTTTTGGACTAAGTGGTTGGTTGCACACTTAGTCTCAATCCCTAGTATCCTCCCTTGAGCCTCTGCGAAAGGATGTGAGTGATCAAACCAATTTACAAGGTGGCTAGTCAAAATAGATGTATTGACATCTTGGCTTAGCATTAATGATGTGTCATTTACTTATAAAAGGAGATTTTTTACGGCCTTCTCTTGAGGGACTAAATTATCGTTTGGTTTATAACACCTTTGGATTTTATAAAAGTCTTAATGAAACTTAAATCCTAAACCAAAGACTAATCATAAACTTGTTTCAACTTATATAGGCAATATGTCTCTCAACCATCTCTCTATCTTTCTTTCCTCGAACAAACTCGAAAACGAAAACTACGTAGATTCGAAACGTAACCTCGACATAATACCTACCGTTAACAAGCACAAATGGGTACTCACCACCCCGTGTCCTCCTCTGACGAATGATGATTCAACTCAAGAGG
Organism: Urtica dioica subsp. dioica; assembly: GCF_054948205.1. NCBI lineage: Eukaryota > Viridiplantae > Streptophyta > Magnoliopsida > Rosales > Urticaceae > Urtica > Urtica dioica. The sequence continues at coordinate 14,203,448 of NC_142765.1, read as the reverse complement.
ACAATGACGCCTTAGCGGCCTGGCTTCGATCCGATGAGATTGTGAGGTGCTATATCTTGGCATCTATGAACAATATGCTGAAAGAGCAACATCGTGACTTCGAGACTGCCGCTGACATGCTCTACAATCTCCTTGAGATGTTTGGAGGGCAAAGGCGTCAAACAAGGCTACAAGCAGTACGACAGTTTATGAACTGTCACATGAAGGCTAAGACTCCTATTGGAGACTTTATGATATTGATCATTAGTCATCTGAGTAAAATGGAAATCCTAGGATCTGAGATTGATGGGAAGAAGGTCATAGATGTGATCTTAGAAACTCTTCCCGCATCTCTTGATACCTCCAAGATGAACTACTTCATAAACAATCTAGAGTACACTGTTACCAAGCTTATGAAGGGACTTCACACTGCTGTAGGTCTCACTAAGAGAAAGAGGAATCAAGGAGAGGCACATGCTACTGAGCAAAAAGCCTCCGCCTCTGGAACTAAGAACAGACCTTACAATGCCGATAAAAAGAACTGTCCTGCCTATCTCAAAGCAAAGGAACATAGTATTGTACTTGTTACCGAAGCATGCTTAGTAGCTGATAATGTATCAACGTGGATTCTTGACTCCGCTGCTACTAACCATATTTGTTGTTCCTTGAATGGTTTCAAGAAAACCAAAATCTTAGAGGAAGGCGAGTTCTGTTTCAAATGGGGTGATGGGAGCCTGGTGTCTGCGAAGGCTGTGGGATCCGTGACGCTGTCTTTTGAAGACCGCACTTTAAACTTGAATAATGTTTATTTTGTTCCTACCTTTGGGAAGAACTTAATATCCGTTGCTCGTCTTCTAGAGCAAGATTATTGTTTAAAGTTCATTAAGAATGGAATTCGTATTTCGTTTCCTGATAATTCTTTTGTCACTGATGCATGTATGAAGAATGCTCTTTTCTACATCTATCCCACTCAACCTTCTCTTTTAGACACCGAAATAGATAATGATCTAATTAGGGAGCCAAAGAGGATCAAACTTTCTGAATCCTCCGATCTAACAAAATCAACACACCTATGGCACTTAAGACTTGGTCATATCAGTCTAGAAAGGATTAAGAGACTTGTGAGGGATGGTCCACTCCAAGCCTCTGCAATAGGTTCACTACCTACTTGTGAATCCTGCATAGAAGGAAAAATGACTAAGCGACCTTTCTCTGATAAGGGTCGAAGAGCCACTGAGTTGCTGGAACTAATACATTCTGATGTATGTGGTCCGCTCAGCCAACAGGCACGTGGAGGATACGAATACTTTGTTACCTTCACCGATGATTACTCACGATATGGGTTTGTCTATTTGCTCAAGCATAAATCCGAGACCTTTAACGTATTTAAGGTCTTTAGGGCTTTAGTGGAAAAGCAAACTGGCAAAGTGATCAAAACCCTTCGATCTGATCGAGGTGGTGAGTATATGTCTGGAGAGTTCGATGACTTTCTTAAAACAGAAGGTATCGCTTCTCAGCTTACCGCACCTGGCACACCTCAACAAAACGGAGTGTCAGAGAGAAGAAACCGAACTCTTATGGAGATGGTTAGATCAATGATGAGTTACTCATCACTCCCGCTTTCCTTTTGGGGATATGCCCTTGAAACAGCCGCCTATATTCTGAACCAAGTTCCGTCCAAAACGGTTCCTGGTACACCTTATGAACGATGGACTGGCCGTAAAGTGAATCTTGGCCGCATCCGAATTTGGGGTTGCCCTGCACACGTGCTGAGGCAAAAGACTAGCAAGTTGGCTAGTAGGTCAGAATTGTGCCTGTTTGTAGGATATCCGAAGGAAACCAAAGGTTTTACTTTCTATAGTCCCGAGGACGATAAGACTTTCGTTAGCACGAATGCTCGTTTCCTTGAGGAGGACTTTATGAAGGATGCGAAACCTAGAAGCAAAATTGTGCTTGAAGAAAAGTTGGGTGAGGAAGCTTCTACCTCATCTGTAACAACTGTTCTTACCCCAACTGAAACACAACCTAACTCATCAGAATCTCGTCAAGTAGTACTTAGACGTAGTGGGAGGATTACTCAAAAGCCTGACAGGTACATGTCTTATGGAGACTCTCTTGTAGCCGTCTCTGACATGGATGATCCTGTTTCCTATAGCCAAGCGATGGCTTGTTCTGAATCAAACCTTTGGCTTGACGCCATGAAAGTTGAAATGCACTCGATGTTTGTCAATAATGTCTGGAAACTTGTAGACCTTCCTGAAGGGATTAAACCCGTAGGGTGTAAGTGGATATACAAGAAGAAAAGGGGTCATGATGGGAACGTTGAGACGTTCAAAGCACGACTTGTGGCGAAGGGTTATACCCAACAAGAAGGGATTGACTATGAAGAAACCTTCTCGCCAGTCGCGATGCTTAAATCCATCCGCATACTCCTATCCATAGCTGCAGCTCTCGACTATGAGATCTGGCAAATGGATGTCAAGACAGCCTTTCTGAATGGCAATCTTGACGAGCGCATTTACATGGCTCAACCAGACGGTTTCGTGGATAAAGGTCAAGAGACCAAGGTTTGTGAGTTGCTTAAATCCATTTATGGACTAAAGCAAGAATCTAGGTCATGGAATATTAGATTCCATGAAACTGTAAAGAGCTTTGGCTTTGAACAGTCAATAGATGAGCCTTGTGTTTACAAGTTAATACACGAAGGCAAAGTTGTGTTTCTGGTACTATATGTCGATGATATACTACTCATTGGTAATGACGTGGGTAAGTTATCTGATTTTAAGGTGTGGCTGGCAAAGCAATTCGATATGAAGGATCTAGGAGAAGCCGCATACATTCTGGGAATCCAAATCTTTCGAGATAGGAAAAACCGGACCCTGTCGCTCTCTCAGGCATCTTAAATTGATAAGTTGATGGATCGCTTCTCGATGCAAGACTGCAAGAGGGGTCAAACACCCTTTAGGCATGGAGTTTCACTCTCTAAGGACCAGTCTCCCAAGACTGCACAAGAGATTGAAGACATGAGGAAAATTCCTTACGCCTCTGCCGTAGGAAGCCTCATGTATGCTATGCTTTGCACTAGACCTGACATCTGTTTCGCCGTTGGCGTAGTTAGTCGTTTCCAATCCAACCCTGGACCCGAGCACTGGATTGATGTTAAGCATGTTCTTAAGTATCTTCGAAGAACTAGGAACTTGATGCTTACATACTCAGGTACTGACCTGACTATGACGGGATATACCGACTCCGATTTTCAAGCGGATAAGGATTCCAGGAAATCCACTTCGGGATCTGTGTTCATCCTTAATGGTGGAGCTATTTTGTGGAGAAGTATTAAGCAATCTTGCATTGCTGACTCCACAATGGAAGCAGAATATGTGGCTTCTTGTGAAGCATCCAAAGAGGCTGTATTGCTTAAGAAATTCCTTAAGTATTTGGAAGTTGTTCCAAACGTCGACGAGCCCATGACCCTTTATTGTGATAATAGTGGGGCTGTCGCTAACTCAAAGGAACCTAGAAGCCATAAGCGCTCTAAGCATATTGAGACGAAATACCATTTGATTGGAGAGATCGTGCAGCGCGGAGATGTGGAAGTGAAGAAGATCTCAACGGTGGACAACCTAGCAGATCCATTCACCAAGGCCCTAGCGAACAAGGTCTTCGACCAACATCGTGAGGGATTAGGCATGAAAAGTCACACATCTTCTTTGAGTCAAGTGGGAGTTTGTTGTCAATGGTGCCCACAAGAAGAGTTGTAATCTTTATTTTATACATTTGATGTAATAAAGTCTCATGAAGACTCTTGCTTGTAATTGCCTATTCATTCATTAATAAAGTTGAAACGTTCATTCATTCTTTCTTTGTTTGAAGCTTTATGATAAAACCTTAGTCTTTTAGTCCATAAACAAACTTAACAACTTACGAAGAGACAAATGTAGATTTGCATGAACAAACTCTTCGTAGTTTGCTTAAAACGATATATTCGCAATCTAAGGGTCAGAGGACTATTGACCTCAGTATGATTGTTAGAAGAATCTATGATGTCTGGTTATGAGGCATTGAGAGTTGGGGACTCTATAGTTCTTCTAGGTATCTTCCGAAGGTACTGAATTGACCAGTGCACTTCTAGAGACAATATAAGAACAAACCATTTAACCTCTTATGTCTCGAAGTCACTATGTATGAATTGCATCATGCTTACCTTAATCCTGAAATGAGACATGCCATTTCACACCTTAGTATTCTCATTTGAGAAAGTCAAAGTTCGGACTCACTATGTGATTCCGAACAAGGCCTATTGGTGAAGTACTAAGTTGTGAGTCTGTCATGAGTAACTTTGTGAAGTTCTCATAGATATGGAATTCATGTACAAGATTGCTGAAATGCAATGTATGTCACCTCATGCTTTGTTCCTTGGAGTGTGAATAAATGAACTGGCCAGTGTCCAAATTGAGTCCTGACTCTTTTGGATGAAACAATGTGACTTGTTAGCTCCTCGTCAATACATTGTTTCTAACTTATTCACAAGCGACAAAGGAGTTGAGGAAATAACAGCTAGAAGGGTAAAATGGTAATTTAGTAAATCCCGACTAGCTGATGACATTCATGAAGGGTAAACATAGATAATATTCAGTGGATCCGCTCATCATAATTAGGTCGAATTCTTGAGTAGAAAATAAATTCATTTGAACCGAGAGATTTTCAGTGTCAGCTCTTTAGTGGAGTCAGTTGGCATTAAGCTAAACTTGGAAAAGGTTTGTGAACTTTTGAGTCCAAGTTTTTAGCTCAAGCTTTGTTCATTTGGTACCATGAGGTCACTATCACGAATCACATCGATAGGAATAGTTAAACTGGAAGCTAAGTCAAAACAAGAACGAAAATAGTCAAAAGGGTATTTTTGTCTTTTGAGACATATGATGAAATGAATGTCAATAAATTTTTTGACAAGTTCATTTGATGACTTAATGTCACTCGGCCGTAACTTGATTATTGGGCCTTGTGAATTAATTTCATTTCATAAGAATTTTATTAAAAATTCTTAATGGGCCTTTCTCATGTTGTTATGAACAAATGAAGAAGCTTCTAGAAGCTCCTTCTAGATGTGAAATGGGCGCCCAAATACCCAAGAGAAAGAGAGATTATTTTGTGCATAAATGTATCAAGATACTTGCGAAAAGAAAAAGAGGAAACAAATTTCCTATGCTTGCCATAAGGAAATTCGGCCAAGGCAACCAAGAGAGAACAAAAGAGGAAACTAATCCCTTGGGGATTCACTTGAGGTGGGCGCCTATCTTGGATAGGAATGGGCAATAAAAGATTGCTCATTAAGGCTTGGAAAATAAGAGGAAACTACTTCTTTCCAAGGCCAACCCTTCTCCTATAATAGGACCCTCATTCCTCTCATTCTATTCATTCAACATAAGTTAGAGATTGAGAGACTCTCTCTCTAGACATTGTTGGCCGAACTCCTCTCTCTCTCTCTCTAGTTTATTTTCGATTTTTTTTCTTGTCTTGGCACCTAGGTCCTCACTCGACCTAGTGTTTAGCTCTGCGACTTCGAGACTCGTTCTTAAGTCGTAGTGTTTAAAAGTGCCCACTCACTGATTCCTTCTTTTCGAGTGATTTAGTGATAGAAACTTTCGTGGTTGCTCGAGGTGCCGAGGAAAGAAAGAGAGACGTGCTGCGAGGGGAGACGAGCGTTGCAAACTTTCCACAAGCTTCTTCAAAGTTCAAGCTTCAAGAAAGGTTAGTAAACTTCTAGCTCATATTAGTTTTTTAATTACATGTACTTGTTCTTTGTCTAGGTTAGTAAAAAACCGTTTTTACTTGTAAAAGAAAATTTTTAAAATTCCGCCGCTTACCGAAGTGTTAATTATTTTGTTAAACCCTAGATCGATTCCAACATTGGTACGCAGCTTCAAGGTGTTCTTCATACGGATGGTGCATAAACTGACTTACAAGGCTCACAACAAAGGCAATATCGGGCCTAGTGTGTGCCAAGTAAATCAGCCTACCGACTAGTCGCTAATATTGCTCCGCGTTGACTGGAGTCCCGTCTATGATAATTCCGAGCTTCTGATTTGGATCAATTGGGGTATCGGCTGGCTTCCAAGTACTCATTCCGGTATCTGTAAGAAAATCCCAGATATATTTTCGTTGTGAAACTACGATACCTTGCTTGGATCTTGCAATTTCCATACCGAGAAAATAATGCAATTCTCATAGGTCCTTTACTTCAAACTCTCTCGCCATATTCTCCTTCAAAATTTCCAGCTCCTCATGATGATCTCCGGTGAGGATTATGTCATCTATATAGACGATTAGGATAGCAATCTTTCTTTCTCTTGAGAATTTAGTGAAGACAATGTGATCGAACTGGGTTTGACAATAACCTTGTCCTTTAACGAACTGAGTGAACCGCTCAAACCATGCCCGAGGTGATTGCTTGAGCCCATATAGAGCCTTCTCTAGCTTGCATACTCTTGAATTGAATCCGTCCTCAAACCCGGGTGGAGGCTACATATATACTTCCTCTTCTAGTTTCCCGTTAAGGAACGCATTCTTCACATCGAATTGTCTGAGAGTCCAGTCAAGGTTAACTGCAATAGAAAGCAAGATTCTCACAGTATTGAGTTTAGCAACAGGGGCAAATGTTTCGGTATAGTCAATTTCGAATGTCTGTGTGAATCACTTGGCTACGAGTCTTGCTTTGTATCGTTCAAGAGTACCGTCAGACTTGAACTTTGGAGTGAATACCCATTTACAGCTGACAATGGATTTCCCTTTTGGCAGTTCTTCAATTGACCATGTCTGATTCTTCTCAAGAGCTTCCATCTCCTTGTGCACAGCCTTCTTCCACTCAGGTTGAGATACTGCCTCCTGAATACTACTTGGACAATCACAGATGACATATTTGTGATAAAGGTAGACTATGAAGATGATAAATTTGAGTATGAGATAAAGGCAGGGGTAGAATATTCTGCATATGTTCTTTTTTCTTTTCTGAGTGCAATCGGAAGGTCAGAGTCAAGAGTTTCCTTACCATTTTATCGATCTGGCTCCGGTTGGGATGCTTGACTGGCAGGTATTGTAGTCGGCTCTACATCTTGGTTTGGAGAATTCCTCTTATAAGTCTTGTCAAATAGAGAACTTGCCCGATTATCATACATTTCTATTTGAGATTTATTTTTTATATCATTTATACATGGCTGATTTCCAGGGATAGTACCTACCAGCTCAATATTTCTGATATTTTCATTCATTTTGTCATTTATTTCCTGAAATTGATCCTGATCTGTTAAACCGAAAGTATTTTTCAAATTTTCAGTTTCACTTTGACTTTTTTTCCGAAAATATTTTTATCAAAACGTGATTCATCTTCTAATTGATTCTCCCCCTGAAGATGAGACGTAAAATATGGTTTTGACTAAAAAAATCCAGTATCCATTGTGACAAAGAGTTTTCGAGAAATTGGATCAAAACATTTATAGCCTCTTTGGGTAGGTGCTATTCCTACAAATATGCTTTTTTTTTCCTTTTGGATCTAACTTACTAGTAGTTGTATCCGGGTTTTTTATGAACACAGTACACCCAAAAATTTTCAATGGCATAGAATGAAACACACGAGATTTTGAAAATTCTTTTTGAAGAAGATCAATCGGTGTTTAAAACTTTAAGACCTTTGAAGGCATTCTATTTATCTAATAAGTAGCATGAAGTACACTATCACCCCATAGATAATTTGGAATTTTTGTTGAAAACATTTTTGCTCGGGTGACTTCAAGTATATGCCTATTTTTTCTTTCGGGTATGCCATTTTGAGTAGGTGTATCACTGCATGAAATTTGATGAATTATCCCATTTTTTTCAAAAAATTCATTCAGAGATCGAGTAAAATATTCTCTTTCATTGTCACTTCTTACCATTTGAATTTGTGAATTAAATTGAGTTTTAACCATGTTATGAAAATTTTGAAAAATGTTCTCAACTTCAGATTTTTCTTTTAGCAAAAATACCCAACTTACCTGAATGATCATCAATTAATGTGACAAACCATCTTTTTCCAGAGTTTGTAGCTATCATAGATGAACCCCATATGTCGCTGTGAATGAGTGCAAAAGGTTTGGTCGCCTTATATGGTCGTGATGGGTAAAGATTTTTATGCTATTTCGCTAAAGCACATATTTCACATTTTAGAAAATAACTCAGGAAACAATTTGTTTATATAATGAAAACTAGGATGACCTAGACGGAAATGCAATAAAGAAATATCTTAAATACTAGAATTGTTAAAAATCTGTAGGCAAGAACTCTCTTGACCTTCTTTATTCAAGTGCATCCCCTCTTCCAAGATGTAGAGTCCTTCACATTCCCTAGCACTGCCAATCATCCTCCCCGAATCCAGTTCCTGAAAATGAAAATGTGAAGGATAAAAAATTATTTGGCAATTTAGGTCTCGGGTTAGTTTGCTAATGGAAATGAGATTAGAGGCTAAATTGGGAGCATGTAGGACTTTAGATAGAGCCAGAGACGGTGAAACAGTTATATCACCGAGTCCAGCAATGGCAGTAAAGGATCCATTTGCTATTCGGACTTTTCCGTTTCCTATAGTAGGTTTATAGGTTGAAAATGAGCTAGAATTTCCTGTCATATGGTCAGTAGCACCTGAATCGATGATCCAGATATTATTGAACTTAGAACATAGAAAGGTAGCAACAAACAATTTTCTACCGTCTTGTGCAAAGGAGCAGGATGGGACAACGAGTTTAGGAAGATTTTTTAGTGGTCTGTAGTAGATTCAGGAGTTGCACTCTTGCGAATCTTCAGCAGTGGTTTGGTATACTTTCTCCGGTTTCTTCTTGTCTCCGGGTGGTTTTCCATAAATCTTCCAGCATGTTTCCCTCGTATGCCATGGTTTCCTGCAGAAATCGCACCATGGTTTCTTCTTCTTTCCCTCATGTCCTCCTCGAAGGAATAAGGCCGATATTTTATTCACAGGCTCGGTGGATTCAATGGTGTTCATGATCTTCCGGCGATTCTCCTCTAGTCGGATCTCAGAGAACACCTCTCGGATGAATGGTAATGGCCTTCTTCCAAGAATTCTTCCTTTTACCTCGTCAAGTGCTTGATTGAGCCCAGTGATGAACATGAAGTCTTGGTCATTTTCTTCACGTGTCTTGAACAGAGAGTAGTCAGTCGGGCTTTTCCACTTCTCATCGTGGCACTGATCGAGTTCCTGCTAGATTGCCACCATCTCATTGTAGTAAACCGTCACAGACCGTCTTCCCTGTTTTGACTGCCAGAGTTTAGTTTTCAGCTCGAAAATCTGGGAAATTTTTTCCAAATCCGAGTAGGTCTCCTTCACGGATTCCTACACTTCTTTGGCAGATTTCATAAACAAGTGTGGCTTGGCGATTGCACAGTCCATGGAATTGAGAAGCCACGCCGTCACGAGTGACTTCTCCGATCTAGCCATCGTCGCCTTCCTTTCGTGCCTTCACTTCTTCGGTGAGATACCCTAGCTTCCCTCTTCCATCTATAGCAAGTTTTACTGATTGAGACCACTCTAGGTAGTTACTACCATTTAGTGGATGTACTATGATGTGCATAGACGTGTGAGAAGTCTCACCAGTGACAGGAGATGGTCTTTTCGGGTTGGTTAGAAGGGTTTTTTCCATCGTGAGAGTGAGGTTTGGGGTTTCAGATTCTGTGTTTTGGCTGGCTCTAATACCATGTAAGTTTCAGAGAAATATTTATGGTATATTGATCTTAGCTCAAGGCCGAAATATATAGATACAAGTGTAACAACTGAAGCAATAAAATAGGAACTAAATAACAAACTAATCCTAGTATCTATCGGTAGAAACTAACCCCTAAACGAACTCCTAATTTCCGATAATTAACTTCTATTTTCTACCTAAGGAAAGCGTTCCCATGCGTGATTCAAGCCTCGACATCTTCCATTTTGAAGAATTTTCTAACAATCTTATAGTATCTTGTGCTATGGCTATCGAGGCGTCTGTTTCAAGTCTGAAAGTGATGAGCTAAGATTTCATCAAGTTGGATCGCTTCGACGGCACCAACTTCACCCGCTGGCAGGACAAGATGTGGTTCTTCCTTACCGCCATGAAGATCTTCTACGTGCTAGACCCAACGTTGGTGCTTATCCCGGAGCCAACGGGCAATGACGATGAAGAACTCAAGGCGGTCCGAAAGAAGCATCAAGAGGATGAATTGTTGTGCCGTGGACACATTCTGAACACACAGTTAGATCGACTCTACGATCTCTACACCGACAATCCATCGGCGGTCGAGATATGGAAGGCTCTGGAGTACAAGTTCAAGGCAGAAGAAGAAGGTACCAAAAAGTTCCTTGTCTCGAGTTACTTTGATTTCAAGATGTTTAATGGCAAGCCTATACTTGCTCAAGTTCATGAATTGCAAGTTATCGTCAACAAATTGAGGACCGCGGAGATAGACGTTTCAGAGACTTTCCAAGTTGGTGTGATTATTGCGAAGTTGCCCAATTTGTGGAAAGGCTATCGGAAGAAACTTCTTCACAACACCTAGGACTTCTCTTTGGAGCAAATCCAGAAACATCTTCGAATCGAGGATGAGAGAGAAGACGAAGGATGCCAATACTTCCAAGGCCAACGCGGTGAGCGCTAAAGGAAAGAGGAAGAGGAATGAAAAGGAAGGATCTTCGAGTTCCAAAAAGGACTCGAAGAAATTCAAGCATTCTGGCAAATCCACGTCCGGCAACAAGCCCGTGTCCAAGGGGTCCAAAGGGGGTTGCTATGTGTGTGGCAAACCTGGTCACTATGCTCGAGATTGTTGACACCGCAAGATGGATGAGAAAGACGCCGACGCCACTATGACCGATGCTAACAGAGTCGCTACGTTGAGCAAACTCATTGTTGGAATTGATCTAGGGTTAAGAAAAGATTTAACGCTTTGAGCAAGCGGCGAAATTTAAAAATTTTCTTTAAAACAAGTAAAACGATTTTACTAACCTAGACAAAGAAAAAGTACATGTAAATTAAAACTATAAACGAGTAATACATGTTTACTAACCTTTGAGAAGCTTGAACGTTGAGAAGCTTTTGGAAAGTTGAAACATTAGTCTCCCTTCGCAGCACGTCTCTCTTCTTTCCTCGGAAACTCGAGCAACCATGAAAGTTACTATCACTAGAATCACTAGAGAAAGAAAAGAATTAGTGTGTGGGAACTTTTAAACACGATGACTCAAGAACAAGTCTCAAAGTCGAAGAGCTAAAACACTAGGTCAAATGTGGACCTAGGTGCCAAAACAAAAACGAAAAGAACTTAGAGAGAGAGAGAGGAGTGGGCGGCCAAGAGGTTCTAGATAGAGAAGCTCTCAATCTCTAAAACTTTGGAATGAATGAAATGTGAAGAATGAGGGCTCTATTTATACGAGAGGTTTTACCTACAATAAGGTAGTTTCCTCTTCTATAGAATATCACATATACATGAGCAAAATTTGCTCTCATTCCCTTTTTTCCACACGGCCAAGAGAGCTTCTAGAAGCCCTTGGATTTGTTTCCTCTTTTGTTCCCTCCCTTGTCTTCGCCGAATTCCCTCTTGCCTTGTAGAGGAAATTTGTTTCCTCTTTTTCTTTTGGCAAATATCTTCATACATTAATGCACAAAAACTCTCTTTTGTTTCTAGATTTTCTTCACTTGTTCATGACAACATAAGAAAAGCCCATTGAGAATTTTCAAGTAAAATTCTATGAAATGAAATTAATCCACAAGGCCCAATGAACTTATCATGGCCGAGTCTCAATATGTCATCATATGACCATGTCAAAAAATTTATTGACATTCATTTCATCTTATGTCCAAAAAGATTAAAAAAAAACCATTTTGACAATTTTCGTAAAACTTGTCTCGTTCTTGTTTTGACTTAGCTTCTAGTTTAACTATTCCTACTCGATATGATTTGTGACAGTGACCTCATGGATCCAAATGAACAAAGCTTGAGCTAAAATACTTTCACTCAAAAGTTCACAAAACTTTTCCAAGTTTAGCTTAATGTCAACTGACTCCACTAAAGAGTTGACACTAAGAATTTCTCGGTTCAAATGAATTTATTTTCTACTCAAGAATTAAACTAAATTACGATGAGTGGATCCACTGAATGTTATCTATGTTTACCCTTCATGAATATCATCAGCTAGTCGGGATTTACAAAATTACCATTTTACCCTTCTAGCTGTTATTTCCTGAACTCCTTTGTCGCTTGTGAATAAGTTAGAAACAATGTATTGACGAGGAGCTAACAAATCACATTGTTTCATCCAAAAGAGTCATGACTCAATTTGGACACTGGCTAGTTCATTTATGCACATTCCAAGGAACAAAGCATGAGGTGATATACATTGCATTTCAGCAATCTTGTACATGAATTCCATATCTACGAGAACTTCACAAAGATAAACTTAGTACTACAGCAATAGGTCTTGTTAAGAATCACATAGTGAATCCGAACTCTGACTTTCTCAAATGAGAATACGTAAGCTATGAAATGGCATGTCTCATTTCGGGATTGAGGTAAGCATGATGCAATTCATACGTAGTGACCTCAAGACATAAGAGGTTAAATGGTTTGTTCTTATCTTGTCTCTAGAAGTGCACTGGTCAATTCAGTACCTTCGGAATTTACCCAGAAGAACTATAGAGTGTCCAACTCTCAATGTCCCATAACCAGATATCATAGATTCTCCTAACAATCGTAGTGAGATCAATAGTCCTTTGATCCTTAGATTGCGAATATATTGTTTTAAGCAAACCATGAAGAGTTTGTTCATGCAAATCTACATTTGTCTCTTCATATATTGTTAGGTCTGTTTATGGACTAAAGACTAATGTTTTATCATAAAGCTTCAGACAAGGAAGGATGAATGAACGTGTCAACTTTTATTAATAAATAAGCAATTACAAGCAATAGTCGTCTTGAGTTGTAGTCTTTACTTTTGTATATTTGATGTAATAAAGTCTCACGAAGAGTCTTGCATGTACAATGATGAGCGCGTATTATTATCTTGATTTCCAAGATTAGAATCTAGTGCTCTCGTTATTACTCTCCTTGCTAGCAAAATAAACAAAGAAAAATTCTACATAACTTTGTAACCAACATTATTGTTGGAGAAACTCATATAATTAACAAGAAATCGAGAACCTAATAAGCAGCCTTTTCTTTTTTTACGAACACGGGCAAAGGTGACAATGAGCGTAGGACCGCGTTTATTAAAGAAAACATGGATAATATGACAAATTTTTCTATTATTTAATATCAAAGGAAGATAAATCCCTCAATAATAGGAGAAAATCCAAAGAGCTTATCAAGATAAACATTCATGAGGTAAGTGTCGGCCATGTAGAAAAAAGAACTAGAAGAGACATATAATTTTTGGAGTTGATGTAGGACTTCATCCTCCTTCAAAAGAGAACAGGAGGCTTTGAAAGTCTGATCCCGTGGCTCAATTGTGCCAAATTTGACTCTTTAAGCTGTTGTCGCACGAAAATGAACAACTATTACATACCTCGGGCGGTTCGATCCAAGGCCGGACCAAGTGATCGCACCCGGGCCAAAAGTGTGAACTCTAAACTCTCGAGCTAGGCTTTCTCCAATCAACCCACCTCTCAAAGGAGAGAGGGGGTGAGGAGGGAGAGTTACCGTGCCTTCTTCGTATAGGCTGCCTACGTACCCATGTATGGGATCAGGTCAGAACATAGTTCAGGGCGTGTGTGACGCAGTATGAGGCGCGGAGCCTGGTGGAGAAGCGCACTCCACGAAGGAGACGAAGCGCGGAGGAGTCCTCGGCGACGTCTCAGAACGTCGGAGATTGCGGACGCGTCTAGCGTGTTAGACGCGTAGGGGATTCTCAGCGGAGAACCCTAGGAGCGTGCCCGGGGACTAGGAGGCGTTCGGTCAGAGGGAGCAACGTCCGGGAGTCCCCAAGAGTGCTTCAGAACCTCTGAGAACGAGAGAGACTTGTAGAAGCGCTTCAGGCCAAAGATGGCATCAAGAGAAGCAAATGAGAGCGAGAATTCGAGCGTATCGATAGGAATGAATGGGATGGCTTTCGCCTCAGTGAGAGGATGTATTTATAGGGGTTTGAGGGCCTTAGGAGGGTCCTTTATCATCTATGTGGGACTAGGGGCGCGCGTTCCGTCAAGTGGAGGCGCGCAGCCTATGCGCGGCGCGCATCATGCGGCGCACGGCGCACGACTCGCGGCGCACAGGATGCGCGGTGCGACCCTGGCCAGGCGCGCGCCTGGCTGCTTTTTTGTGGGCCTTCGCGGCCTTTGTTCTATCGGGCCCGTTGGACCGTTTTCTGCTTCGAATACCGCGCTTGCTGCGCGAAATACGAGAGTGTCTATTCGACGAGCGAGATTTGATTTAAGGAGTGTTACTTGAGGCTCGACTGAAAGAGAGATACTCAACTTGAGGAGAGCGATTCGACTCGAGGAGCGAAGCTCGACTCAAAGGATCGAGAGTCTCGGCGCGATGACTTGCCGGTGACTTGCGAGAGAAGGCTTGCCACTCTTTAGGACCTCCGGCCTGACCATCTGCCCCTTGAGCGATGCGTCTTCTCGGTGTTCCGGGATTTCCAAAAACGACCGACAACATTAGCCCCCAAGTTTGTCGCTCGGGCGGCTCATGGCGATGAACTTTAAGTTCTTTTGGTTGGGTGTTTGAGGAAACTTCATTTCAAAGTCCTCTCTGTCACCCACGAATTTTTTTTTAGGTGACCGCACGGCGCGCACCCTAGACGGTGCGGTGCGTCCCGTGCGCGGGGCTGACGCATTTGCACGGGGAAATTCGTCACTTTGGAGGTTTTTCTCCTTTTTCTCTCCTTGTGGGAGTAGGATTTGGACTCCTACCCCCCCAGGAGTCTATAAATAGAGGCTCCCTCCTCTCATTCTTCCACCTTATTTTTTTCTCTCTTTCTCTACACTTTTTCTCTTTTCTACACCCTTGCATTATGGATATTCCTTCCTCCTTCTCAACTGAGGATCCCGAGATTGATTTCTCTCTCTTGTTTCAGGACTCAGAGCATGTAGAGGACGACCTCTTCGTGGGATTAGGGGAAGTTCCTTTGCACGTGGAGGAGAATCCAAGTGGAGTGGAGCAGTGGCTCGAAGAAGGCGAGCTGGGCGCGACATCGCCCATTCCTCAGCCTCGGGAGGAGTGTGCACCGACTGGGCGTGGCACAGATGGGGGCGCGATCACCCTACGTCCAGGGAAGCTGCGCCTCGCCTCGTGGTCAACTTGGTTGGCAAGGGTGTGCGTGACAAGCCCCGTCCCGACGCGCCAAAGTCCGACTTGGACGTTCATGGCACGCCGGGAGAAGTTGTTGGCGCAGCTGCGATGACTCCGCTAGAATCGGTCCTTGATGAGATTGACTGTGTGGACGACTTTGGGCCCGAGTCATAATATCCCGGAGATGATTCAGAGACATGTCCGGGGGCCGATGGCCTCGCACCGGAGCGTCACGATGGGCTGTTGGCGACTGCCGCGGCCGAATTGGAGGGTGGAGGCCCTTCCTTGGAGCCAGGAGGTGCTCAGCTCGAGACCCCTGACGCAGAAACGATAGTGTCAGCGAGGTCACTTACCAGGATGGAGTGGTATCCCGAGGAAGGCTTTGCTACTCCCGAGGGCTTCGATTGTTCAGGGGTTGATGCTTCGAGCTCGCTCACCTACCGAACATTCATCGGTCTCAGGGAGGTATTTGCCATCCCGTCGTCCATGGCGCTCCTCCGTCCCTTGCCGGACGATCGTCCTTTTTGTCCACACCGTGGATTCGCCGCAGTTTCGGTCGCGAGTCTCAACTGCGGGTTGTTGTTGCCGTTCCACCCCATCTTTCAGCAGCTCCTCGCGCAATTAGGGGTGCATGCTTGTCCGATGAGCCCGGCGTTTTACCGCATGGTGGCGATGTGTTACATGGAGTGGCATTGCCAAACTGAGCGGGCGATGACCGTGAGTGACTTTTGCAACCTTGTCGCGGTCTTCCCCGCGCCCGGGCAACCCAGTTTTTTCATGGCCCGCAATCGCCGGAACACTAAGCTGATCACAGATTCGGAGAAGCACAACCGGAGAGCGTGGGTGTGGGTTTCAGCCGAGGCCTTCGGTGATGCACCACTCCGGTTTGGTCCCTTGACCGAGTTTTTTTCCGACGCCGGGGCCGATGATCTCGACTTTGTGAATGAGATCCGGGGAATGACAGAGGCTTGGAAAACTGGTGAACGATTCTGTTCGCCTGAGCTGATGGCTTCTACTGGGTGGTTCCCGCCTTTTCCTCCTGGCCGTGATGACAGTCAACGGGCGGAGAGTGCCCCTAGCGTCGTCTCATCTCCCTCGAACAGCAGTCTTCCAGGTATTCCGACTTTTGCTCTCTCTATTTTTGTTTTAGTCTAGGGTTCTGACTTTGTTGTTTTCGTAGCTTCTTCGGCTAGGGCGAGGGCGAGGGCGCGCCTGGCAAAGGCTTCTCGAGACCCGAAGTCATTGGCGGCAATCCGTTCCTGGATCGCGGCATGGAACGTTTGGGAGAAGTCTGATGTCGGTCATTTGGTGGAGGGCGGTCCCCGCGCTTCCTTGAAGCGACCCTATTCCTCAGCTTTTTCGGACACGTCTACGAACTCGAAGCGTGTGAACTCGATGATCGAAGTGGAGGCTATGGAGGTTATGTTGGAATCGATCTAGGGTTTAAGAAAATAATTAACGATTCGGGAAGCGGCGGAATTTTAAAAATTTTCTTTTACAAGTAAAAACGGTTTTTACTAACCTAGACAAGTGCAAGTACATGTAATTAAAAACTAATATGAGCTAAGAAGTTTACTAACCTTTCTTGAAGCTTGATCTTTGAGAAGCTCTTAGAAAGTTGCAATGCTCGTCTCCCCCTCGCAGCACGTCCCTCTTTCTTTCCTCGGCACCTCGAGCAACCACGAAAGTTTCTATCACTAAATCACTCGAAATAAAGGAATTAGTGAGTGGGCAGTTTTAAACACTACGACTTAAGAACGAGTCTTGAAGTCGCAGAGCTAAACACTAGGTCGAGTGAGGACCTAGGTGCCAAAACAAGAAAAATCGAAAATAAACTAGAAAGAGATAGAGAGAGAGGAGTTCGGCCAAGTTCTAGAGAGAGAGTCTCTCAAATCTCTTAAACTTGGATGAATGAAATGTGAGGAAATGATGCTCCTATTTATAGGAGAGGTCTCACCTTCTATAAGGTAGTTTCCTCTTCTATAGAATATCACATATTCATGAGCTAATTTCCCTATTTCCTTTATTGAGTCACACGGCCAAACTAGGCTTCAATAAGCCTTGGATTTGTTTCCTATTTTGTTCCATGCCTTTGACTCTCTCTTGGCCGAAATTCCTAATGCATGCATATGCAAATTTGTTTCCTCTTTTTCTTTTGGCAAGTATCTTGATACATTTATGCACAAAATAATCTCTCCTATTTCTCTATAGGGTAGGCGCCCAAGTCTCTCTAGAAGGAGCTTCTAGAAGCTTCTTCATTTGTTCATGACAACATGAGAAAGGCCCATTTAGAATTTTCAATAAAATTCTTATGAAATGAAATTAATTCACCAGGCCCAATGATCAAGTCATGGCCGAGTGACATTAAGTCATCAAATGAACTTGTCAAAAAATTTATTGACATTCATTTCATCATTTGTCTCAAAAGACAAAAATACCCTTTTGACTATTTTCGTTCTTGTTTTGACTTAGCTTCCAGTTTAACTATTCCTATCGATGTGATTCGTGACAGTGACCACATGTACCCAAATGAACAAAGCTTGAGCTAAACACTTGGACTCAAAAGTTCACAAACCTTTTCCAAGTTTAGCTTAATGCCAACTGACTCCACTAAAGAGTTGACACTGAAAATCTCTCGGTTCAAATGAATTTATTTTCTACTCAAGAATTCACCTAATTATAATGAGCGGATCCACTGAATATTATCTACGCTACCCTTCATGAATGTCATCAGCTAGTCGGGATTTACTAAATTACCATTTTACCCTTCTAGCTGTTATTTCCTCAACTCATTTGTCGCTTGTGAATAAGTTAGAAACAATATATTGACGAGGAGCTAACAAGTCACATAGTTTCATCCAAAAGAGTCAGGACTCAATTTGGACACTGGCCAGTTCATTTATTCACACTCCAAGGAACAAAGCATGAGGTGACATACATTGCATTTCAGCAATCTTGTACATGAATTCCATATCTATGAGAACTTCACAAAGTTACTCATGACATTCTCACAACTTAGTACTTCACCAATAGGCCCTGTTCGGAATCACATAATGAGTCCGAACTCTGACTTTCTCAAATGAGAATACTAAGGTGTGAAATGACATGTCTCATTTTAGGATTAAGGTAAGCATGATGCAATTCATACATAGTGACTTCGAGACATAAGAGGTTAAATGGTTTGTTCTTATCTTGTCTCTAGAAGTGCACTGGTCAATTCAGTACCTTCGGAAGATACCTAGAAGAACTATAGAGTCTCCAACTCTCAATGCCTCATAACCAGCCATCATAGATTCTTCTTACAATCATACTGAGGTCAATAGTCCTTTGACCCTTAGATTGCGAATATATCGTTTTAAGCAAACTACGAAGAGTTTGTTCATCCAAATCTACATTTGTCTCTTCGTAAGTTGTTAAGTTTGTTTATGGACTAAAAGACTAAGGTTTTATCATAAAGCTTCAAACAAAGAAAGAATGAATGAACGTTTCAACTTTATTATTGAATGAATAGGCAATTACAAGCAAGAGTCTTCATGAGACTTTATTACATCAAATGTACATAAATAGACACTACTACTCTTCTTGTGGGCACCATTGACAACAAACTCCCACTTGACTCAAAGAAGATGTGAGTAGTCCTACATGCCTAATCCCTCACGATGTTGGTCGAAGACCTTTTTCGCTAGGGCCTTGGTGAATGGATCTGCTAGGTTGTCCACCGTTGAGATCTTCTTCACTTCCACGTCTCCGCGCTGCACGATCTCTCGAATCAAATGGTATTTCCTCTCAATATGCTTAGAGCGCTTATGGTTTCTAGGTTCCTTTGAGTTAGCGACAGCCCCACTATTATCACAATAAAGGGTCATGGGCTCGTCGACGTTTGGAACAACTTCCAAATACTTAAGGAATTTTCTAAGCGTTACAGCCTCTTTGGATGCCTCACAAGCAGCCACATATTCTGCTTCCATTGTGGAGTCATCAATGCAAGATTGCTTAATACTTCTCCACACAACAGCTCCACCATTAAGGATGAACACAGATCCCGAAATGGATTTCCTGGAATCCTTATCCGCTTGAAAATCGGAGTCGGTATATCCCGTCATAGTCAGGTCAATACCTGAGTATGTAAGCATCAAGTTCCTAGTTCTTCGAAGATACTTAAGAACATGCTTAACAGCAATCCAATGCTCGGGTCCAGGGTTGGATTGGAAACGGTAACTACGCCAACGGCGAAACAGATGGCAGGTCTAGTGCAAAGCATAGCATACATGAGACTTCCTACGGCAGAGGCGTAAGGAATTTTCCTCATGTCTTCAATCTCTTGTGCAGTCTTGGGAGACTGGTCCTTAGAGAGTGAAACTCCATGCCTAAAGGGTGTTTGGCCCTTCTTGGAGTCTTGCATCGAGAAGCGATCCATTACCTTATCAATATAAGATGCTTGAGAGAGCGACAGGGTCCGGTTTTTCCTATCTCGAAAGATTTGGATCCCCAGAATGTACGCGGCTTCTCCTAGATCCTTCATATCGAATTACTTTGCTAGCCAGACCTTAACCTCAGATAACTTACCCATGTCATTACCAATGAGTAGTATATCATCGACATATAGTACAAGAAACACAACTTTACCTTCGTGTATTAACTTGTAAACACAAGGCTCATCTATTGACTGTTCAAAGCCAAAGCTCTTTACAGTTTCATCGAATCTAATATTCCATGACCTAGATGATTGCTTTAATCCATAAATGGACTTAAGCAACTCACAAACCTTGGTATCTTGACCTTCTTCCACGAAACCGTCTGGTTGAGCCATGTAAATGCGCTCGTCAAGATTGCCATTCAGAAAGGCTGTCTTGACATCCATTTGCCAGATCTCATAGTCGAGAGCTGCAGCTATGGATAGGAGTATGCGGATGGATTTAAGCATCGCGGCTGGCGAGAAGGTTTCTTCATAGTCAATCCCTTCTTGTTGGGTATAACCCTTCGCCACAAGTCGTGCTTTGAACGTCTCGACGTTCCCATCAGGACCCATTTTCTTCTTGTATATCCACTTACACCCTACGGGTTTAATCCCTTCAGGAAGGTCTACAAGTTTCCAGACATTGTTGACATACATCGAGTGCATTTCAACTTTCATGGCGTCAAGCCAAAGGTTTGATTCAGAACAAGCCATCGCTTGGCTATAGGAAACAGGATCATCCATGTCAGAGACGGCTACAAGAGAGTCTCCATAAGACATGTACCTGTCAGGCTTTTGAGTAGCCCTCCCACTACGTCTAAGTACTACTTTACGAGATTCTGATGAGTTAGGTTGTGTTTCAGTTGGGGTAAGAACAGTTCTTACAGATGAGGTAGAAGCTTCCTCACCCAACTTTTCTTCAAGCACAATTTTGCTTCTAGGTTTTGCATCTTTCATAAAGTCCTCCTCAAGGAAACGAGCATTCGTGCTAACGAAAGTCTTATCGTCCTCGGGACTATAGAAAGTAAAACCTTTGGTTTCCTTTGGATATCCCACAAACAGGCACAATTCTGACCTACTAGCCAACTTGCTAGTCTTTTGCCTCAGCACGTGTGCAGGGCAACCCCAAATTCGGATGCGGCCAAGATTCACTTTACGGCCAGTCCATCGTTCATAAGGAGTACCAGGAACCGTTTTGGACGGAACTTGGTTCAGAATATAGGCGGCTGTTTCAAGGGCATATCCCCAAAAGGAAAGAGGGAGTGATGAATAACTCATCATTGATCTAACAATCTCCATAAGAGTTCGGTTTCTTCTCTCTGACACTCCGTTTTGTTGAGGCGTGCCAGGTGCGGTAAGCTGAGAAGCGATACCTTCTTCTTTAAGAAAGTCATCGAACTCTCCAGACATATACTCACCACCTCGATCAGATGGAAGGGTTTTGATCACTTTGCCAGTTTGCTTTTCCACTAAAGCCCTAAAGACCTTAAATACGTTAAAGGTCTCGGATTTGTGTTTGAGCAAATAGACAAACCCATATCGTGAGTAATCATCGATGAAGGTAACGAAGTATTCGTATCCTCCACGTGCCTGTTGGTTGAGCGGACCACATACATCAGAATGTACTAGTTCCAGCAACTCAGTGGCTCTTCGACCCTTATCGGAGAAAGGTCGCTTAGTCATTTTTCCTTCTATGCAGGATTCACAAGTAGGTAGTGAACCTATTGCAGAGTCTTGGAGTGGACCGTCCCTCACAAGTCTATTAATCCTATCTAGACTGATATGACCAAGTCTCAAGTGCCAGAGGTATGTTGATTTTGTTAGATCGGAGGATTCAGAAAATTTGATCCTCTTTGGCTCCCTAATTAGATCATTATCTATTTCGGTGTCTAAAAGGTTCAGTGGGATAGATGTAAAAAAGAGCATTCTTCATACATGCATCAGTGACAAAAGAATTATCAGGAAACGAAATACGAATTCCATTCTTAATGAACTTTAAACAATAATCTTGCTCACGAAGACGAGCAACGGATATTAAGTTCTTCCCAAAGGTAGGAACAAAATAAACATTATTCAAGTTTAAAGTGCGGTCTTCAAAAGACAGCGTCACGGATCCCACAGCCTTTTCAGACACCAGGCTCCCATTACCCCATTTGAAACAGAACTCGCCTTCCTCTAAGCTTTTGGTTTTCTTGAAACCATTCAAGGAACAACAAATATGGTTAGTAGCAGCGGAGTCAAGAATCCACGTTGATACATTATCAGCTACTAAGCATGCTTCGGTAACTAGTACAATACTATGTTCCTTTGCTTTGAGATAGGCAGGACAGTTCTTTTTATCGGCCTTGTGAGGTCTCTTCTTAGTTCCAGAGGCGGAGGCGTTTTGCTCAGTAGCATGTGCCTCTCCTTGATTCCTCTTTCTCTTAGTGAGACCTACAGCAGTGTGAAGTTCCTCCATAAGCTTGGTAACAGTGTACTCTAGCTTGTTAATGGAGTAGTTCATCTTGGAGGTATCAAGAGATACGGGGAGAGTTTCTAAGATCACATCTATGACATTCTTCCCATCAATCTCAGATCCTAGGATTTCCATTTTACTCAGATGACTAATGATCAATATTATAAAGTCTCCAACATGAGTCCTAGCCTTCATGCGACAGTTCATGAATTGTCGGACTGCTTTTTGCCTTGCTTGACGCCTTTGCCCTCCGAACATCTCATGGAGATTGGTGAGCATGTCGGCGGCAGTCTCGATGTCACGATGTTGTTGTTGCGACACATTGTTCATTGATGCTAAGATATAGCACCTCACAATCTCATCGGATCGAAGCCAGGCCGCTAAGGCGTCATTGTCCTCTTGAGTTGAATCATCATTCGTCAGAGGAGGACACGGGGTGGTGAGTACCCATTTGTGCTTGTTAACGGTAGGTATTATGTCGAGGTTACGTTTCAAATCTACGTAGTTTTCGTTTTCGAGTTTGATCGAGGAAAGAAAGATTGAGAGATGTTTGAGAGACATATTGCCTATATAAGTTGAAACAAGTTTATGATTAGTCTTTGGTTTAGGATTTAAGTTTGTTTAAGACTTTGATAAAATCCGAAGGTGTTATAAACTAAACGATAATTTACTCCCTCAAGAGAAGGCCGCAAAAAATCTCCATTTATAAGTAAATGACACATCATTAATGCTTAGCCAAGATGTCAATACATCAACT
Source organism: Urtica dioica subsp. dioica (assembly GCF_054948205.1). Lineage (NCBI taxonomy): Eukaryota > Viridiplantae > Streptophyta > Magnoliopsida > Rosales > Urticaceae > Urtica > Urtica dioica. Next base: position 14,180,510 of record NC_142765.1, on the reverse strand, counting down.
TTGACTAGCCACCTTGTAAATTGGTTTGATCACTCACATCCTTTCGCAGGGCCTCGAGGGAGGATTACTAGGGATTGAGTCTAAGTGTGCAACCAACCACTTAGTCCAAAAGGTCAACTTTGAAAAACAATCCCCCAAGGGGAGGCCTTGTCATCATCGTCTCACTCTCGAACGTAGCTCATTGAGCAATGATAGAGCAAAGCGCCCTTGAGTACTCTCATTTAAGAGAGGGCCACGAGGGTGACTCTTAGTCCGGCGACACTTGCACTTTTCATTAGTGTTGGGGATCGTGGGTTACAAACAACAAGTATAACCCTCCCACTTAGTTTTTGGAGTTGGTTCATCGACTCTTATAAGTTCGGAAACGGATTTCCTAGTTAGAGAGCGACAGAGCGGACAACTAGAAGAGAATCCTAGATCAACATGTTCAGAGTAGTATTAGTGCATAAAGGGACAAGGTACATACTCGATCTTTTCCTATTTTCTATTTCGGGAAAGTGCGTGAGGGAAGTGTGAACTTCAACTCACTCGAACACTTGAAAGTTTGAGATTACACATCTTTTTATTTTTCGGCTTGTCTACAAGGAGACCTCCCACTCAAATTTTCAAGAGCATATAGATTTTGAACATATGTGATATAGATATAGTTTTGAAAACTTATTTGATTTGGATGACAAAATATTTTCAAGTTTGAAAGTGAAAACGATTTTTCAAAATTCAAACTAGTTTTGTAAAAATTCAATTTCAATTAATCTTTCAAAAATCAAAACTTTTAATCTTACACATCATGTTTACAATCTTATGAAAAATATTTTTGCTCAAGAAAATTTTCTCATTAGAGTTCTATAACTCATGGTAGTGGGGTTGAAAATCCGGAATTCTAAAAAACTGGAGTTTCAGCACAGTCGCGCACCTCGGAGTAAAATCGCCATAACTGGCGGCTCCGATGTTCTTTTTAGCTGAAACCGGTGGCATTGGACAGAGGACAGACAGAGCTTTAATTTGATTTAAGAATAATTAAATTTCAATTTCTGAGCAGAGAGTTATGCCACTTTTAATGCGGGTTTACTCCAGCTCGAAGAAAAAGAAATAATTAAAGCTTGGTCCTTTTTTAGGTGCGAAAAAGAATCGAGTGTAACGGAACGTTTTATGAAGGTTGTTAAAGCTTTTATTTGTGTTTTATTAACAAGGTAATAACAAGGCATAAAAGAAATAACAACAAGCATAAAACGATTCAAGTAAAACTAAGAAACTAGTAAGACAAGAAAACTAGTCACAAAATTTTACTCGAAATTTCTCAAACCTTTAAAACACGTTTTTCAATATAAAAAATTAAAAACTTTTAGAACAGATTCTAATGTGTTTTAAAAACATCCCAAACTCATAGAAAATCAACATGATTTTTAATTTAAAGGCAAGAGCAATAAATTAAAAAAAATCTAAAATAACAATTCTAACTTGTCACAAAATTAGTAAACTTTCGAAAACGATTTTCAAGCTCATAATTTTAAAAACATGTACATGCATATCTTTAACCATAGCTCTGATACCATTTATTGGAATCGATCTAGGGTTTAAGAAAATAATTAACGCTTCGGGAAGCGGCGGAATTTTAAAAAATTTCTTTTACAAGTAAAAACGGTTTTTACTAACCTAGACAAGTGCAAGTACATGTAATTAAAAACTAATATGAGCTAAGAAGTTTACTAACCTTTCTTGAAGCTTGATCTTTGAGAAGCTCTTAGAAAGTTGCAATGCTCGTCTCCCCTCGCAGCACGTCCCTCTTTCTTTCCTCGGCACCTCGAGCAACCACGAAAGTTTCTATCACTAAATCACTCGAAATAAAGGAATTAGTGAGTGGGCACTTTTAAACACTACGACTTAAGAACGAGTCTTGAAGTCGCAGAGCTAAACACTAGGTCGAGTGAGGACCTAGGTGCCAAAACAAGAAAAATCGAAAATAAACTAGAAAGAGATAGAGAGAGAGGAGTTCGGCCAAGTTCTAGAGAGAGAGTCTCTCAAATCTCTTAAACTTGGATGAATGAAATGTGAGGAAATGATGCTCATATTTATAGGAGAGGTCTCACCTTCTATAAGGTAGTTTCCTCTTCTATAGAATATCACATATTCATGAGCTAATTTCCCTATTTCCTTTATTGAGTCACACGGCCAAACTAGGCTTCAATAAGCCTTGGATTTGTTTCCTATTTTGTTACATGCCTTTGACTCTCTCTTGGCCGAAATTCCTAATGCATGCATATGCAAATTTGTTTCCTCTTTTTCTTTTGGCAAGTATCTTGATACATTTATGCACAAAATAATCTCTCCTATTTCTCTATAGGGTAGGCGCCCAAGTCTCTCTAGAAGGAGCTTCTAGAAGCTTCTTCATTTGTTCATGACAACATGAGAAAGGCCCATTTAGAATTTTCAATAAAATTCTTATGAAATGAAATTAATTCACCAGGCCCAATGATCAAGTCATGGCCGAGTGACATTAAGTCATCAAATGAACTTGTCAAAAAATTTATTGACATTCATTTCATCCTTTGTCTCAAAAGACAAAAATACTCTTTTGACTATTTTCGTTCTTGTTTTTACTTAGCTTCCAGTTTAACTATTCCTATCGATGTGATTCGTGACAGTGACCTCATGGACCCAAATGAACAAAGCTTGAGCTAAACACTTGGACTCAAAAGTTCACAAACCTTTTCCAAGTTTAGCTTAATGCCAACTGACTCCACTAAAGAGTTGACACTGAAAATCTCTCGATTCAAATGAATTTATTTTCTACTCAAGAATTCACCTAATTATAATGAGCGGATCCACTGAATATTATATATGCTACCCTTCATGAATGTCATCAGCTAGTTGGGATTTACTAAATTACCATTTTACCCTTCTAGCTATTATTTCCTCAACTCATTTGTCGCTTGTGAATAAATTAGAAACAATGTATTGACGAGGAGCTAACAAGTCACATTGTTTCATCCAAAAGAGTCAGGACTCAATTTGGACATTGGCCAGTTCATTTATTCACACTCCAAGGAACAAAGCATGAGGTGACATACATTGCATTTCAGCAATCTTGTACATGAATTCCATATCTATGAGAACTTCACAAAGCTACTCATCACATTCTCACAACTTAGTACTTCACCAATAGGCCATGTTCGGAATCACATAGTGAGTCCGAACTCTGACTTTCTCAAATGAGAATACTAAGGTGTGAAATGACATGTCTCATTTCAGGATTACGGTAAGCATGATGCAATTCATACATAGTGACTTCGAGACATAAGAGGTTAAATGGTTTGTTCTTATCTTGTCTCTAGAAGTGCACTGGTCAATTCAGTACCTTCGGAAGATACCTAGAAGAACTATAGAGTCTCCAACTCTCAATGCCTCATAACCAGACATCATAGATTCTTCTAACAATCATACTGAGGTCAATAGTCCTTTGACCCTTAGATTGCGAATATATCGTTTTAAGCAAACTACGAAGAGTTTGTTCATGCAAATCTACATTTGTCTCTTCGTAAGTTGTTAAGTTTGTTTATGGACTAAAAGACTAAGGTTTTATCATAAAGCTTCAAACAAAGAAAGAATGAATGAACGTTTCAACTTTATTATTGAATGAATAGGCAATTACAAGCAAGAGTCTTCATGAGACTTTATTACATCAAATGTACATAAATAGACACTACTACTCTTCTTGTGGGCACCATTGACAACAGGTTAGAGGGGAATGTTCCCAGGGGCTCGTGCAATCTTCGATGAAGATGTGGAAGAACGTCGTGGCCAGCAGCGACGTGGAGTTCTTCCGCCATGGCGTCTCTGATGCACAGAGAGTAAGTTCCTCTGCCTTATCCTTTCGCTTTGTTACCTGAGGCAAGTGCGACCGTGCTCAATCAGCCGTGGCAAAAATGGCTGAGGAGCTAACGACGGAACGTCAAGCTCTCGAAGTGGCGACTCGATCGAGGAAGTTTTCCGGAACGAGGTGCGGGACCTTCGACGCCACTTGGAGTCGCGTACAGAAGAAGTAGGAATTCTTCAAGGTCAGCTTTCATCGAGCGAAGCTGCCCGGGTTCGAGCGGAGCGCGAGCGTGACTCCTTGGCGGAGGAAGTGGCTCGGGTCACCGCGGAGAAGGCTGCGGCGGAACAGCTCGTGTCCAACCTACAAGACGACTTCGATGTTGGGATCGAAGAGGTGAGGCACGCGGCGGCGGTGGAGTGTTGGGACGCTACTGCTACCGAGAATGTTTCGGGGGGTCACCTTCCACTTCTTCGACTCGCTGTTTCCACCTCTCGACGGGGTCGAACCCTTTGGTGACGATCCCGCCGAGTGAAAATATTTTTTTATTCTTTTATTATTTTTTCGCGCAAGTTTTAGCGTATGCTTTCTTTTAGGGCTTTCCTTTCAGTGCACTTGTTTTAGCGCTCGTTTTCTAGGATTTTTGGGGCAGTTGCCCTCTATTTTATGAAACATTATTTCCCTTTATGAACGTGTTTGCTCATTTTTGGTTATGGCATGCTTTGATAGACACGCGTTTTATTCCAACGGTCTTCACAGTTCTTTTGTCTCAGCAGGGTTTCACCTCAGACGCACCGACCGTTTGAATGGTTTGCGTTCTGTAAGCGTTTCAACTGCGAGTTAGTCATGCCATGCAAGCGCCTTATGTGCGCCATGTAGGCGTCGTTGTTGTTCGCGTCTCGAGGGACGGCTTAGTTGCTCCATGTAGGTGTTGGAATTGATCAAGGGTTTAAGAAAAACTTTAACGCTTCGTTAAGCGGCGGAATTTTAAAAATTTCCTTTTTCAAGTAAAAACAGTTTTTACTAACCTAGACAAACTGCAAGCACATGTAAATAAAACTAATATGAGCATAATAAATTTACTAACCTCTTTAGAAGCTTGAACGTTGACGAGCCTTCGGAAGGTTGATAACGTTCGTCTCCCTCGCAGCACGTCTCTCTTTCTTTCCTCGGCAACTCGAGCAACCACGAAAGTTTCTATCACTAAATCACTCGAAATAAAAGGAATCAGTGAGTGGGCACTTTTAAACACTACGACTTAAGAACGAGTCTTGAAGTCGCAGAGCTAAACTCTAGGTCAAATGAGGACCTAGGTGCCAAAACAATAAAACGAAATTGACTAGAGAGAGAGAGAGAGAGGGGCGGCCACAAGGTCTAGAGAGAGAGTCTCTCAATCTCTAACTTATGTGGAATGAGAAAAATGAGAAGAATGAGACTCCTATTTATAGGAGAGGTCTTACCTTCAATAAGGTAGTTTCCTCTTCAATAGAATATCACATATTCATGAGCCAATTTCCTCTTTTCCTCTATGACATACTCGGCCAAGGCAAGCCTTCTAGAAGGCTTGGATTTGTTTCCTTTTTTGTTCCTTGCCTTGCCTTGTCTCTCTCTTGGGCGCCTACCTCATTTCCTCTTAGGGGAAATTTGTGTTGTCGCTGTTTTTCGGACAACTATTTAGGAGCAGAAGACGGTTAGACCCAAGGCCGGACCAAGTGGTCTCGTCTTGACTCGAGCGTGTCGGACCCGGTATCCCGAGTCGTCCCTTAGTTGTGGACGTCCCTTGAGTTCGTCAGAGTACCTGAAAAGGAGTAGAGAACTCGTGAACTACAAAGGGGAAACAGGGGGGTGCCCCTGTTTACCTCTCCGACGCTCAACATTAGTGAGATTGAGGTGGAGTATAGAGGTTTTAGGGGTGTTTAGAGGCCGAGACTTGAGAGAAACGAGCGAGGTACGAGTTCGACAGCGTTTCAGTACTCAAGAATGGATTACCTGGGTCAAGGGAGAGACCCTTGCATTTATAGGCGACCAAGGGGCATTTTGGGCATCCCCTTGGCTCGGAGGCCGGCTCTGACTCGGCCTTGGAGCTTGGAGGCCGGCTCTGACTCGGCCTTGGAGGAAGGCCGGCTCTGACTCGGCCTTGGAGCAGGGAGGCCGGCTCTAACCCGGCCTTGGAGCTGGGAGGCCGGCTCTGACTCGGCCATGGAGGGAGGCCGGCTCTGGGCAAGGCCGGCACTGGAGGAAGGCCGGCTCTGGGCAAGGCCGGCACTGGAGGAAGGCCGGCTCTGGAGGAAGGCCGGCTCTGGAGCAAGGCCGGCGCTGGAGGAAGGCCGGCTCTGGAGGAAGGCCGGCTCTGGAGTAAGGCCGGCGCTGGAGGAAGGCCGGCTCTGGAGGAAGGCCGGCTCTGGAGCAAGGCCGGCGCTGGAGGAAGGCCGGCTCTGGAGGAAGGCCGGCTCTGGAGGAAGGCCGGCTCTGGAGGAAGGCCGGCTCTGGAGGAAGGCCGGCTCTGGAGGAAGGCCGGCGCTGGAGGAAGGCCGGCTCTGGAGGAAGGCCGGCGCTGGAGGAAGGCCGGCGCTGGAGGAAGGCCGGCTCTGGAGCAAGGCCGGCGCTGGAGGAAGGCCGGCTCTGGAGGAAGGCCGGCTCTGGAGGAAGGCCGGCTCTGGAGGAAGGCCGGCGCTGGAGGAAGGCCGGCTCTGGAGGAAGGCCGGCTCTGGAGCAAGGCCGGCGCTGGAGGAAGGCCGGCTCTGGAGGAAGGCCGGCTCTGGAGGAAGGCCGGCCAATGGCCGAGGCAAGACCCTAGAGCCGGCCAATGGCCGAGGCAAGGCTCTAGAGCCGGCCATTGGCCGAGGCAAGGCTCTAGAGCCGGCCAATGGCCGAGGCAAGGCTCTAGAGCCGGCCAATGGCCGAGGCAAGGCTCTAGAGCCGGCCAACGGCCGAGGCAATGCTCTAGAGCCGGCCATTGGCCGAGGCAAGCCTTGGGCCGGCCATTGGCCGAGGCAAGCCTTAGGGTCGGCCAATGGCCGAGGCAAGCCTTGGGCCGGCCATTGGCCGAGGCAAGCCTTGGGCCGGCCAATGGCCGAGGCAAACCTTGGGCCGGCTGCATGGGCCTTTGACTTGGCTCTTGGTTTGGGCCGGGCCCTGGTTGGGTCAGGGCCTCGCCGTTCAAGACCCCGTACCGGCCACGAGGGTCGAGGAAGTGCCTTTGTCCTCGTCGGCCCTAGACGGGCCGGCAACAATTTGTTTCCTCTTTTTCTTTTGGCAAGTATCTTCATACATTTATGCACAAAATATTCTCTCTTTCTCTTGGGTATGTTGGGCGCCTATCTCAATCTAGAAAGGCCTTCTATAAGCTTTTCCACTTGTTCATGACAACATGAAAATGGCCCATTAATCATTTTCAATAAAATTCTTATGAAATAAAATTAATCCACAAGGCCCAATAAGACTAATATTGGCCGAGTGAAACATGTCATTAAATGACTTTGTCAAAAAAATTTATTGACATTCATTTCATGCTATGTCTCAAAATACAAAAATACCCTTTTGACAATTTTCGTTCTTGTTTTGACTTAGCTTCCAGTTTAACTATTCCTACTCGATGTGATTCGTGATAGTGACCTCATGGATCCAAATGAACAAAGCTTGAGCTAAAATACTTGGACTCAAAAGTTCACAAACCTTTTCCAAGTTTAGCTTAATGTCAACTGACTCCACTAAAGAGTTGACACTGAAAATCTCTCGGTTCAAATGAATTTATTTTCTACTCAAGAATTCAACCTAATTGTAATGAGAGGATCCACAGAATTTTATCAGTGTTTACCCTTCATGAATATCATCAGCTAGTCGGGATTTACAAAATTGCCATTTTACCCTTCTAGCTGTTATTTCCTCAACTCCTTTGTCGCTTGTGAATAAGTTAGAAACAATGTATTGACGAGGAGATAACAAATCACATTGTTTCATCCAAAAGAGTCATGACTCAATTTGGACACTGGCTAGTTCATTTATGCACATTCCAAGGAACAAAGCATGAGGTGATATACATTGCATTTCGGCAATCTTGTACATGAATTCCATATCTACGAGAACTTCACAAATATACTCATAACATCTTCATAACTTAGTACTACAGCAATAGGTCTTGTTAAGAATCACATAGTGAATCCGAACTCTGACTTTCTCAAATGAGAATACGTAAGGTGTGAAATGGCATGTCTCATTTAGGATTAAGATAAGCACGATGCAATTCATACGTAGTAACTTCGAGACATAAGAGGTTAAATGGTTTGTTCTTATCTTTTCTCTAGAAGTGCACTGGTCAATTCAGTACCTTCGGAAGATACCTAGAAGAACTATAGAGTCTCTAACTCTCAATGCCTCATAACCAGACATCACAGATTCTTCTAACAATCATACTGAGGTCAATAATCCTTAGACCCTTAGATTGCGAATATATCGTTTTAAGCAAACTACGAAGAGTTTGTTCATGCAAATCTACATTTGTCTCTTCGTAAGTTGTTTAGTTTGTTTATGGACTAAAGACTAATGTTTTATCATAAAGCTTCAGACAAGGAAGAATGAATGAACGTTTCAACTTTTTATTAATGAATAAACAATTACAAGCAAGAGTCTTCGTAAGACTATATGACATCAAATGTACATAAATACACACTACAACTCTTCTTGTGGGCATCATTGACAACAAACTCCCACTTGACTCAAAGAAGATGTGTGTAGTCGTTCATGCATAATCCCTCTCGATGTTGGTCGAAGACCTTGTTCGCTAGGGCCTTGGTGAATGGATCTGCGAGAGATCTACTTCACCTCCACGTCTCCGAGCTGCGCGATCTCTCGAATCAAATGGTATTTCCTCTCAATATGTTTAGAGCGCTTATGGCTTTGAGGTTCCTTTGAGTTAGCGATAGCCCCACTATTATCACAATAAAGGGTCATGGGCTCGTCGTCATTTGGAACAACTTCCAAATACTTAAGGAATTTTCTAAGCGATACAGCCTCTTTGGATGCTTCACAAGCAGCCATATATTCTGCTTCCATGGTGGAGTCAGCAATGCAAGATTGCTTAATACTCCAACACAACAGCTTCACCATTAAGGATGAACACAGATCCCGAAGTGGATTTCCTGGAATACTTATTGTTGTCAATGGTGCCCACTAGAAGAGTTGTAATCTTTATATTCTACATTTGATGTAATAAAGTCTCATGAAGACTCTTGCTTGTAATTGCTTATTCATTAATAAAAAGTTGAAACGTTCATTCAATCTTCCTTGTCTGAAGCTTTATGATAAAACATTAGTCTTTAGTCCATAAACAAACTAAACAACTTACGAAGAGACAAATGTAGATTTGCATGAACAAACTCTTCGTAGTTTGCTTAAAACGATATATTCGCAATCTAAGGGTCAAAGGACTATTGACCTCAGTATGATTGTTAGAAGAATCTATGATGTCTGGTTATGAGGCATTGAGAGTTGGAGACTCTATAGTTCTTCTAGGTATCTTCCGAAGGTACTGAATTGACCAGTGCACTTCTAGAGACAAGATAAGAACAAACCATTTAACCTCTTATGTCTCGAAGTCACTACGTATGAATTGCATCATGCTTACCGTAATCCTGAAATGAGACATGTCATTTCACACCTTAGTATTCTCATTTGAGAAAGTCAGAGTTCGGACTCACTATGTGATTCCGAACAGGGCCTATTGGTGAAGTACTAAGTTGTAAGAATGTCATGAGTAACTTTGTGAAGTTCTCATAGATATGGAATTCATGTACAAGATTGCTGAAATGCAATGTATGTCACCTCATGCTTTGTTCCTTGGAGTGTGAATAAATTAATTGGCCAGTGTCCAAATTGAGTCCTGACTCTTTTGGATGAAACAATGTGACTTGTTAGCTCCTCGTCAATACATTGTTTCTAACTTATTCACAAGCGACAAGGGAGTTGAGGAAATAACAGCTAGAAGGGTAAAATGGTAATTTAGTAAATCCCGACTAGCTGATGACATTCATGAAGGGTAAACATAGATAATATTCAGTGGATCCGCTCATCATAATTAGGTTGAATTCTTGAGTAGAAAATAAATTCATTTGAACCGAGAGATTTCCAGTGTCAACTCTTTAGTGGAGTCAGTTGGCATTAAGCTAAACTTAGAAAAGGTTTGCGAACTTTTGAGTCCAAGTGTTTAGCTCAAGCTTTGTTCATTTGGGTCCATGAGGTCACTGTCACGAATCACATCGAGTAGGAATAGTTAAACTGGAAGCTAAGTCAAAACAAGAACGAAAATTGTCAAAAGGGTATTTTTGTCTTTTGAGACATAGCATGAAATGAATGTCAATAAATTTTTTGACAAGGTCATTTGATGACTTGATAATACTCGGCCATGACTTGATCATTGGGCCTTGTGGATTAATTTCATTTCATAAGAATTTTATTAAAAATTCTTAATGGGCCTTTCTCATGTTGTTATGAACAAATGAAGAAGCTTCTAGAAGCTCCTTCTAGAATGATGTTGGGCGCCCAAATACCTAAGAGCAAGAGAGAATATTTTGTGCATAAATGTATCAAGATACTTGCCAAAAGAAAAAGAGGAAACAAATTTGCATGAGGATGCTTTAGGGTAATCGGCCAAGAGAGAGTCAAAGGCAAGGCATGGAATAAAAGAGGAAACTAATCCCTTGGGGATGTGTTTGATGTAGGCGCCCATTTAGGAGATTTGGGCAATAAAAGATTGCTCAAAAGGGCTTGGAAAATAAGAGGAAACTACTTCTTTCCAAGGCCAACCCTTCTCCTATAAATAAGACCCTCATTCCTCTCATTCTATTCATCCAAAGTTTTAGAGATTGAGAGCTTCTCTCTCTAGACTTGGCCGCCCCTCTCCTCTCTCTCTCTCTTCAATTTCGTTTTATTGTTTTGGCACCTAGGTCCTCACTTGACCTAGAGTTTAGCTCTGCGACTTCAAGACTCGTTCTTAAGTCGTAGTGTTTAAAAGTGCCCACTCACTGATTCCTTTTATTTCGAGTGATTTAGTGATAGAAACTATCGTGGTTGCTCGAGGTGCCGAGGAAAGAAAGAGAGACGTGCTGCGAGGAGACGAGCGTTGCAACTTTCCAAAAGCTTCTCAAAGTTCAAGCTTCAAGAAAGGTTAGTAAACTTCTATGCTCATAATAGTTTTTATTTACATGTACTTGCTCTTTGTCTAGGTTAGTAAAAACTGTTTTACTTGTAAAAGAATTTTTTTAAAATTCCGCCGCTTACCGAAGCGTTAAACTTTTTTCTTATACCCTAGATCGATTCCAACTCTTATCCGCTTGAAAATCGGAGTCGGTATATCCCGTCGTAGTCAGGTCAGTACCTGAGTATGTAAGCATCAAGTTCCTAGTTCTTCAAAGATACTTAAGAACATGCTTAACAGCAATGCAGTGCTCGGGTCCAGGGTTGGATTGGAAACGGCTAACTACGCCAAAGGCGAAACAGATGTCAGGTCTAGTGCAAATCATAGCATACATGAGGCTTCCTACGGCAGAGGCGTAAGGAATTTTCCTCATGTCTTCAATCTCTTGTGCAGTCTTGGGAGACTGGTCCTTAGAGAGTGAAACTCCATGCCTAAAGGGTGTTTGGCCCTTCTTGGAGTCTTGCATCGAGAAGCGATCCATCACCTTATCAATATAAGATGCTTGAGAGAGCGACAGGGTCTGGTTTTTCCTATCTCGAAAGATTTGGATCCCCAGAATGTACGCAGCTTCTCCTAGATCCTTCATGTCGAATTGCTTTGCTCGCCAGACCTTAACCTCAGATAATTTACCCACGTCGTTACCTATGAGTATTATATCATCGACATATAGTACCAGAAACACAACTTTACCTTCGTGTATTAACTTGTAAACACAAGGCTCATATATTGACTGTTCAAAGCCGAAGCTTTTCACAGTTTCATCGAATCTAATAATCCATGACCAAGATGCTTGATTTAGTCCATAAATGGACTTAAGTAACTCACAAGCCTTGGTCTCTTGACCTTTTTCCATGAAACCGTCTGGTTGAGCCATGTAAATTCGCTCCTCAAGATTGCCATTCAGGAAGGCCGTCTTGACATCCATTTGCCAGATCTCATAGTCGAGAGCTGCAGCTATGGATAGGAGTATGCGGATGGATTTAAGCATCGCGACTGGCGAGAAGGTTTCTTCATAGTCAATCCCTTCTTGTTGGGTGTAACCCTTCGCCACAAGTCGTGCTTTGAACGTCTCGACGTTCCCATCAGGACCCTTTTTCTTCTTGTATATCCACTTACACCCTACGGGTTTAATCCCTTCAGGAAAGTCTACAAGTTTCCAGACTTTGTTGACATACATCGAGTGCATCTCAACTTTCATGGCGTCAAGCCAAAGGTTTGATTCAGAACAAGCCATCGCTAGGCTATAGGAAACAGGATCATCCATGTTAGAGACGGCTACGAGAGAGTCTCCATAAGATATGTACCTGTCAGGCTTTTGAGTAGCCTTCCCACTACGTCGAAGTATTACTTGACGAGATTCTGATGACTTAGGTTGTGTTTCAGTTGGGGTAAGAACAGTTCTTACAGATGAGGTAGAAGCTTCCTCACCCAACTTTTCTTCAAGCACAATTTTGCTTCTAGGTTTTGCATCCTTCATAAAGTCCTCCTCAAGGAAACGAGCATTCATGCTAACGAAAGTCTTATCGTCCTCGGGACTATAGAAAGTAAAACCTTTGGTTTCCTTTGGATATCCAACGAACAGACACAAGTCTGACCTACTAGTCAACTTGCTAGTCTTTTGCCTTAGCACGTGTGCAGGGCAACTCCAAATTTTGATGCGGCCAAGATTCACTTTACGGCCAGTCCATCGTTCATAAGGTGTACCATGGACCGTTTTGGACGGAACTTGGTTCAGAATATAGGCGGCTGTTTGGAGGGCATATCCCCAAAAGGAAGGAGGGAGTGATGAGTAACTCATCATTGATCTAACCATCTCCATAAGAGTTCGGTTCCTTCTCTCTGACACTCCGTTTTGTTGAGGTGTGCCAGGTGCGGTAAGCTGAGAAGCGATACCTTCTTCTTTAAGAAAGTCATCGAACTCTCCAGACATATACTCACCACCTCGATCAGATCGAAGGGTTTTGATCACTTTGCCAGTTTGCTTTTCCACTAAAGCCCTAAAGACCTTAAATACGTTAAAGGTCTCGGATTTGTGTTTGAGCAAATAGACAAAACCATATCGTGAGTAATCATCGGTGAAGGTAACGAAGTATTCGTATCCTCCACGTGCCTGTTGGCTGAGCGGACCACATACATCAGAATGTACTAGTTCCAGCAACTCAGTGGCTCTTCGACCTTTATCGGAGAAAGGTCGCTTAGTCATTTTTCCTTCTATGCAGGATTCACAAGTAGGTAGTGAACCTATTGCAGAGGCTTGGAGTGAACCGTCCCTCACAAGTCTCTTAATCCTATCTAGACTGATAGGACCAAGTCTTAAGTGCCATAGGTATGTTGATTTTGTTAGATCGGAGGATTCAGAAAGTTTGATCCTCTTTGGCTCCCTAATTAGATCATTATCTATTTCGGTGTCTAAGATGGAAGGTTGAGTGGGATAAATGTAAAAAAGACCATTCTTCATACATGCATCAGTGACAAAAGAATTAGAAAAAGAAATACGAATTCCATTCTTTATAAACTTAAAATAATAATTTTGCTCTAAAAGTTGAGCAACAGATATTAAGTTTTCCCCAAAGGAAGGAACATAATAAACATTATTCAAATTTAAAGTGCGATCTTCAAAAGATAGCGTCACGGATCCCACAGCCTTCGCAGACACCACGCTCCCATCACCCCACTTGAAGCAGAAGTCGCCATCCTCTAAGCTTTTGCTTTTCCTAAAACCAGTTAAGGAGCAGCAAATATGGTTAGTAGCAGCGGAGTCAATAATCCACGATGATACATTATCAGCTACTAAACAAGCTTCAGTAATAAGTACAATACCTTTTACTTTAGTTTTGAGGTAGGCAGGACAGTTCCTACGCCTATGATCAGGCTCATTGCAGTGGTGGCATTTGTCGTTAGACTTATCCACCTTCGGAGCCTTTGGCGCCTTCTTCTTCGTTTGAACCTTAGGTTGGTTCTTCTTCTCGGCCTTGCGAGGTCTCTTCTTAGATCCAGAGGTGGAGGCAGTAGCATGTATCTCTCCCAGAGCCCTCTTTTTCTTAGTGAGTGCCTCAGCGGTTTGAAGTTCCTTCATGAGCTCGGTAACAGTGTACTCCAGCTTGTTCATGGAGTAATTCAACTTGAAGGTATCAAAGGTTTCGGGGAGAGTTTCCAAGATCATATCTATTTTAGTCTCCCCATCAATCTCAGATCCAAGGATCTCCATTTCGTTTAGATAGCTAATGATCAGCATCATATGATCTCTAACGGGAGTCCCAGCCTTCATGCGACAGTTCATAAAATGTCGGACCGCTTGTTGCCTAGCTTGACGTCCTTGCCCTCCAAACATCTCATGGAGATGGTAGAGCATATCGGTGGCAGTTTCATAATCACGATGTTGTTGTTGCAACACATTGTTCATTGATACCAAAATATAGCATCTCGCAATCTCATGGGATCGAAGCCAGGCCGCCAGGGCGTCTTTTTCCTCGTGCGTCGAATCTTCATTCGTTTGAGGACAGGGGGTGGTGAGAACCCATTTATGCTTGTCGACAGTAAGGACTATGTCGAGGTTACGTTTCCAGTCGACGTAATTGTCGCCTTCGAGTTTATTCGAGGAAAGAATTGTTGAGAGAGGGTTGAGAGACATATTGCCTATAAAAGTTTAAACAAGTTTATGATTAGTCTTAGGTTTAGGATTTAAGTTTTATTTAAGACTTTGATAAAATCCAAAGGTGTTATAAACCAAACGATAATTTACTCCCTCAAGAGAAGGCCGCGAAAAATCTCCATTTAGAAGTAAATGACACATCATTAATGCTTAGCCTAGATGTCAATACATCAATTTTGACTAGCCACCTTTAAAATTGGTTTGATCACTCACATCCTTTCGCAGAGCCTCAAGGGAGAATTACTAGGGATTGAGCCTAAGTGTGCAACCAACCACTTAGTCCAAAAGATTGACTTTGAAAAACAATCCCCCAAGAGGAGGCCTTGTCATCATCGTCTCACTCTCGGACGTAGCTCATTGAGCAATGATCGAAGCAAAAACGCCTTGGAGTACTCCCATTTAAGAGAAGGTCGCAAGAGCGGCTCTTAGTCCCACGTTAATTGCTTCTTTCATTAGTGTTGGGGATCGTGGGTTACAAACAACAAATATAACCCTCCCACTTAGTTTTTGGAGTTGGTTCATCGACTCTTGTAAGTTCGGAAACGGATTTCCTAGTTAGAGAGCGACAGAGCGGACAACTAGAAGAGAATCCTAGATCATCATGTTCAGAGCAGTGTTAGTGCATAAAGGCACAAGGTACATACTCGATCTTTTCCTATTTTCTATTTCGGGAAAGTGCGTGAGGGAAGTGTGAACTTTAACTCACTCGAACACTTGAAAGTTTGAGATTACACATCTTTTTATTTTTCGGCTTGTCTACAAGGAGACCTCCCACTCAAATTTTCAAGAGCATATAGATTTTGAACATATGTGATATAGATAGTTTTGAAAATATTTTGAAAATTTATTTGATTTGGATGACAAAATATTTTTCAAGTTTGAAAACGAAAACGGTTTTTCAAAATTCAAACTAGTTTTGTAAAAATTCAATTTCAATTAAACTTTCAAAAATCAAAACATTTTAATCTTACACATCATGTTTATAATCTTATGAAAAACATTTTTGCTCAAGAAATTTTTCTCATTAGAGTTCTATAACTCATGGTAGTAGGGCTGAAAATCCGGAATTCTAAAAAAACTGGACTTTCGGAACAGCCGCGCTCCTCGGCTCCGATGTCCTTTTGACCTGAAACCGATGGCATTGGACAGAGGAGAGACAGAGCTTTACTTTGATTCAAGAATCATCAAATTTAGATTTCTGAGCAGAGAGTTATGCCACTTTTACTGCGGGTTTTACTTCAGCTCGAAGAAAAAGAAATAATTAAAGCTTGGTCCTTTTAGGTGCGAAAAAGAATCGAGTGTAACAGAACGTTTTAGGAGGTTGTTAAAGCTTTTATTTGTGTTTTATTAGCAAGGTAATAACATGGTTAAGTAATTATTATGTCCATAAATTAATAGTAATTTAGATGTATTTTTTTATTATATGATTAAGTAATTATTCTTGTTATTGAGCTAGGTTTTCAAATTTAATTTATATTTAAATTATTTTAGTAAATTTTTGTTATATTAGTTAAAATTTAATATATGTATATGCAATTATATGTGTATATATATACGTATATATATTTAACATATTATGTAATATTATTTTCGTTTGGTTTTCCACCGAAAAACAGCATTTGAAAACGGTATTTCATTTTCCATTTTTTACATATTTTCCGTTCGATTTTCCGTCGGTGTGTCGCATTTCCGTAAATTAAGAGGCTTGAACGGTATAAAAAACGGCATTTCGAACCTTGATTTTTTGGTTTTCATTATTTGAAAGTTGAAACCGACTTGGAGAACAAATATATTATTGCCAGTGGTGGGCTTTCTTGTTCTTTATTATGTGCACAATGACATTGAAAACACAGACAGCATATTTTAGGGAAATTGCTCTTGGTAGGAGTAAAAAGAAATTGGTTTGGGTTTTTTTGGACTTTTTTTCATAAAGGTCAGAACTAGGACTTCGTAATTAAATTTGATTTATGAAGTTACCATTTTACCACTGTTAACATTAAAATTTAAATCAATATGTCACGAAAAGTTCATGAAATAAGGGAAAATAGAAGCATGTTTTAGTTGAAACGGGCCCACAAAATCTAGTCCACTTTATACGTCAGCCCATTTTCTCATTCTCTTTCACTTACCTCTCCATTCGCCACATTATTTTCTTCCTTCACGTCATTTCCTTCCTTTTCATTTCTTCATTCCCGTTAGTTAACCAGAAGTGAGAGGGAGAAAAAAAATAAACAACTCATCCCAAAACCGTCCAACTTCCCTTCCTCTCTTGCCGATCCATTGAGTCAGTTTCTCTTTCATTTCCTGGCTTTCATTTTCTCTAAAATCGTTATCACATTTCACCCGACAGAAGAAAGAGAGAGATAAACCAAACTAAAAAAAACTCAAAAACCATTCATTCTCATTTAAAATATCATTTTTCTTCATTTCGTCACTCTCACTTCTTTGCCGATTGGAGATGAGGACAAAGTCTAGTCCACCGTCCAAATGTCCTCCAGAAATTTCTAATCCAAACCCTAACCCTAACCCTAAAAAGATGAGTCATCATCAAGCATCCTAACCCTAATCCTCCAGATGGGTTCTGACGCCTCCTTGGTCGAGAATGTTGAGAGACCGATGAATAATTTCAATGCCGGGACGAAGAAGAAGCGGAAGGTTATTGGGCCGCCGAAGAAGTTTTCTGGGAAGCGCTAGAAAACTGAGGATCTTGAGGTATCTGACTCGTCCTCTATCGACATAAATGAATTCGTCATGGCGCCTTGCAAATCAGAGAGACCTCACAAGGTGATTAGTTTTACTCTTGCAAATCTGGTTTTATTGTTTCTTAAATTTTGATTTCATGACAAAAATGAAAACTTTTGGTGTTATTGTTTATTTTTTTGTTTGATGAAACTATTAGTTTGATCCATTAGATGTAGTATTGATGCTTTTTGTGACAATGGTTCTTGAAATCGTGACAAAAATGAAAACTTTTGATGTTATTGTGGATTCTGTGATGAAACTGTTAGTTTGAGTTTGATTGTGGATTCAGTGGATTTTGTGTATTTTGTAAAAATTAGATTTGTTTAGGCGTGCTCATATTAGATGTAGGTTCTGTGCATTGTTTTGATTAGTTTTGTGCATTTTTTTGTAGATGTAAGATGTTATTTCGTGACATACATTGTTCGGGTGTCAAGTGAATTCGAGACAAAAGTGTCAGGAAGACAATGGGTTTAGAGACACGAGTGTCACAAACTTCATGGGTTTCGTGACAATTATATCACGAAACTTCGTGGGATTAGTGACTGGAATGTCACGAAACCAATGAAGATTCGTGACATAATTGTCACGAAACCCATGAAGTTTCTTGACACAATTGTCATGAACTCGATGTGTCACGAAACTTCATGGTATTCATGACATGAGTGTCACGAAACAATATGGGTTTAGTGATACTAAGACCACGAAACCCATGAAGTTCGTGACAATTGTGTATGGTAACTTCGTGTTTGACAATTGTGTCACGAAATTCATGGGTTTCGTGACACGAGTGTCACTAAACCACAAAGTTTTGTGACAAGAGTGTCACAAAACCCATGAAGTTCGAGACAATTATGTCATGAAACTTCGTGGTTCCGTGACAATTGTGTAACGAAACTTAATGGTTTAGTGACAGTCAAGTCACAAAACCCATGAAGTTTCGTGACACAATTGTCACGAAACCACGAAGTTTTGTGACACAATTGTCACGAACTTCGTGGATTTCTTGACAGTGTTATCATGAAACAGAAAGTGGATATAATTTGAATCATACACGTTTAAGGTGTTTAATGTTCTAACTTTTATGTGTTAATGTTATAATTTGTAGGGTTTCATATGCAAGATAAAAGAAGAAGACATAGATGAAGGGTATTCATTTAACTTCCATGGAAACTTGGACGCATTCGAGAAGGAAATGGGCATGACCTCAAACCAGAAAGAGCTATTCAGAAAAACGTGTTTTGGGCAGTTCCTGGACATGCCCTATATCACAAAATCATCAAAGATAATCACTCACTTAGTTTTGAGATCGAGATTCTATGACAGAGCCAATCCATTGAATGCTTCTCTGGTCATGGAGATTGGTGGGAGACCACGGGAGTTCACCAAAGAGCATTTTTTTTTATAATAGGATTAAGGTTCAGCGATGATTATAGAGAGCAGCCACGATGCGCCAATGTGGTTGATGGAGGGCTATACCAAGACACCTTCTGCAATTGTGCGCTTAATAGAAAAAATGGGAACATTGCTTCAGTCATTGAGATCAGCAAGAAGTGGTCAGATGAGATGAGAGTGAGCCTACTTCTCCTACACTTTCTGTACAACGTACTCCTTGCGGTCGAGAAGACCGTCAACCTGCCCTGCGATAGCTACTTCAAATTGGAGGACAAGTCAGTGATTTTCAAGAATTACCCACGAGGAAACGTCACGTGGAACTTCTTTCTGGAGTCTGTGAAGGGCTTTGTACCAAGGCCAAGACCATCACAGATGGAAAGAACCCTAACCTCCATTTATCGGGTTTTGTGCTCCCACTCCAAATTTGGAGTTACGAGTGCATACCAAGATTCATGGCCCTGGACTTCGCTAGTATACTCGATGCCCATGCAACGCCGTTGATGAGGCAATGGACTACTAAACTAGGGAAGGTCTTAAAGTCCCAACTCCAAAAAAATTGATTTCAAGAGTTATGAATATGATTGATAAGAACATTTAATTAACTTCTACTTTTTAACTTATTCACATTAATCTGCTTTTCAGATCGAATTCAAGCCAATTGGTGGTGAGATCGAGTCTGCACCACCTGTTGTGGGCACCTCTGAGAAGAAAGGGAAGATGAAAAAGGTTTACGGAGGCCTCACATCAAATACCGAGGTAATTTTTTCGTGACCTATTTTTCTTATAGTTTAATTAGTTTCGTGACAACAAAGTATTTCGAGACATGTAGTTGTTTCGTGACTTTATTATCATGAAACAATTTTATTTTGTGACTCATTATCACGAAAATACTTGATTTCGTGACGTTATTGTTGTTGGAATTTATCTAGGGTTTAAGAAAAAGTTTAACGCTTCGTTAAGCGGCGAAATTTTAAAAATTTTCTTTTTCAAGTAAAACAGGTTTTACTAACCTAGACAAAGAGCAAGCACATGTAAATAAAAACTAATATGAGCATAGAAGTTTACTAAATTTTTTAGACGCTTGAACGTTGAGAATCTTTTGGAAAAATGTTGCAACGTTCGTCTCCCCTCGCAACACGTCTCTCTTCCTTCCTCGGCAACTCGAGCAACCACGAAAGTTTCTATCACTAAATCACTCGAGAGAAAAGGAATTAGTGTGTGGGCACTTTTAAACACTACGACTTAAGAACGAGTCTTGAAGTCGCAGAGCTAAACACTAGGTCAAATGAGGACCTAGGTGCCAAAACAAAAACCGAAAATTAACTAGAGAGAGAGAGAGAGGATCGGCAAAGTTCTAGAGAGAGAGTCTCTCAAATCTCTTAAACTTGGATGAATGAAATGTGTGGAATGAGGCTCCTATTTATAGGAGAGGTCTCACATTCAATAAGGTAGTTTCCTCTTCTATAGAATATCACATATTCATGAGCCAATTTCCCTTTTTCCTTCATAGAGTCACACGGCCAACAAGGCATTCTAGAAGCCTTGATTTGTTTCCTATTTTGTTCCATGCCTTGCCTTTAACTCTCTCTTGGCCGAATATCCTCATGCATGCATGGGAAATTTATTTCCTCTTTTTCTTTTGGCAAGTATCTTGATACATTTATGCACAAAATATTCTCTCTTTCTCTTGGGTATTTGAGCGCCTATCATGCTCTCTAGAAGGAGCTTCTAGAAGCTTCTTCATTTGTTCATGACAACATGAGAAAAGCCCATTAAGAATTTTCAATAAAATTCTTATGAAATGAAATAAATTCACAATGCCCAATTAATCTAATTTGGCCGAGTGACATTAAGTCATCAAATGACCTTGTCAAAAAATTTATCGACATTCATTTCATCCTATGTCTCAAAAGACAAAAATACGCTTTTGACAATTTTCGTTCTTGTTTTGACTTAGTTTCCAGTTTAACTATTCCTACTAGATGTGATTCGAGACAGTGACCTCATGGATCCAAATGAACAAAGCTTGAGCTAAAATACTTGGACTCAAAAGTTCACATACCTTTTCCAAGTTTAGCTTAATGTCAACTGACTCCACTAAAGAGTTGACACTGAAAATCTCTCGGTTCAAATGAATTTATTTTCTACTCAAGAATTCAACCTTATTGTAATGAGCGGATCCACAGAATATTATCAGTTAGTCGGGATTTACAAAATTACCATTTTACCCTTCATGAATATCATCAGCTAGTCGGGATTTACAAAATTGCCATTTTACCATTCTAGCTGTTATTTCCTCAACTCCTTTGTCGCTTGTGAATAAGTTAGAAACAATGTATTGACGTGGAGCTAACAAATCACATTGTTTCATCCAAAAGAGTCATGACTCAATTTGGACACTGGCTAGTTCATTTATGCACATTCCAAGGAACAAAGCATGAGGTGATATACATTGCATTTCAGCAATCTTGTACATGAATTCCATATCTACGAGAACTTCACAAAGATACTCATAACATCTTCATAACTTAGTACTACAGCAATAGGTCTTGTTAAGAATCACATAGTGAATCCGAACTCTGACTTTCTCAAATGAGAATACGTAAGGTGTGAAATGGCATGTCTCATTTCAGGATTAAGGTAAGCACGATGCAATTCATACATAGTGACTTCGAGACATAAGGGGTTAAATGGTTTGTTCTTATCTTGTCTCTAGAAGTGCACTGGTCAATTCAGTACCTTCTGGAAGATACCTAGAAGAACTATAGAGTCTCCAACTATCAATGCCTCATAACCAGACATCACAGATTCTTCTACCAATCATACTGAGGTCAATAGTCCTTTGACCCTTAGATTGCGAATATATCGTTTTAAGCAAACTACGAAGACTTTGTTCATGCAAATCTACATTTGTCTCTTCGTAAGTTGTTTAGTTTGTTTATGGACTAAAGACTAATGTTTTATCATTAAGCTTCAGACAAGGAAGAATGAATGAACGTTTCAACTTTTTATTAATGAATAAGCAATTACAAGCAAGAGTCTTTTTAAGACTATATGACATCAAATGTACATAAATACACACTACAACTCTTCTTGTGGGCACCATTGACAACAAACTCCTACTTGACTCAAAGAAGATGTGTGTAGTCGTTCATGCCTAATCCATCTCGATGTTGGTCGAAGACCTTGTTCGCTAGGGCCTTGGTGAATGGATCTGCGAGAGATCTACTTCACCTCCACGTCTCCGCGCTGCGCGATCTCTCGAATCAAATGGTATTTCCTCTCAATATGTTTAGAGCGCTTATGGCTTTGAGGTTCCTTTGAGTTAGCGACAGCCCCACTATTATCACAATAAAGGGTCATGGGCTCGTCGTCATTTGGAACAACTTCCAAATACTTAAGGAATTTTCTAAGCCATACAGCCTCTTTGGATGCTTCACAAGCAGCCACATATTCTGTTGTTGAAATAAATTTATTTGTTTCACGTCATAATTTCAAATAACTAATGTGTCTTGTATTGTAAAGTGTTGTTGAAATACATTTAATTTGTCTCACGTCATCATTTCAAATTTAACAGAATGTCAAGTATACTAAATTATGAACAAAAGGAGGAGAATTAAGTTTAACGTCATGTCGACCGTCATGTCGACCGTCATGTCGTTATCTCGTGATGAAAGTGCGTCTAACTTCTCCGTAATGTGGGGATTGATTGATAACGCATGTTTTAGGGTTGTTATGCCAAAGTCCACTCATTTAACAGCTAGAAACAAGTTTATGAGGAAAAAAGGAGATCAAATGTGCGAAAGAGAGCATGTCTCACGAATTTGGGTCGGACTTCGTAACTTCCGTGTCACGAAAAATTGGGATTAAGTGACTTCCGTGTCACTAAAAATAGGGATTTAGTGACTTCCCTGTCACGAAAAATGGGGATTTAGTGACTTTCGTGTCACGAAAACTGGGGATTTCATGACTTTTGTATCCCGAAAAGAAACTTTTTAAATCACGACACAATATTTTTTTGAGACATACCAATCATGAAATGAGATACTTTGAGGGAATTTATTGAGAAATCTGTTGTTTATTCCATTAAATACGTCGTAGGGATCAATGGTTGTTATAAAAAAAAAATTACATGCCAAGTGAACCTCTACATACATAGAAGATCTTGAGGAACTAATTTGTCTTGTATTGTAAAGTGTTGTTGAAATACATTTATTTGTCCTACGTCATCATTTAAAATTTAAAATTTAACAGAATGTCAAGTAGACTAAACATATGAACATAGGAGGATAATTAGGTTTAACGTCATGTCGTCCGCCATGTCGTTATCCCGTGATGAAAATGCGTCTAACTTATCCTTAATGTGAGGATTTAATGATAACGCATGTTTTAGGGTTATTATTCCAAAATCCACTCATTTAACTGTGAATGCAGGTTTATGAGGAACATTCGAGTATTTTTTGGAATGTCTTTGTGATGGCAGTGTGACTCTGAATATTCCTTTTTGGAATTTGTGTGACAAACTTGTCACGAAGTTATGTTATATGTGTTATAAGTATTAGATAATTGAATGTAAAACAGTAAATTATTAAATACGTAACTGAGTACTCTGAGTATGTTGAATACAATTCACATTATTTTTAACAAGGCCCAACTGATTCTTGACTTCACGCAATTGGTTCGGACTTCGTGACTTCTATGTCACGAAAACTGGAAACTTTGTACCTTCGGCGGCACGAACTCTGGGGATTTAGTGACTTCTGTGTCACGAAATGTCAATACAAATATTAACTACAAAATTTATTTCTCCAATTATAAAATCATTCAACAATAAATATTATAAGTTTAAAATAATTAATGTCATGAAAATAATAAAGTAGACACATTTTTTTAATAAAGTAGACACATTTAGAATTCATAAAGTGGACACATTTTTATTATTTTTATTTTTATTATTTTCATGAAATTAGTAAGTTACAACTAATAATACTTCAAACATTGTTAGGTTTATCTAAAATGTTATTTTTGTTATAAGATGAATTTTTCATGAAATTAATAATTAAAATATCTCAGATGGAGGGTGAAAATAATAAAGAAGTCTGTAAATTTGTTTACATTATTTTTATTTATTTTTTCTCAAAAACTAAAAACTAAAAATTTCAATTACAATGTTATATAAGAAAAATTGACAAACACAAATAAATGTAATAATAATAAATAAAAAAATGTAAGTGAAAGAGAGCATGTTTAAAGTAATTGCGTCGGACTTCATGACTTCTCTGTCTCGAAAAATTGGGATTTAGTGACTTCGTGTCACAAAAAGTTGGGATTTAGTGACTTCCGTGTCACGAAAAATGGGGATTTAGTGACTTCTCTGTCCAAAAAATTGAGGATTTCGTGACTTCCGTGTCACGAAAACTAGGATTTCGTGACTTCTGTGTCACTAAAAGAAACTGTTTAAGTGACGACATAGTACGTTTTCGTGACATACCAATCACGAAATGAGACACTTTGAGGGAATTTATTGAGAAATCTCTTGTTTATTCCATTAAATACGGCGTAAGGGATAATTGGTTGTTATAATAATAAAAGAAATAAAAAAAATTGAAAAATTACATTGTAAGTCAACATCTACATACCTAGAAGATCTTGAGGAACTAATGTGTCTTGTATTGTAAACTGTTGTTGAAATACATTTATTTGTCTCACGTCATCATTTCAAATAACTAATGTGTCTTGTATTGTAAAGTGTTGTTGAAATACATTTATTTGTCTCACGTCATCATTTCAAATTTAACTGAATGTCAAGTATACTAAAATATGAACAAAGGAGGAGAATAAAGTGTAACGTCATGTCGACCGCCATGTCGTTACCCCGGCATGTCGACCGCCATTTCGTAACTTCCGTGTCACGAAAAATTGGGATTAAGTGACTTTTGTGTCACTAAATATAGGGATTTAGTGACTTCCATGTCACAAAAAATGGGGATTTTGTGACTTTCGTGTCACGAAAACTGGGGATTTCGTGACTTTTGTATCCCGAAAAGAAACTTTTTAAATCACCACACAGTATTTTTCTTGTGACATACCAATCATGAAATGAGATGCTTTAAGGGAATTTATTGAGAAATATCTTGTTTATTCAATTAAATACGTCGTAGGGATCAATGGTTGTTATAAAAAAAAAAGTACATGCCAAGTGAACCTCTACATACATAGAAGATCTTAAGGAACTAATTAGTCTTGTATTGTAAAGTGTTGTTGAAATACATTTATTTGTCCTACGTCATCATTTAAAATTTAAAATTTAACAGAATGTCAAGTAGACTAAACATATGAACATATGAGGATAATTAGGTTTAACGTCATGTCGTCCGCCATGTCGTTATCCCGTGATGAAAGTGCGTTAGTTTATGAGGAACAATTGAGATCAAAGGAGCGAAAGAGAGCATGTTTCACGTATATGGGTCTGACTTCATGACTTTCGTGTAACGAAAAATTGGGATTAAGTGACTTCCGTGTCATGAAAAATGGGGATTTCGTGACTTCCGTGTCACAAAAACTGGGGATTTCGTGACCTCTGTGTCACGAAAAGAAACTGTTTAAGTCACGACACAGTACTTTTTCGTGACATACCAGTCACGAAATAGGATACTTTGAGGAAATTTATTGAGAAATCTCTTGTTTATTCCATTAAATATGTCGTAGGGGATCAATGGTTGTTATAAAAATAAATATTAAAAAAATTGAAAAAGTACATGGTAAGTCAACCACTACATACGTAGAAGATTTTGCGGAACTATTTTGTCTTGTATTGTAAAGTTGTGTTGAAATACATTTATTTGTCCCACGTCATCATTTAAAATTTAACAGAATGTCAAGTAGACTAAACATATGAACATAGGAGGAGAATTAGGTTTAACGTCATGTCGTCCACCATGTCGTTATCCCGTGATGAAAGTGCGTCTAACTTCTTCTTAATGTGAGGTTTTATTGATAACGCATGTTTCAAGTTTATTATTCCAAAATCCACTCATTTAACAGTCAAGCAAGTTTATAAGGAAGAAACGAGATCAAAGGAGCGAAAGAGAGCATGTCTCATGAATTTGAGTCGGACTTCGTGACTTCCGTGTCACGAAAACTTGAGATTTAGTGACTTCCGTGTCAAGAAAACTTGAGATTTAGTGACTTCTGTGTCACGAAAAATGGGGATTGAGTGACTTTCCTGTCACGAAAAATGGGGATTTCGTGACTTCCGTATCACGAGAAGAAGCTGTTTAAGTCAAGACATAGTACGTTTTCGTTACATATCAGTCACGAAATGGGAGACTTTGAGGGAATTTATTGAGAAATTGTTGGCATTGGTGCCCACAAGAAGAGTAGTAGTTGTTACTTATCTACATTTGATGTAATAAAATCTCACGAAGACTCTTGCTTGTAACTGATGAATAATTAACAAAGAGTTGAAACTTTCACTCATTTTTCCTTGTTTGTTTGAAGTTTTATGATAAACCTTAGTCTTTACTCCTTAAACAAACCTAACAGGAAATGAAGAGTCAAATATAGATTTACATGAACAAACTCTTCATGGTTTGCTTAGAACAGTATATTCACAATCTAAGGATCAAAGGGCTATTGATCTCAGTAAGATTGTTAGGAGAACCTATTATATCTGGTTATGAGACATACAGAGTTCGAAACTCTCTAGTTCTTCCTAGGTATCTTCTGAAGATATTGAATTGACCAGTGCACTTCTAAAGACAGTATAAGAACAAACTATTTAACCTCTTTTGTCTCAAAGTCACTATGTATGAATTGCATCATGCTTACCTCAATCCTGAAATGAGACATTGCATTTCATAGCTTACGTACTTTCATTTGAGAAAGTCAGAATTCTAGATTCACTATATGATATAGACAAAACCTATTGATGAAGTACTAAGTTATGAAGATGTCATGAACAACTTTGTGAAGATCTCGTAGATATGGAATTCATGTACAAGATTGCTGAAATGCAATGTATATCACCTCATGCTTTGTTCCATGGATTGTGAATAAATAAACTGGCCAGTGTTCAAATTGAGTCATGACTCTTTTGGATGAATCAATGTAACTTGTTAGCACCTCGCCAATACATTGTTTCTAACTTATTCACAAGTGACAAAAGAGTTGAGTAAATAACAACTAGAAGGGTAAAATGGTAATTTATAAATCTCATCTAGTTGATGATATTCATGAAGGGTAAACACAGATAATATTTAATGGATCATCACAATTAAGTAGAATTTTAAGTAGAAAATATATTCATTTGAACAGAGAGATTTTCAGTGTCAACTCTTTAGTAGAGTCAGTTGACATTAAGCTAGAACATGGAAAGGTTTGTCAATTTTTGTGTCCAAACATGCTAGCTAAAGCTTTGTTCATTTGGATCCATGAGATCACTACCACAAGTCATTAGAGTATGATTTGTTAAAGTAGTAGCTAAGTTAAAACAAGTTCAAGTGTTGAACTAGACGAATTTTATGAAAATTGTCTAAAGGGTAATTTTGTCCATAAGGACATAAGATGGTATAAATGTCAAAATAAGATTTTGGATATTGTCATATGATGACAATGTAATGGATCCACACGGCCAACATTGAGAATTGGGCCTTGAGGATTGAATTTCATTTTATGGAATTTTATTTGAAAATTCCACATGGATTTTTCTTGTATTGTCATGAACAAATAAAAAAACATGTAGAAGCTTGTTCTAGAAGAGAAAACCGTGGCCATCATCAAGCAAAAGGGAAATTATTTTGTGCATTGATGTATAAAGATACTTGCCAAAAGGAAAAGAGGAAACAAATTTATAGCACCATGCTATATGTGATGGAAGGCCAACATAGAAAAAAGGGAAACAAATTTCCAACCTTGGTATTATTATGATAGGAATGGGAAATAAAGATTGTACTCATGAATATGTGATATTCAATAGAAAAGAGGAAACTACCTTTTCAAGGAAATCTCTTCTCCTATAAATACCACACCTCATTCACAATGTTGAATACAAGTTTTTTGAGTTGAGAGCTTCTCTCTCTAGACTTGACCAACCCCCCACACCTCTCTCTCTCTCTCTCTCTCTCTCTCTCTCTCTCTCTCTCTCTCTCTCTCTCTTCTTCTTGCTTTTTTGTTTTGGCACGTAGGTCCTCATTATACCTACCTTTTGTATTAGCTATTTGGCTCTAAGACTAGTTCTTGAGTCATTCTGTTTAATAGTGCTCACACACTAAATCCTTTCTAATCTCGAAAACTCTAGTGGTAGAAAATATTGTGGTTACTCGGATTCAAGAAGACACGAAGGAGACAAGCTAAGTGGGGAGGCGAGCGATTCAACCTTTCCAAAGGCTTCACAACGCTCAAGCTTCAAACGAGGTTGGTACCGAGGAAAACTCTTTATAGTTATTAATGTTAAATTATATGTTCATGCACTTTTTCTAGGTAGTAAAATTGTTTTACATGTTTCAAAGAATTTTTTATATTCCGCCGCTTGCTAGAAGCGATAAATTATTCTTAATCCTAGATCTATTCCAACATAAATCTCTTGTTTATTCCATTAAATACGTCGTAGGGGATCAATGGTTGTTATGATCATAAAAATAAAATTGAAAAAGTACATGGTAAGTCAACCTCTAACCTCTACATACCCAGAAGATCTTAGGCACTAATGAGTCTTGTATTGTAAAGTGTTGTTGAAATACATTTATTTGTCTCACGTCATCATTTCAAATTTAACAGAATGTCAAGTAGACCAAACATATGAACATAGGAGGAGAATTAGGTTTAACGTCATATCGTTATCCCGTGATGAAAGTGCGTATAACTTCTCCTTAATGTGGGGATTTATTGATAACGCATGTTTTAGGGTTTTTATTTCAAAGTCCACTCATTTAACAGTCTAGAAGCAAGTTTATGAGGAACAAACGAGATCAAATGAGCGAAAGAGAGCATGTCTCATGAATTTGGGTCGGACTTCGTGAGTTCCGTGTCACAAAATTGGGTACTTCGTGACTTCCATGTCGGGAAAAATGGGGATTTAGTGACTTCCGTGTCACAAAAAATAGGGATTTAGTGACTTCCCTGTCACGAAAAATGGGATTTCGTGACTTCTGTGTCACGAAAACTGGGGATTTCGTAATTTTTGTGTCACGAAAATAAACTGTTTAAGTCACGAAATAGTATTTGTAAAGTGTATTGAGGAACTAATGTGTCCTGTATTGTAAAGTGTTGTTGAAATACATTTATTTATCTCACGTCATCATTTCAAATTTTATAGAATATCAAGTAGTCTAAACATATGAACATAGGAGGAGAATTATAGAAATACTTTTATTTATAGAAATACTTTATATTATTGTCTAATTTCAAGTCACAAAAATTACATAATGTGATAGCGTCTAAACATTAAAACATTGCAATTAATATTGAGTACCTTATATCAAACTATATTTTATGGCTTTCTGTCCACTCCCCTTTGGCCAGCCGGCAAAGATTTATGGACTTCCACAATAGCTCCCTTTGCTTTCAAATCTTCCTCCCAATTCTCGCCGAATATTTTGGGAAGCACAGAGTTAGCGATCAAAATCGGAGTATTTCCATCCTCACATGCATGCATCTCTATGTACTCGTTGAATTCAGCATCATTCAGGTCATGGGGCTTGTTAAATTTCTTGGGATTCGGCGATGATGGAATCAAGTAGTATGTCGCGGTGGAGTTTGCACTTCCTGTAAGCATCTCCGACGTCTCATTCACCGTCGCCACCTTTTGACTCGAACCACTTCCCTTCATTGTTGGATCTTTAGCTTCCATTCCAATATTTTATTACTCTTTCGAACAATATTATGAGTTTGATATGAGGTAAATATCAAAGGTCGGATAAATAGGAGGATTCCATACCTAACTTTTGTAGTAAGTAAATATGCATATATAATTATCCTTACCTAACTTCCTAACTTGGTTGTTTACAAATTTAATTGCTATTAATGGAATTCATTGCTATTAATTGCAATAGATGTTATTCCATATCCCAATTACCAGCTCGGTCACTATTAATAACAAAATATTAATTACTATGATATACCATCTTTATAACTTTTTTGTGATCACAGTGTCACGATATTCATTACCTTCGTGACCTTAGTGTCACGAACATGTGGACATTTAGTGAACATGTGGACATCATATATTAGTCACGAAAGTCACGAATCATATCATAACAAAAGTCACGAATAGTAAAAAAAAAAATCCATAACAAACATGACTAAATAAGAAATAAAGTAAAGTACAACTCAAAATTGGGACATCAATAAAAAGTCTTTAAAAAAAAGATGAAAATCATGTTCGGGGTCGGCTATGATTGGCCGGGATCGCGTTGCGACATGTCGCCCGATTATGTCCTACTCCACCACACTGACTACATTTATTCCTTATATCCTCATCCATTTCCCATTAAGAGGGTATTCTTTTCTTTTTCGGTCTTCTGGCGGCATGAGCGGCAACATGATGTGGATTTATTATTCTTTGCGTGACTTACTCTGGAAAATTCCACGACTCCTCGCTACCAATTGGATGAATTACACCTGCATAACAACTTCTCCAATATTCGGTGGTATAGTAATTTGATATGAACTTCTCAACAGTGAAGTTTCGAAAACCCAAGCCGCAATGTCATGGGGACAGATAAAGTTGTCAGTTTGAAAGACACGACAACTACATGTCTTCTCTCTCAAATTTACAGCCCACTTTTGCCCCTCTCTATCAACGACTTCAAACTCGTACACCGATGATGGATGTACCTGTTCCACACCCAGTACCATTTTGTTTACGGTATAATAACATCGGGAAATACTTCGAAAAACAAGTTTTCGTGATCGAAGAGGTAGTCACGAAATCTTGTTCAATACATACAACGTTGTCACGAAAAACTAGATATATTAAACAGCATATTGCAAAAAATTTAAAATTGAATGCTTATCACAGAGATCTATTCCAGTAGATTTAGCGTGGTATTCGTCAAATTTTTTATTAGCATCAACGCAAAGGATCGTCAACGTTCCCAATGCTTTTTCTCTATGTTCATAAAACCATTTAGTCATTCTCTCCAGAAGAAAATCAAATAACTTGGCAATTGGGAACTCTATTGGTTTGACATTCACAACATTCAACGACTCGGCATTGTTTGATGTCCTTATTGAGTACCTCTTCTCTGTGTAGAAACAACGAGCCCCCTTTTCGTGGCCTATGTCGTTCTGAAGATACACTCGGACTCCAAGATCCTCCTCATCTATCATAAGCATATACTTTTCAAACTCTGCATACATGTACACCTTTGTTGCAGCATAGAACATCTGATTCACCTCCTTTGATAGACCTTTGATTTGGTTCTTCATGTTCTTCAAAAGATGAAACATGCAATAACCATGGTTTGAGGCCGTGAAAACCTTTTTCACCCTATTAATGATTCCCATGTCAGACATTATGACTTGATGTTCCCTCTCCCCGATTGCTTCCTTTAACTTTGTCAAAAAGTAATCCCACGATTCAGTAGATTCTGAATCACCAACACTGAATGCGATGGGGTAAACTTGTTCGTTCGCATCCATAGCACATGCTAAAAATAATGTGCATGTAACTCTTCAAAAAAGTGTCGTCAATGATAACTATGGGACGAAGATACTTCCACCCTCTTTTCCAAGCACTAAGCGACATGAAGAAGTATTTGAAACGGTGAGATCGAGGAGTTGTGACAAGGTCGAATGACAAACCTGGATTGTTAGTCAACATCATGTACATGAATTTAGGCAGAAATTTATACGATGCATCCTCGGTGAAAAACAATGATGATAGTGCCGCCTATCTTGACCTCCATGCTTTTTTGTAAGACATGTCCACTCCAAAATCTTGTTGCATGTACGACATGATGTCTTTGGGTTTTCATGGTGAAGATGAGGGATCAGTGTACCTGTGTTTCATAGCCTCGCCTACAAATGTGGACGTAGCCTGAGGATGTTCTCCTTATTTGAATTATGTTGCACACGTGTGCTCAGAATCATACCTCCAAGAATGTACTTTCAATGTTGATTTCTACGATACAAAACTTGTCACTCATGACTATAATAATTACAATGTAGAAATAAGTAATAAATTACCTCCTCACTTCAAATATCTCAGATGTAGTCTTTTTTACTCCACGAACAGACCACGCGTATGAGTCATCTCGACAAACAACTTGAATATACCGTTTGTTAGAAATCTTCGCCTTGAACCTAAAATGTTTGGTGATTGTTAACATGCATAAATATTTCTTCAAAGTTGTTTTGTTGGCATACAATCATCCTTTGACTGGTCTCATCAGAGAGTGAATATCCAACACATCAAGGTCAGAAAACAAATCTTGGTTATCTGTGGAAGGCGTACGGCACGGTTTTGGAGTGCCTGAGCGCGGAGGAGTCTGCCATTGTGTGCTTGCACTCTGATTTGGGTCGGGGATTACAGGAGAACTAGCCTCCGAGATAGAAGACGGCATGTCTGGTTGTGCTGGTTGACCGGTGTTCGGAGTTGAACCAACGCATGCAGAGTCCGAAACCAACGGCTCTTGCTTCAATGGCTCCATCTCTACTACCAAACTAAGTTTTGATTTTTCCGGTTTCTCCTTCCGAAGATGCAAGTAACATTTCAAACTTAGGTCGGAGTCAATACTTACTGGGGGTACCGACCCTTCTGTCTCATAAGAAACATGAAGGACTTGATTTTTAAGTGAGCGATTGAGCGTGGCATACAGCAACTGCATAAACTCGTCGTACATTGCCTTTGCCGATATTAAGATTCTCACTGCAAACCCAGGACCAACGTCGTATCGTTCATGTTTCACTCATCTACCGCTATGCTTGATGAAGGTATGAATGTCTTTCATAATTGCAAATAGCGGAAATAAATAGACATAACATTAGATTTACACATTTTTATTATTTTCATGAAATTAATAATTAAAATATCTTTGATGGAGGGTGAAAATAATAAAGAACTCTGTAAATTTGTTTACATTTTTTTATTTATTTATTTTTTCTCAAAAACTAAAAACTAAAACTTTCAATTACAATTTTCCTTTTTTACATGGAATATTTTTCTTGCCCAAATAAAATGGAATTGATTTTTAAATTTGTTTCCCTTGGAATAAAACATCTATTTTTCTTTATTAAAAAATTATAAGAGACCAGCTAGACAATATTAATAAAGAAAATTATAGTGTGTGTAAATGTAATGTTAATAAAAAGGGAACTCTGAATGATTTCTCATGAAGTTTCGTGTTAATAAAAAATGTAGTGTTGTTCTTGAATCCATATTATATAAGCAAAATTGACAAAGAGTTATAAATGTAACAATAATAATAATAAAAAAATCAATGCATAATTTAGATTCGTGACTATGTTGTCACTGTATAATTTAGTTTCGTGATCATATTGTCACAAATTTTATGTCAAGATCATGGGACAAAGTAGTCTCGAAAAAGGTTACTTGTGCCAACATTGTCACGAAATATGGGGTCATAGTGAAGCTTTCGTGACAACGTTGGTCACAAACACTGTAACGAAATTACTAAAGTATGTGGGAGCTTGTGGGAGTTTACCGGAATAAAAAGCGAAAAGAGTGTCAGTGTAGGAGCTTGCTGCGTCGGAATAGGTGGTGGGGACGCTACACAGAACGGGCAGAGAGAAACGGCGGAGAAAAAATTGTGTGACCGTGGAAGTGAGACGATGGACGACGCGAAGTTA
The DNA here is from genome assembly GCF_054948205.1 of Urtica dioica subsp. dioica. Classification (NCBI taxonomy): domain Eukaryota; kingdom Viridiplantae; phylum Streptophyta; class Magnoliopsida; order Rosales; family Urticaceae; genus Urtica; species Urtica dioica. The sequence continues at coordinate 14,146,910 of NC_142765.1, read as the reverse complement.
GAGAGAGACGAGGGACAGCCGCGAAATTAGAGAGAGATGAGGGACGCCGGCGGAGATCCAGACACAGACGGCAATGAGATACGACAGCAATGAAGGAGATGAGACAGAGGCAATGGACGAGATGAGACCGAGAAAAAATGAAAGATGAGAGTATGATTTTTTAGTTTTTCTTTACAAAAAATAAATAGAAAATAAATAAAGATATAATGATAATTACGTAAATCAAATTAATTTCAGAGGTCCTATGACTTTTTAAAAAATAACGTCCAAAAAAGTCCATTACCTTTTTTTTTACTCCTAGTTTCGTCCAAATCTCATTTACAAATCCCAATATTTAAAGCAATCATGGACAAAATAATCTTTCTCCCCTCTCTTTTTGTATGGGTAGGACGTCGCTTCTCGTCTAAGCTTAAAGTGAACTTACTTCTTTATTTTCTAATAGTTTTTAAATTATTTTATTATAAAATTATATAATTAAGGATCAATTAATTTAAAAGAAAAAATTATTAAATCATTTTTTGAATCTTAGTGTTTCCCATGAGCTGCCAAAAAAAGAATTTTGGTCGCCATGTCCTCCGCCATATAATAAAAATATTAGCCGAACCATTTTGTGACGTAAAAGAATGAGGCAGACCAAGAGCTCATCGAAAGCAACAAGGCACACTACAATATTGCAAGGATTAACAAATGGTTCAGACCTTTAATCATTCATTACTACTATACACTGACGAATCCAGGTAGAGTTAAGAGCGCAGGGCATTTGGCATTGCCATTGGGGGTTTCACAAGGGGTTTTCTGTATGCAATTCTTTTTAACCAAAGACTGGATAAAAAATTATTTACACGGCGAACCCACTATGCACTTGTCTCCCTGATCAGAAAAGATACACCGGAGAGCTTTGGCCACCGCAACGCAATGTGAAAATGAAGAAGCTTTTTCACCGCCTGAAGTGATCTCTTGCAAAAAAAGAATGTCTAAGGGCTTCACGGGCCGTTAGCCTATCGCAAGGATCGTACCTAAGAAGCCCTTGTACAAGATGGATGAGATCTCCCGCGGAATGGTCTACTTGTTGCATTATCAGATTCTGCATCAAGAAAACAAATCCCACAATATAAATGCGTCCCTTTTGTTATATAATTTAATCCAAGGACGTGTAATTAATTATGCACAAACCTGAAGCCGAGGAAGCTTCTGAACAGCTTTGATACTGTCCCTCGACGAAGCGCCTTCAGGCCAATCTAATCTACCCTTTCTAACATACTTCTCAGAATGTCGGCTGATACACACACCAAAACAAAACAAAAGTGTGTAAGTCTTCGAGTTTTATTCTTAATAAGGCTAGGCTATCAACAGATACTGGATCACTTACTCTGCTCTCTTCAACATGTGCTGTGGAAGAGGACCGAGAACGCGTTCCATCATAGCAAGATGCTCTAAATTCTCATGAGTTTGAAACAAAGCCTCACCCTGTAACCACACAAACACACTTGAGCTTTCCGTTCATGGCATCAGAAAATTTTTATAAAAGCTTCTCTATTTTAAAGATACGTACCGTACACAATTCCACCAATATACAACCAACGCTCCAAATATCACAAGGATAGTTCCATCCAAGCCCTGGAAAGTATAGAGATTTGACGAATTCAAGGAACTGCAAAAAATTTATAAAGTACCCGTGAAAAGGGTTATCACTTTGTAAACACTTACCTAGAATGACCTCAGGCGCCCGGTAGTGTCGAGTTGATACAATGTAAGTCTGATCATCGCGGTCATAAGTTGTGCTACCGAAATCAATGACCTTGATAGCACTTGACTTTGGCACTCTTTTAAAATAGATGTTGTCCTTTGGCAACCGAGAAGAACCCTGAGAAAAAGCAACCAAAGCATCAGAAAGAGAAGTAGTGCGCCGAAAAAGAGCAACAGATTTAAATTCCAGTAATATAGAAAGAGAAAAGGAAAGAAAATAGGTTATACCTTGTAATCAGGAATCTTAGTGTAGTCTGAATCAACAAGAAGAATGTTCTCAGGCTTCAAGTCAGTGTGAATAAGATACAAGTCATGCATGACTGCAATCAGAAAGCACAAACAAAGAAAACCCCAAATTTAGAACTAGAAAAAAGAATCAACCTAACAAATTAGGGCATAGGATGTAAAAAAAAAATCTTTAGAAAAAAAATTGCCTAAAGGGCCTTCATTCGTATTCGTGTTAAAATAAAGTTTATATTTAGGGTAAAAAAATGTTGAAACAAAAACAAAATTTGACATGAGAGAGAAACTAGCTAAGAATTACTACACACATGCTACACATTCCAACAGTTGTCTTCCGATGTCACGGACAATGTCAATGGGAAATGGACGGTAATTGTTTTTGCGTAGAAAATCGTATAAACTTGGTCCAAGCTTCTCAAAGACCTGTTGAAAACCATTTGAATTCACCCAAAAAGGCTTAACCCCCAAAACCATTTGTTAAGCGGGGCAAATTAATCCGCATCGCAAATCAACTCATACTTACAATACAGATATGGTTACGATAGTCAAACCAGTTCCGTAATTGCACACAACTGCAAGGAATAAACCCATTTAACAATTGGAAAACAAAACCTAAGGAAAATGCCTTGCAGCTCCAATACATATCGAATCATACAATATAGAAGTTTTTCAAGGGAAAAATGAAATAAAGCTTACCGATTCCCATTTTTATCATGCTTTCCTAATTGCTGAAGGACTTCGATTTCTATCATAGCAGCTTCACGATACTTTTTTATTCCACGGATGACCTTTATGGCAACCATCTCCTTTTTTTCTCTGTCCCAACATTCTAAAACCTGGCCAAATGTTCCTTCACCCATTTTTCCATGAATCTTATCTGCAAAAGCAATACAAAACACTCAATACCACAGCATTGTAGTTGTAAATAACAAAAAAACAAAAAAACAAAAAACAAAAAAATCTCTCCAAGAACCCCTGAAATCAACATTCAGAAACACACAAAGTTTATTAAGATTTGAAGAAACGATTACTATAGATGGTAAAGCGTGATTACAGCGAGAAGTTATATTTTCTCCAAGCTCAAATATGTAATGTCCATCCTTGTCATCCTCCCGCAACGGTGGAGAACCATTTAAAGCCGTCCCTTTAAGAAACAAAGTGGAACTAGTTGTGTGATCCGAGGGTGCAAAGCTTGTGAAATTCACCTCTTGGCCAAATAACATTCCTATCTGGGCCTACACACAGCATTTAGGGTTTTTTGTTTTTACTCTAACTGAGATTAAACCAATTTTATTTTTCCAATAACATGTCTCATGATATCATCATCCACAAGCCCAACCCGATAAAGGGGTAAAGAAGAACATGAATCTCCGAGAACAGAAAAACATATTGTAAAACAAATTCACCATCAGATTGAGGAAAAATTCCAAAAATCATGCTACAAAATTATAAAGTTAGAATCAAGCTTAATATATTTGCATAAACATGCCCAATTTTAACCCAAAAATACAAAAAATAAAAATAAAAAATAAAAAAAAACCCACCATTGTTAAAAGAAATCATAAAAAATAATTTCATGGGCGATCAGACAAATTTATACAATTTGGAACAGCATGAAGAACAAAACGAAGTCCTTTTTCAGAAATCTAAAGATCGTATTCGGATTCAACAGCACAATGAATCTATTGAAACAACCTAGTCCAATAAAAGATCTCTTCAAGGGAGTCAGGCATAATCATTCATTATATCCTCATCAACTATGAGATACGATTAATTAACTAAAATTCTGGAGTTTTATCGCTCAAGATTCAATCTAATCATAGAACAATAAAAACAAATTAATAAGAAATCTAACATTGAAAACAAAGACTGTCCATGCAGGAATCCGAAAGAAACTATTTTGATCCATGAAAACATCAAAAATTAAAACAGTGATACATGATGGTATTAGCAAAAATACGATAGACTATATCTAACATAAAGACACATGAGTACCAAATCAAACACGGTACTCCGATAATTAAACGTCACAATCAATAGATCTGAAAATTTCAACAGCAAAGAACTACCTTTGGGGGTTGAGGAACGTCCCAGCCCAATCGAGCCCTCTTTCGCGGTCGACGGTCTAAGTGAGTCATAGGAAACTCGGTGACTCGCTCCATCTCCATGATCGGTCAAATTTGTATAGAGAAAACTAGAATCAAATCAAATCAAATCAAATCTCAGAAGCGTAACGTGGGAACGAAAACTCCAAGCTCGTTTCTTTTTAGGGTAGTCAGAGAGCTATTAACCTAAATATATCTCAAACAATTGGGTCGGTGAAGACAAAATCTGTGCCGTACACGCGTCAAAATCTCAGCCGTGTGTTTGACCGATCCTTGTAATACAGCCTATATTTGCCTCTGTCTAACCAGAGTTAATCTAATTGGGCTGGTTTGTTTAACTATGGTTCAGTTAGCCTTTTTTAGCACTGGAATCTCGTGAAAGAAGTTGGTTTTACGCGCGTGTTGGCACGTCATTAAAACGTGCTATTATATAGCTTCTTCATTATTTAAAAAAAATAAAAAAATAAAAAAATAAAAAACTATATAAAAATAGTCTAATGAAAGTATGAAACTAAATAACTCTAACCATTACCAATTACCAACAAGTTTTGAGCCTTTTGATTTACGAAAAATCGACAAGTCGATGAAAAATCGAACGAAAAAAATATAAATAAGACAATTAATTTACCGTTTTCAAATGTCGTTTTTTATGAAAAACCTACAAATCGACGAAAAATCAAAATAAAATATATGATAAAATATATACATATAATATACACATGATATATAATATATCTCTCAATTTTTAAATATATATAAAGAAAATACATTGTGTATATAACTTTTTTATATAAAAAAAATTGTATATCATATAATATTAAACTATTATTGGCTGCGTTTGGTTTAGATTAAAAAGCTCTGTTTTTGTTTTTAGAAAAAACTAAACGGTTTATTTGGTGTTTGGTAAAACCATTTTTACAAAAAACTTCAAAAGCGATTTTAGATTTTGTACCTGAGATAGAAAAGCTAGAATTCTTAGCTTTTAGAAAAAGTGTTTTTAAGTTTGGTATATAAATTAATGTAATATACTCGTACAAAATATTATTCATATATATGTATATAAGTAAGCATATTAATAATTATTATTTAATTATTAAGAACATGTTTATTTTAGTCTTTTTACTATAATATATTTATTTTACCAAACGCTAAATCAGTTTTTGTTACCAACAATAACTGTTTTATAAACAGTTTACCAAACACCTTGTCAGTTTTTGAAAAAAGACAGTTTTTTTTTTCAAAAACTGAATCTAAAAGCATTTTTTTAAAAAACAAAGTTATGTCAAACTGGGCCAATGTGCTAGTAAATAGTAATGTATATTGTATTATTGTATATGCTAGCACGAAGCGTACATGACTATGTTAGTAACTTAGTGCAATAAATGTTTGGATTAATTCCGTTTTTACCCCCTGGACTCGTACCTCGATTTCATTTTACCCCCTGGACTCGGGATTGTTGCAGAACTAATCTCAGAACTCAAACACGTGTTACAACTTGCCACTTTCGTCAGTATTTGGACATTAAGTTTAACTTTTTGATGACGTGGCAATATTTTAAAGAGTATTAGAGTATTTTTTATTATTTTAAATACTTTTAATATTTATCAAATTCAATATATTAATTGTTATTATAGAATTATCTATTATTCTCTCTCTCTCTCTCCCTCTCTCCAGCTTCCAATTCATCCGGTTCCTCAGCCACTCGTGTCGGGAAATTCCTCGCTGCTCTGACAAGTCTTGACCTGGCTGTGATTGTTGTTGATGCACAGAGACTTGCGAGACCAGGCTCCGAGGGTGAGCCCGAACGGGGCTGTGATTGGGCTCCGACTATGCACGTCGGGGCTTCCCGAGAAGGCTTGCTCGACTTCTTCGCCGTCCTCGACGGAGGCCACTTCGAGCGGCGGTCGGCTTCCGAGGGACAAGAGCTCTGTGGCGGCGCTCTGCTGGGTTTTCCCGTGCGGGCCGAGAGGGCTTGGATGGTCCCGGAGCGAAGACCTAGCCTTCAGGGAATGGTGATGATGTGGACTCTTCAGAGACCCGTTCAAGGTCTTGAAGACTCCGATTTTCTTTCTGAGGGCTCTCGGCGGCGGAGTATTTCTCGGCTCTCTGATGCCCGATTTGCTGAAGAGCCTTCTGAGGTTGTCAAAGTATTTCTCGGCTCTCTGATGCCCGATTCGCTGCACCACTAGAGCCTTCACGTCTAGGGTTTCGAACCGGGTATAGCTTTGATCGACAAGCATTTCGCCGAGCACCAATTCGCACCAAAAAAGTCTAAAAAGCTTCAATCCTCAAACCCTAAAATAATCAAGTCTCGTTCTAATAACAAATGTTCATATCAGGCGATAGAGGCCCTCGATCCAGAGCATCGATGCTCGGATTACTGGAACAGAACAAATAGCGATGCGAAAAGGCAGGCAATCGAGCCGGCTTCCTCTTCAGGAGGAGATCAGAAGACCAAACTCTTTGGCTTTAACTTAGCATAGGAACAGAGTCCCCGGACAGTAGGAGATGATGATGACCTAATCGATGACGAGGCAAAGATAGTGGTCAGAGGATTGTTGAGGAAAGCGAGCCCTGAAGAGCTGAAGACACTGCACCGTTGGTTGAGGAAGAAATGAAATATTTATTTTTTGCAGAGTTGGTTGAGGAAGAAATGAAATATTTATTTTTTTGCAGAGTTGGTTGAGGAAGAAATGAAATATTTATTTTTTTAATAATTAATATATCTAATAACAATATTTAAATATTAAAAGTATTTAAAATAATAGGAAAATACTCTTATACCTTTTAAAATATTATCACGTCATCAAAAAGTTAAACTTAACGTCCAAATACTGACGGAAGTGGCAAGTTGTAATACATGTTTGAGTTCTGAGATTAGTTCTGCAACAATCCCGAGTCCAGGGGGTGAAATGAAATCGAGGTACGAGTCCAGGGGGTAAAAACGGAATTAATTCTAAATGTTTTTATGCTTGTACTCTTTATTGGTGTTGTATTTTTTTTTCAAAAAAACACTCATTACATGTTGTTCTTACGTAACTACAAAGGACACCCTACTAATCTCTTATTGTCTTTTTGATAATATAAAAAGAAAAAAAATTCTTATTCTCTTCCTCTCATCGTCTCTCTCCTCTAAAACACAAAAAAAAAAAACAAAAAAAAACAAAACAAAACAAAACAACTGCAGATCACCATAATCTTCAACATAAACCACCAACCATATTTCACTCTCATCTTCACCATAAAACCACCAGAACCACCAGCCATCAATAAAATTTCTAGGTTGAGGGTTTCAAAATGAAACCTGATTTCGTGTGGAAGTTCGCCGATTCTCGATGAAATCATGTTGATTATGTTCTCCACCGTGTCGAAACGAAAGGGACACTTATTTGTCGCCGATTTTTGCCGGCCTTAGATTCGTCCCTCGCTGGACATCGAGCTCCGAAAATCGCCACAGCTTTTGTTTCTTTCTCCCGACTTTCGCCGAATCTCCACAATATTCAGTAAGTTTTGTTCATTACAAACGGCGTGTCATTTTGGCGTATGTCAAATGACATTTTGTAAAAAAAAACTGACACTACAGTTTCACCAGCCGTTTTTGTGATGAAGAAGCAAACAAAATCCACCGGTATTTACGTTGTTTGTTGACTTTTTCTTCCATAATTTAAGGAATCAATTGATTATTCAGTTATTATGTTTATTTAGAGTTATTTGATTTTTCAAATAATTTTTAAAACGATTTCGGTACATTCTAAATTTTATATACAAATAATTAGCTGTTTAGCCATCTAAAACACTAGCAATTTGGTTTTAGCCAACCTTTCGTTAATTTCCCGTAAATAGCCATCTTGCTTACGTGGCAGCTTATTAATTGGTATAGTTTTACCTTTTTGTCCTTACGCTATTTTAATTAGGCATTATTTTTAAAAAAATTCGAATTTAATATTGAAACCGAATAGGGAAGTTTTCAAAATTGAAATTTGAATTTTGAGCAGATTTTGAAAGATATCAGCCATTAATTGTTATGTATTTGGAAATTTTCAACGTTGACTTTAGGTAATTAGTTTCTATTTTCGTTGGAATTCATTAGGTAATTAATTTCGAATTAATTCTTCATTCATTGATATTATTTTGTCTTCCATATATTCATAATTTCCAGAATTTTCGTGCTCAAAATATTTCCAGAATTTTTCAGTTTATTTACACGAATACACTGTAAATAGGCTTTGTATTTACAGTGAATATACTGTAAATAAGCTTCGTATTTACACGAATATACTGTAAATATGATATCTATTTACACGAACATACTGTAAATAGGCTATCAATTTACACGAACATACTGTATTTAAAAAAAAAAAACTCAACTCCTCTCTTCACAGGGACACAAAACAGGGAAAATGGCGTCCAGTTCAATCTCGCTCCTCTCGCCGCCGTCGCTCCGCCTTAGCCTGCGCACCCGGACGACCCAAGACGACCTCAAAAGGCTCGCCGCCGACAAGGCCGTCGAGTACGTCAAGTCCGGCATGATCCTCGGACTCGGAACCGGCTTCACCGCCGCATTCGTCGTCGCCAAGCTCGGCGCCCTCCTATCCTCCGGCGAACTCTCAACCCAGATTGCATAAAAACATTACCACCCAATAGTTCCTATAGATCCAAAACTATATACAAATACCATACCAAGAACATATCAGACGCGTAATACCAAAAAGCAGAGTAATAGATTCAAGCAAGCAATAATCAGCCAACAAGAAAATCTTAAACTTTAAGCTTCGGGTTCGATTAATGAAAAACTCTTATCTTTTAAGGAACCAAACTCTCGGTTCGTTTTCAACACTTCTCAATCAACACTATCAACCTTGTCACAGTTTGAACATAACTCCAGAAACCCTAAAAATCGAAAGCCCCTCTCAATCACACTATCAACCTTATCACAGTTTGAACATAGCTCCAGAAACCCTAAAAATCGAAAACACCCATGAGTAATTTCGGATCTAAATCAACAAATTGAAAATGAAAACTCAGGAGCCAGAAAAAAAAAATCAACAATACCGAACCAGTTCCATACCTCACGACTAGGTTTGAGATCGGAACGGCCCGGGGAAGGAGACGCCGACGTCGCCGGAGCCGGAACCGTCGCGATCGGAGTCTTCTCATCGATCACTTCTTCTTCTTTTTCAGAAACAATTAATCTAGGTTTAGGGTTTTCTGAGGAATTATTCTTGTTCTTGCTCCTCTTCTTCTTCGTAGGCTCAGGGATCGGAACCCTAGTCGTCAGGTTCCATTCTGGAAGTCTCCGAGGGATAGACTTGATCGAGGCGGGCTTCTCGGCAGGGATGTTCGCGTTTCGAACGGTCCCAAAAACTCTGGTTTGCCTGGACAATCAGTGCGTGTTGTTTCAAAAAGCTTTCGAATGATCTTAATGACATTAATGGGCGGTTATATCAGAATATTTTGTATTAAATGTTTGATTTTCAGCATGTTGATGGGCGGGAACGGTTGGGAGGTTATTTTGGTATTTTTATCTATGTAAATAAATTGGGCTGGCTATTAACACGAAATTAACCAAATGTTGGCTAAATCCAAAACTGTCTAAATATGGAAGGCTATTTAGCTATATTACCCTTTTATATATTGCATATTAACGACTATTTACAATTATTTACTTGTATTTACGAACATTTTTGTAGTAAATATTTGAATTTATTGACTATATACAAATATTGATTTTTTTTATTGCATATGAACAATATTTACACATATTATTTACAAATATTTATAAATATTTACACAACTATTTATAAATTTTTACACAACTATTTATAAATTTTTACAAAACTATTTACAACTTGTTTTAGTAATTAACAAGTGTAAATAGTCGTAATTAGATTACAGATAGAAAAAAAAAATTAAATTACAATTTAAATATCATTGCTTGTGAATTTGGTCGAACGGAGTTCGTGGTTGTGTTAAGAACAACGAAAAAAGTTGGGGGATGGCCTTGCCTTAAATTCTGACATCGGAACCCTGTTGAAAGTGGCGGTGATTTTCGGCGACTGAGAATATGAATCAAATTTTGTTTTCCAACACCTCTTAACCTCCTATTCACAAATGGCGGAGTCATTTATAACAAAATCATCACAAGTCACAGTATATCAACTCAAGCTTTTCTGTGAATGCTCTAGCAACCTTCATCATGTGTGAATCTTGGAACAAATATGTCTAATTTTACAGCTCTCTATAGAATAAACTCAAGGAAAAAGAATCTATTTAAACGGAGTTCGGATGGTGGAGATATTAATTGATGAAATTTCGAACCCAAGACTTATCTTTTTCCGACTTCGGCCAAGGCTTTCCGGCGAACGGAAATTTCTCCATGAACTAAAAGTGAGCTCAAAATATTCCATGTACTATCCTTTAGTGGTGGAGGTGTACTTCACCTCCTTTTGGTTTGGCTGGAAATGATGTCGGAAGTGGAAGAAAGAGAGAGAGAGAGAGAGAGAGAGAGAGAGGGAGAGGGAGAGCGAAATGTGGTCGATTGAGTGAGCAATAGTGACGAGAATAGCCCAAAAAAATGGGTGTTACATTTATGGAGATAACAAACCATTCTCATAAATTGTAGAATAACTAATTGCTAAAAAAGGAAATAAATCAATTAGTTAATTTATAATAATTTACTCAATTTGAATTAAAAAAACGTGAACAAAAAGGCTTCGAAAATAAAAAATCTTTCATATGATGTCAACATCATGTCATGTTATCTTTATGACTATTTATTTAAAAGTTATCAAATATTGACTATTTAAAAATTCTATAAATTTGGCTTAATTGCTTAATTTTTTGTAATATAATATATTGATCTTTGAAGCCTCAACTCTCAAGGCAATGCATGCGGCAGGATGGATGTGAGAATACAGGAAAGAAAGTTGGATTTTGATCACGCATTAAAATATATACCAAGGTTTGAAATCTCGCGCGAGATGGGGGTATCTCGCGCGAGATTTCGCGTTTGGGAGGGGTGCGAGAGGGAGACGAGTATATCTCACGAGTTTGGTCAAATCTCGCGCCCAATCTCGCGTCTTTAATATCGCGGAATCTCGTCCCATTGAAGCTATTTTTTGCAGAAATTTCCCCCATTTCCGCATGTATTCCGCAGAAGAAGAAGAGAAGGAGAACCTCCGGATCTTGCGCAGGTGAAGACCGGATCTGGGTAGATCTCGCCAGATCTCGCAGCGTACCCCCGAATCTCGCTCGCCGAAAGTGTAAAAGTGCTCAAATCTCACCGTGTACCCCCGATCTCGCGCGATAAGGTTTGAAGCTGAATTTTTTTTTTGAATTTTGAATGATTTTTTGATGGGATTGTTGAGTATTTTTTAATGGATTATTGATATGAAGTTATTATAATCCGAATGTATGTAGTAATTTTGAATAATTTGATGATGTTGTTAATGTTGATTGTGATGAGTTTTATTATAATCCGGATGTTGTTAATGTTGAATGTATGTAGTAATTTTGAATAATTTGATGATGATGTTATACCTCGACCACCGAAAGTTCTAATCCTAGCGCAACCAATTCGAAAGTGACAAGAGTTGTGAAATCCGAATTTAAATGGTGATGAGTTTTATTTTATTCCGAATTTAGTTGGTAATTTGAATAATATGTTGTTAATCTAGAAGTCGTTTTGATTTTGAAATTGTTTTTTTTTAATCCGAATTTAGGTAGTAATTTATTTAATTAAATGTTGTTGTTGTTAATGTTGATGTTGATGTTGTTGTGAAATGTGTTTTTTTTAAATGGTAGTAATTTAATTATTATTGATTAATGTTTGCTTGTTTTATTTAATTCTTGATTATTCGTAATTGTTAGTTGTTCATTATTGTTGATGTTGACATGTTTTGATACTTGATCTCTTGCTTTAGATTTACTACTTGAAGAATGAGTTCAGATCCGGCCCGAAAATATTGTACGCCCATTGCGGGAAAGACGAATGCTTTTGTGTTCAACTTTTGTGGCCATGAGATGAAAGGCGGAGGTGTTACTAGGGTGAAGAATCACCTTGCCGCTGCAGATAATCGAAGAAGTACTACGGTGTGTGATAAGTGTCCTCCGGAAGTAAGGGAGGAGATGAGGGAGTGTCTTTTGACCGTATCTGATAAGAAGAAGTCAAAAAGTAGTTTTGGAGCGTATCTTCGATCCAAAACCACGAAAGGACTTCGTAGATATGAGTCAGATGAAGAGGACGAAGACGAAGAGGTCTTAGTCCGATCAACTATGAAGAGGGTGAGACAGCAAGAAGCAGCTGAGCAGTGGAGGGAAGAACGAGAGGGACCCGGTGGATCTTCAGCGGAACCCCGTTTGCAACGAACGCGACCATTGGCTCCTTCTTTATACAAATCCCCCAGTTCTCGGTAGCAAAGAGTTGATGTGATGTCCATACCAGCATATGCAATGAAACTCGGAAGAAACATATGCAAGTTCTTTGTTCACGAACAAATTCCGGCATCTAAGGCAGACTCACATCATTTTCGAAACATGATACAGTCCGCTCAGGAGTTTGGTAAGTAAATTTGAATTTTGTCATATTTAATTTCAAATTTATCATATTCAGTTTATTTATTACGTATGTAAACTGGTGGGAGCAAATTGGTGGGAGCTTTATGGATATGCTACTCCGACATTGCAAAAATTAGCTATGCGAATCCTTTCTCAAACTGCGTCTTCATCAGCATTCGAAAGGAATTGAAGCACGTTTGCATTAGTGCATACAAAGCAGCGGAACCGCCTAGCATACAAGAGGTTGGAGAAACTTGTATTTTGCAGTTACAACATGAAGCTGAACATGAGAGACATGAAGTACAAGTTCGAAAATTCAATGGTGCCTTTAGATCCTTTGGACATGATCGAACGGCTTTTGAAAGATCGGGAGCCCAAAATGAAGGAGATGATGAGATGTTACACTGGATTGATCCTATTCACTTAGATGATGAAAATCAGAATCCAGATATGCACATTGCTGAAGAGGCTGAAAATCTTGGAGTTGATGTCAACCGAGTTCTGAACGAACACGTCCGCCCCCCCTCTCCCTCCCATCGAGAGACTCAAGACGGTTCAAGTTCTTCATATGATACTAGTCATGCCTCGGATGATAATGCTGTTGTCAATGGTGCCCACAAGAAGAGTTGTAGTCTTTATTTTGTACATTTAATGTAATAAAGTCTCATGAAGACTCTTGCTTGTAATTGCCTATCTATTCATTAATAAAGTTGAAGCGTTCATTCATTCTTTCTTTGTTTGAAGCTTTATGATAAAACCTTAGTCTTTTAGTCCATAAACAAACTTAACAACTTACGAAGAGACAAATGTAGATTTGCATGAACAAACTCTTCGTAGTTTGCTTAAAACGATATATTTGCAATCTTAGGGTCAAAGGACTATTGACCTCAGTATGATTGTTAGAAGAATCTATGATGTCTGGTTATGAGGCATTGAGAGTTGGAGACTCTATAGTTCTTCTAGGTATCTTCCGAAGGTACTGAATTGACCAGTGCACTTCTAGAGACAATATAAGAACAAACCATTTAACCTCTTATGTCTCGAAGTCACTATGTATGAATTGCATCATGCTTACCTTAATCCTGAAATGAGACATGCCATTTCACACCTTAGTATTCTCATTTGAGAAAGTCAAAGTTCGGACTCACTATGTGATTCCGAACAAGGCCTATTGGTGAGGTACTAAGTTGTGAGTCTGTCATGAGTAACTTTGTGAAGTTCTCATAGATATGGAATTCATGTACAAGATTGCTGAAATGCAATGTATGTCACCTCATGCTTTGTTCCTTGGAGTGTGAATAAATGAACTGGCCAGTGTCCAAATTGAGTCCCGACTCTTTTGGATGAAACAATGTGACTTGTTAGCTCCTCGTCAATACATTGTTTCTAACTTATTCACAAGCGACAAAGGAGTTGAGGAAATAACAGCTAGAAGGGTAAAATGGTAATTTAGTAAATCCCGACTAGCTGATGACATTCATGAAGGGTAAACATAGATAATATTCAGTGGATCCGCTCATCATAATTAGGTCGAATTCTTGAGTAGAAAATAAATTCATTTGAACCGAGAGATTTTCAGTGTCAGCTCTTTAGTGGAGTCAGTTGGCATTAAGCTAAACTTGGAAAAGGTTTGTGAACTTTTGAGTCCAAGTGTTTAGCTCAAGCTTTGTTCATTTGGGTCCATGAGGTCACTGTCACGAATCACATCGATAGGAATAGTTAAACTGGAAGCTAAGTCAAAACAAGAACGAAAATTGTCGAAAGGGTATTTTTGTCTTTTGAGACAAAGGATGAAATGAATGTCAATAAATTTTTGACAAGGTCATTTTATGACATGTTTCACTCGGCCATGACTTGATCATTGGGCCTTGTGAATTAATTTCATTTCATAAGAATTTTATTGAAAATTCTTATTGGGCCTTTTTCATGTTGTCATGAACAAATGGAAAAGCTTCTAGAAGGCTATAGGCGCCCAACATACCCAAGAGATAGAGAGAATATTTTGTGCATAAATGTATGAAGATACTTGCCAAAAGAAAAAGAGGAAACAAATTTCCTCTAAGGGAAACAAGAGGTAGGCGCCCAAGTTGAGAAAGAAGCAAGGCAAGGAACAAAAAAGGAAACAAATCCAAGGCTTAATGAAGCCTACCTTGGCCGAGTGCATCATTGAGGAAAAGAGGAAATTGGCTCATGAATATGTGATATTCTATAGAAGAGGAAACTACCTTATTGAAGGTGAGACCTCTCCTATAAATAGGAGCCTCATTCTTCTCATTTTTCTCATTCCACATAAGTTAGAGATTGAGAGCTTCTCTCTCTAGAACTTTTGGTTGCCGCCCCTCTTCTCTCTCCCTCTAGTTTATTTTCGATTTTTCTTGTCTTGGCACCTAGGTCCTCACTCGACCTAGTGTTTAGCTCTGCGACTTCGAGACTCGTTCTTAAGTCGTACTGTTTAAAAGTGCCCACTCACTGATTCCTTCTTTTCGAGTGATTTAGTGATAGAAACTTTCGTGGTTGCTCGAGGTGCCGAGGAAAGAAAGAGAGACGTGCTGCGAGGGGAGACGAGCGTTGCAAACTTTCCACAAGCTTCTTCAAAGTTCAAGCTTCAAGAAAGGTTAGTAAACTTCTAGCTCATAATTGTTTTTAATTACATGTATTTGCACTTGTCTAGGTTAGTAAAAACTGTTTTACTTGTAAAGGAAAATTTTTAAATTCCGCCGCTTACCGAAGCGTTAATTATTTTCTCAAACCCTAGATCGATTCCAACAAATGGTATCAGAGCTATGGTCAAAGATTAGCATGTACATGTTTTTAAAATTATGAGCTTGAAAATCGTTTTCGAAAGTTTACTAATTTTGTGACAAGTTAGAATTGTAATCTTAGATTTTTTTTTTAATTTAATGCTCTTGTCTTTAAATTAAAAAGCATGTTGATTTTCTATGAGTTTGGGATGTTTTTAAAACACAATAGAATCAGTTCTAAAAGTTTTTAATTTTTATATTGAAACTCCAGTTTTTAGAAATCCGGATTTTCAAACCCCACTACCATGAGTTATAGAACTCTAATGAGAAAATTTTCTTGAGCAAAAATGTTTTTCATATGATTATAAACATGATGTGTAAGATTAAAATGTTTTGATTTTTGGAAGTTTAATTGAAATTGTTTTTTTACAAAACTAGTTTGAATTTTGAAAAACCGTTTTCACTTTCAAACTTGAAAAATATTTTGTCATCCAAATCAAATAAATTTTCAAAATGTTTTCAAAACTATATCTATATCACATATGTTCAAAATCTATATGCTCTTGAAAATTTGAGTGGGAGGTCTCCTTGTAGACAAGCCGAAAAATAAAAAGATGTGTAATCTCAAACTTTCAAGTGTTCGAGTGAGTTGAAGTTCACACTTCCCTCACGCACTTTCCCGAAATAGAAAATAGGAAAAGATCGAGTATGTACCTTGTGCCTTTATGCACTAATACTGCTCTGAACATGTCGATCTAGGATTCTCTTCTAGTTGTCCGCTTTGTCGCTCTCTAACTAGGAAATTTGTTTCCGAACTTATAAGAGTCGATGAACCAACTCCAAAAACTAAGTGGGAGGGTTATATTCGTTGTTTGTAACCCACGATCCCCAACACTAATGAAAGATGCAATAACGTGGGACTAAGAGCCGCTCTTGCGACCCTCACTTAAATGTGAGTACTCCAAGGCGTTATTGCTTCGATCATTGCTCAATGAGCTACGTCCGAGAGTGATGCAATGATGGCAAGGCCTCCCCTTGGGTGATTGTTTTTCAAAGCTGATCTTTTGGACTAAGTGGTTGGTTGCACACTTAGGCTCAATCCCTAGTATCCTCCCTTGAGGCTCTGCGAAAGGATGTGAGTGATTAAACCAATTTAAAAGGTGGCTAGTCAAAATAGATGTATTGACATCTTGGCTTAGCATTAATGATGTGTCATTTACTTATAAATGGAGATTTTTTGCGGCCTTCTCTTGAGGGAGTAAATTATCGTTTGGTTTATAACACCTTTGGATTTTACAAAAGTCTTAATAAAACTTAAATCCTAAACCAAAGACTAATCATAAACTTGTTTCAACTTTTATAGGCAATATGTCTCTCAACCCTCTCTCTACAATTCTTTCCTCGAATAAACTCGAAGGCGACAATTACGTCGACTGGAAACGTAACCTCGACATAGTCCTTACTGTCGACAAGCACAAATGGGTTCTCACCACCCCCTGTCCTCAAACGAATGATGATTCGACGCAAGAGGAGAAAGACGTCCTGGCTGCCTGGCTTCGATCCGATGAGATTGCGAGATGCTATATTTTGGCATCGATGAACAATGTGTTGCAACAACAACATCATGATTATGAAACTGCCACCGATATGCTCTACAATCTCCATGAGATGTTTGGAGGGCAAGGACGTCAAGCTAGGCAACAAGCGGTCCGACAATTCATGAACTGTCGTATGAAGGTTGGAACTCCCGTTAGAGATCATATGATGCTGATCATTAGCTATCTCAACGAGATGGAGATTCTTGGATCTGAGATTGATGGGGAGACTAAAATAGATATGATCTTGGAAACTCTCCCCGAAACCTTTTATACCTTCAAGTTGAATTATTCCATGAACAAGCTAGAGTACACTGTTACCGAGCTCATGAAGGAACTTCAAACCGCTGAGGCACTCACTAAGAAAAAGAGGGCTCAAGGAGAAGTACATGCTACTGCCTCCACCTCTGGATCTAAGAAGAGACCTCGCAACGCCGAGAAGAAGAACCAACCTAAGGTTCACACGAAGAAGAAGGCGCCAAAGGCTCCAAAGGTGGACAAGTCTAACGACAAGTGCCACCACTGCAACGAGCCTGGTCACTGGCGTAGGAACTGTCCTGCCTACCTCAAAACCAAAGCAAAATGTATTGTACTTGTTACTGAAGCCTGTTTAGTAGCTGATAATGTATCATCGTGGATTGTTGACTCCGCTGCTACTAACCATATTTGCTGCTCCTTGACTGGTTTTAGGAAAAGCAAAAGCTTAGAGGATGGCGACTTCTGCTTCAAGTGGGGTGATGAGAGCGTGGTGTCTGCGAAGGCTGTGGGATCCGTGACGCTATCTTTTGAAGATCGAACTTTAAATTTGAATAATGTTTATTATGTTCCTTCCTTTGGGAAAAACCTAGTATCTGTTGCTCAACTTTTCGAGCAAGATTATTATTTAAAGTTTATAAAGAATGGGATTCGTATTTCTTTTTCTAATTATTTCGTCACTGATGCATGTATGAAGAGTGGTCTTTTTTACATCTATCCCACTCAACCTTCTCTTTTAGACACCGAAATAGATAACGATCTAATTAGGGAGCCAAAGAGGATCAAACTTTCTGAATCCTCCGATCTAACAAAATCAACATACCTCTGGCACTTAAGACTTGGTCATATCAGTCTAGATAGGATTAAGAGACTTGTGAGGGATGGTCCACTCCAAGCCTCTGCAATAGGTTCACTACCTACTTGTGAATCATGCATAGAAGGAAAAATGACTAAGCGACCTTTCTCCGATAAGGGTCGAAGAGCCACTGAGTTGCTGGAACTAATACATTCTGATGTATGTGGTCCGCTCAACCAACAGGCACGTGGAGGATACGAATACTTCGTTACCTTCACTGATGATTACTCAAGATATGGGTTTGTCTATTTGCTTAAACACAAATCCGAGACCTTTAACGTATTTAAGGTCTTTAGGGCTTTAGTGGAAAAGCAAACTGGCAAAGTGATCAAAACCCTTCCATCTGATCGAGGTGGTGAGTATATGTCTGGAGAGTTCGATGACTTTCTTAAAGAAGAAGGTATCGCTTCTCAGCTTACCGCACCTGGCACACCTCAACAAAACGGAGTGTCAGAGAGAAGAAACCGAACTCTTATGGAGATGGTTAGATCAATGATGAGTTACTCATCACTCCCACTTTCCTTTTGGGGATATGCCCTCGAAACAGCCGCCTACATTCTGAACCAAGTTCCGTCCAAAACGGTTCCTGGTACTCCTTATGAACGATGGACTGGCCGTAAAGTGAATCTTGGCCGCATCCGAATTTGGGGTTGCCCTGCACACGTGCTGAGGCAAAAGACTAGCAAGTTGGCTAGTAGGTCAGAATTGTGCCTGTTTGTAGGATATCCGAAGGAAACCAAAGGTTTTACTTTCTATAGTCCCAAGGACGATAAGACTTTCGTTAGCACGAATGCTCGTTTCCTTGAGGAGGACTTTATGAAGGATGCGAAACCTAGAAGCAAAATTGTGCTTGAAGAAAAGTTGGGTGAGGAAGCTTCTACCTCATCTGTAAGAACTGTTCTTACCCCAACTGAAACACAACCTAACTCATCAGAATCTCGTCAAGTAGTACTTAGACGTAGTGGGAGGGCTACTCAAAAGCCTGACAGGTACATGTCTTATGGAGACTCTCTTGTAGCCGTCTCCGACATGGATGACCCTGTTTCCTATAGCCAAGCGATGGCTTGTTCTGAATCAAACCTTTGGCTTGACGCCATGAAAGTTGAAATGCACTCGATGTATGTCAACAAAGTCTGGAAACTTGTAGACCTTCCTGAAGGGATTAAACCCGTAGGGTGTAAGTGGATATACAAGAAGAAAAAGGGTCCTGATGGGAACGTCGAGACATTCAAAGCACGACTTGTGGCAAAATGTTATACCCAACAAGAAGGGATTGACTATGAAGAAACCTTCTCGCCAGTCGCGATGCTTAAATCCATCCGCATACTCCTATCCATAGCTGCAGCTCTCGACTATGAGATCTGGCAAATGGATGTCAAGACAGCCTTTCTGAATGGCAATCTTGACGAGCGTATTTACATGGCTCAACCAGACGGTTTCGTGGATAAAGGTCAAGAGACCAAGGTTTGTGAGTTGCTTAAATCCATTTATGCACTAAAGCAAGCATCTAGGTCATGGAATATTAGATTCGATGAAACTGTAAAAAGCTTTGGCTTTGAACAGTCGATAGATGAGCCTTGTGTTTACAAGTTAATACACGAAGGTAAAGTTGTGTTTCTGGTACTATATGTCGATGATATACTACTCATTGGTAATGACGTGGGTAAGTTATCTGAGGTTAAGGTCTGGCTGGCAAAGCAATTCGATATGAAGGATCTAGGAGAAGCCGCATACATTCTGGGAATCCAAATCTTTCGAGATAGGAAAAACCGGACCCTGTCGCTCTCTCAGGCATCTTATATTGATAAGGTGATGGATCGCTACTCGATGCAGACTGCAAGAGGGGTCAAACACCCTTTAGGCATGGAGTTTCACTCTCTAAGGACCAGTCTCCCAAGACTGCACAAGAGATTGAAGATATGAGGAAGATTCCTTACGCCTCTGCCGTAGGAAGCCTCATGTATGCCATGCTTTGCACTAGACCTGACATCTGTTTCGCCGTTGGCGTAGTTAGTCGTTTCCAATCCAACCCTGGACCCGAGCACTGGATTGCTGTTAAGCATGTTCTTAAGTATCTTCGAAGAACTAGGAACTTGATGCTTACATACTCAGGTACTGACCTGACTATGACGGGATATACCGACTCCGATTTTCAAGCGGATAAGGATTCCAAGAAATCCACTTCGGGATCTGTGTTCATCCTTAATGGTGGAGCTGTTGTGTGGAGAAGTATTAAGCAATCTTGCATTGCTGACTCCACAATGGAAGCAGAATATGTGGCTGCTTGTGAAGCATCCAAAGAGGCTGTATGGCTTAAAAAGTTCCTTAAGTATTTGGAAGTTGTTCCAAACGTCGACGAGCCCATGACCCTTTATTGTGATAATAGTGGGGCTGTCGCTAACTCAAAGGAACCTAGAAGCCATAAGCGCTCTAAGCATATTGAGAGGAAATACCATTTGATTCGAGAGATCGTGCAGCGCGGAGACGTGGAAGTGAAGAAGATCTTAACGGTGGACAACCTCGCAGATCCATTCACCAAGGCCATAGCGAACAAGGTCTTCGACCAACATCGTGAGGGATTAGGCATGAAGGACTACACACACCTTCTTTGAGTCAAGTGGGAGTTTGTTGTCAATGGTGCCCACAAGAAGAGTTGTAGTCTTTATTTTGTACATTTGATGTAATAAAGTCTCATGAAGACTCTTGCTTGTAATTGCCTATCTATTCATTAATAAAGTTGAAACGTTCATTCATTCTTTCTTTGTTTGAAGCTTTATGATAAAACCTTAGTCTTTTAGTCCATAAACAAACTTAACAACTTACGAAGAGACAAATGTAGATTTGCATGAACAAACTCTTCGTAGTTTGCTTAAAACGATATATTTGCAATCTTAGGGTCAAAGGACTATTGACCTCAGTATGATTGTTAGAAGAATCTATGATGTCTGGTTATGAGGCATTGAGAGTTGGAGACTCTATAGTTCTTCTAGGTATCTTCCGAAGGTACTGAATTGACCAGTGCACTTCTAGAGACAATATAAGAACAAACCATTTAACCTCTTATGTCTCGAAGTCACTATGTATGAATTGCATCATGCTTACCTTAATCTTGAAATGAGACATGCCATTTCACACCTTAGTATTCTCATTTGAGAAAGTCAAAGTTCAGACTCACTATGTGATTCCGAACAAGGCCTATTGGTGAGGTACTAAGTTGTGAGTCTGTCATGAGTAACTTTGTGAAGTTCTCATAGATATGGAATTCATGTACAAGATTGCTGAAATGCAATGTATGTCACCTCATGCTTTGTTCCTTGGAGTGTGAATAAATGAACTGGCCAGTGTCCAAATTGAGTCCTGACTCTTTTGGATGAAACAATGTGACTTGTTAGCTCCTCGTCAATACATTGTTTCTAACTTATTCACAAGCGACAAAGGAGTTGAGGAAATAACAGCTAGAAGGGTAAAATGGTAATTTAGTAAATCCCGACTAGCTGATGACATTCATGAAGGGTAAACATAGATAATATTCAGTGGATCCGCTCATCATAATTTGGTCGAATTCTTGAGTAGAAAATAAATTCATTTGAACCGAGAGATTTTCAGTGTCAGCTCTTTAGTGGAGTCAGTTGGCATTAAGCTAAACTTGGAAAAGGTTTGTGAACTTTTGAGTCCAAGTGTTTAGCTCAAGCTTTGTTCATTTGGGTCCATGAGGTCACTGTCACGAATCACATCGATAGGAATAGTTAAACTGGAAGCTAAGTCAAAACAAGAACGAAAATTGTCGAAAGGGTATTTTTGTCTTTTGAGACAAAGGATGAAATGAATGTCAATAAATTTTTGACAAGGTCATTTTATGACATGTTTCACTCGGCCATGACTTGATCATTGGGCCTTGTGAATTAATTTCATTTCATAAGAATTTTATTGAAAATTCTTATTGGGCCTTTTTCATGTTGTCATGAACAAATGGAAAAGCTTCTAGAAGGCTATAGGCGCCCAACATACCCAAGAGATAGAGAGAATATTTTGTGCATAAATGTATGAAGATACTTTCCAAAAGAAAAAGAGGAAACAAATTTCCTCTAAGGGAAACAAGAGGTAGGCGCCCAAGTTGAGAAAGAAGCAAGGCAAGGAACAAAAAAGGAAACAAATCCAAGGCTTAATGAAGCCTACCTTGGCCGAGTGCATCATTGAGGAAAAGAGGAAATTGGCTCATGAATATGTGATATTCTATAGAAGAGGAAACTACCTTATTGAAGGTGAGACCTCTCCTATAAATAGGAGCCTCATTCTTCTCATTTTTCTCATTCCACATAAGTTAGAGATTGAGAGCTTCTCTCTCTAGAACTTGTGGTTGCCGCCCCTCTTCTCTCTCTCTCTAGTTTATTTTCGATTTTTCTTGTCTTGGCACCTAGGTCCTCACTCGACCTAGTGTTTAGCTCTGCGACTTCGAGACTCGTTCTTAAGTCGTAGTGTTTAAAAGTGCCCACTCACTGATTCATTCTTTTCGAGTGATTTAGTGATAGAAACTTTCGTGGTTGCTCGAGGTGCCGAGGAAAGAAAGAGAGACGTGTTGCGAGGGGAGACGAGCGTTGCAAACTTTCCACAAGCTTCTTCAAAGTTCAAGCTTCAAGAAAGGTTAGTAAACTTCTAGCTCATAATTGTTTTTAATTACATGTACTTGCACTTGTCTAGGTTAGTAAAAACTGTTTTACTTGTAAAAGAAAATTTTTAAATTCCGCCGCTTACCGAAGCGTTAATTATTTTCTCAAACCCTAGATCGATTCCAACAAATGCAGGTAAGATTGCTCTCATAATTTAATAAAACAAGTTTTTATTTTCTAATTCCATTTTTATTATAATCATAGGAGGTGGTGGAGGTGGTGGAGCTGGTGGTGGTGGTGAAGAACATGGCGGGCAATTCGGCGGCTGTGGTGGATACGATCGTCAATTCGGCGGCGGTGGTGGATATAGCGTATCACAAACGGATGATGAATACGACCGCATGAATCCAGCCTTTTTTGAGTCAGGATATGGAGGCAATACGTACAGAGGTTTGTCTGATGCAATGTCATTCTCTTCTACTAGCAAAGATGTTGATCAATTGTCACAGTTTTTCGGTGGGTTCTCGATTACACCGGAGGACTCAGAATCCTCGCATCCAGTTGAGCCGCATGGCGGGTATTACACTTATCCTGAGTATCCCATGATAGTCCCAGTGCCTGTGCCTGTCCCCGTCATCCCCGTCTCTCCCCCCATTTTAAGGGATTTTTATCAGCCACATGAGCCCCAACCTCGTATTCATTACCGACCAGGTTTTCCAAAATACTCCATTTATGTTGCATTAGATCAGTATAATTACGATCGTCACGTGGAGACTTATATGACTACATATGCTCACATGATGACTTGGTACGAGTATTGCCTGATGCAAGACCAACAACCTCATACATTTCAGGGCCCTCGACACTCTACATACGAGTAGCGACAATGACTGTGAACTCTACTTTTTACTATGCTTTGGTTTGTAGTACACTTATTATATTTTGTGTTGTTTTGTGTGAGAACTCTCTATTATGTGTATGATTATTTGTTCTTTATCTAGTGTGACTTTGCTTGAGAACTCTATATTACATGTGTTATTTGTACTCTACTTAGAATTTCATGTCTGGAATTTTGTAAACTTTATTCTAAAATTTATATAGATTGTGTATCCTAAACTTATACAAAATCATAATTAAAAAGTTGTTCAAATACCCCGCGGAATACCCTTTTTTTGCGGTATATCCCGCGAAATGCGGTATACCACACGGTACGAGATACCCCGAACGCTCATCAAATACCACGAGATACCACGGTACGAGACGAGATACCAAAAAAAAAGTGCATACGGCCACGAGATGCGAGATTTTAATCCTTGATATACACCAATGCTTGGAGTCCGTGTGGGACCATTTGAATGAGTACATTATTATTGAAAACCTAAATGTATCCCACATCTTTTTTAGTGGCCTTTTAGGTGAAGAGCAGTTTATTTGGAGAAATTTCACATAAATGTCATTTGTAGACGGTAATTCATAGAAGGGAACTTATCGACCGGATGTTGTTTGGTCCTCGATTTTTTTTTTCCATCGGGTAAAATCCCCAACGTTACATTATAATCTCGTCGTTACTCCTTTTGAGGGTCAAGTACAGTTTGCCACGTGTCAAAATCGTGTGTAACAAATATAAAATATTCAAATGTAATATGTAGTAAATACATGTAAATATGGGAATCTCTTCTCATATGGAATTGGATTGAACCCCCCCACCACCCCCCCCCCCCCCCCCCCCCCCCAAAAAAAATGAAACCAAGAATTCGAGTTCATCTTCACATCACGAAGTCGAAGCCATGGACAAAGCAAACAGGTGGCGGTATTCATGCGATTGTGGTCTGTCGGCCGTGGAGTGGTCGTCATGGACACAGTCGAATCCCGGGAGGAGGCTCTACAGCTGCATGAAGGGAAAGGTGAGAAAAATATCACCCATTTGTTCGTGTTTTAAGTTCGATATTTGAGGGTGGGTGCAATTTCCTTTTCCTTCTCTTTCTTAAGATGAGAGTGCGTGTACTTTTTTCCTTTGGAAAAATCTTGAAAATTGCGCTAAAGCCAAGCAAATCATTCCCGAATTAATCAAGAAGAACAAAAAATTGGAGTGCGAAATAGTCTCACTTCGAGTTCGAGTGTTTTGCTGAAAATAGCGTTATTTGCTATTGTGTTGATGATGGTGGTTTTGTTTGTGTTCGTTGTTATGATGTAAATGTCTGGTTTGGCTGGTTGTAATGTTTTGGCAATGGTTTGTTAATGTATTTGTAGTGGTTGTGTGAGTTATTAATGGTAATGGTTGTACTGTATTGACTTGTAATGAATGACATTCAGTTTTTCTGGGCACAACATATATTATGGCAATGTTATGTACTAGTTAACAGTTTCTGGTTTCGTTTTTATTGTTAAAAAAAGAATAGATCGAGAAGAAATGTCATGAACGCAAACCATTTGATACATTTAATAAATCATAAATCTGGTACAAGGGAATTATGCATATTACCAGCTCATAAAGGCCTAAAATCTGGTCACACATTGTACAAAAGAAGGCCTAAAATTTGGTCACAAAATACACTAAAGAATGCCTAAAATCTGGAATCAAAATACACAAAAACAAAGGCCTAAATATTCACTAAAACTATGGCCTAAATAAAATTGTCTCGGATATAACATTTGGCTGCGATGAAAAAGCCATGTCTTTTGTTTTTAGTTTGTTCCTTCTCTCCCTTTTTGTTGTCGCTCGTTTTCAGACAACTATTTCGGAACCGAAAGCGGTCAGACCCAAGGCCGGACTAAGTGATCTCGCTTTGGTTCGAACGTGTCGGACTTGGTATCCCAAGTCGTCCTTTAGCTGTTGATGATGCTTGTCTCGTCTTGACACCTGAAAAGCGAGTAAGAAAGTGTGAACTACAAAGGGGAAACAGAGGGGGTGCCCATGGTTACCTCTCCGACGCTCAACATTAGTAGGATTGAGGTGAGTAAAAGAGGTTAGTTGTTTAGAGAGCCGAGACTTGAGAAAAACTAGTGAGTTATGAGTTCAGCAGCGTTTCAGTACTCAGTTTCGGATTACCTGACTCGAGGGGTCGAGCCTCATATTTATAGGCGATCTAGGGACGTTTTGGAGGTCCTTTGGCCGAGTGAAGGTTCAGGACTGGCTGAGTGATGGCCCAGGGCCGGCCGAGCGACAATCCAAGGCCGGCCAATGGCCGAGTGACGGCCCTGGGCCGGCCATTGGCCGAGTGACGGCCCAGGGCCGGCCGAGCGGCTTCCCAGGGCCGGCCAATGGATGAGTGACGGCCTTAGGCTGGCCATTGGTCGAGTGACGACCCAGGGTCGGCCGAGCGACTTCCCAAGGCGGCCAATGGCCGAGTGACGGCCCTGGGCCAGCCATTGGCCGAGTAACGGTCCAGGGCCGGCCGAGCAACTTCCCAGGCCGAGTACCGGCCCTGGGCCGGCCATTGGCTGAGTGACGACCCAGGGCCGGCCAATGGCCGAGTGAGAGTCCTGGGCCGGCCATTGGCCGAGTGACTGCCCAGGGCCGGCCGAGCGACTTCCCAGGGCCGGCCAATGGCCGAGTGACGGCTTTTGTACGTTGCGAGGGACGGCTTTTGTGCGTCGTGAGGGACGGCTTTTGTGCATTGCGAGGGACAGCTTTTGGGCGTCGCGAGGGACGACTTTTGTGCGTTACGTAGAACGGCTTTTGTGCGTCACGAGGGACGGCTTCTGCGCGTCGCGAGGGACGGCCTTGGTTGTCTTTTGTTTTACGTGTCTTATGTTCTCGGCATGCTATCATGATCGATTCGCACGGTGTGTTGATGCGCGTCTTAGTTTTTCGATTTGCCGACGAAGGCGTAATCGGTTTGCACGTCTTATCGGTGCGTGGCTTATTTTCATGATTTACCGATGAAGGCGTAATCGATTTGCACATCTTGACGGTGCGCGGCTTATTTTCTCGATTTACCAACGAAGGCGTAATCGATTTGCACGTCTTGATTGTGCGCGGCTTATTTTCTCGATTTACCAATAAAGGCATAATCGATTTGCACGTCTTGATGGTGCGCGGCTTATTTTCTCGACTTACCAACGAAGGCGTAATCGATTCGCACGGCTTGGGCCTTGAATGGCCTCGGTGCCACATTGCGTGACCAGGTTTTCCGTGGACGTTGGCTAGACCAGTTTCGTCCGGCGGGTGCAGGCCTTTGAAACTCATATGTGACTCGCTGCCTATCGGCGCATGAGCTGGGCGGCGAGCGTGACCATACCACCTCATGAACGTGGCACCCTTGGGTGCGCGTGTCATGTGATAGACGGGGTTAGGTGTAGACTTGATCCCCCGGTGAGTGTGGCACCTTAGTGCACTGGTCGCGTTTTCGGGTTGAGTCTCTTGGGTCGGGTCTTGTGCTCTTGTGAGCGTGACGCCATGGCGCGCGTGTCACGTTGGGGGACTCAATTGGCCCATTCTTTCTCTCACGAGAACGTCGTAGAGCGAATTTTGGTATGCTGTTAGGGGCGACTTAACTCGACTCGAGGAGTCGTGTGTAGAGTCAACACGAGGAGTCATCAGTCGACTCGTGGACTCGGAACTCTACTCGAGGAGTGACCTCAACTCGAGGATTTATGTATTGAGTCGGAACGAGGACTTATCAGTCGACTCGTGGACTCGGAGCTCAACACGAGGAGTGACCTCAACTCGAGGAGTCTTGTGTAGTGTCGGCACGAGGACTTATCAGTCGACTCGTGGACTCGGAACTCAACTCGAGGAATGAACCCAACTCGAGGAATCATGTGTAGAGTCGGCACGAGGAGTCATCAATCGACTCGTGGACTCGGAACTCAACTCGAGGAGTGAACTCAACTCGAGGCGTCATGTGTAGAGTCGACACGAGGAGTCATCAGTCGACTCGTGGACTCAGAGCTCTACTCAAAGAGTGAACTCAACTCGAGGAGTCATGTGTAGAGTGAACACGAGGAGTCATCAGGCGACTCGTGTGTCACGACCCGCGACCTCTCGTCGGCGGCTCACGAGCTGCGACGGTGGGGTTACGTCTCAGATTACAACATCAATATATAACAATATATCTCATATCAGCGGAAACAGAATCAAATCAACATAATAACCATAATACTTATATTAAACATAACACGATCATATATAAGTACTATAAGTGGTTATACGAAAACCTGGGTAAATTTTTCGCTGTTTAACTTTAGGAATTAGAGCCTTATAGCGACTCTTATTTATACACAAGCTCCCTAATTTTAAGTATATATACAAGGGATAGTTTGGGGATCATAGTTTACGAAAGGGGTTCAACAAAATATAGATATTATTATAGAAGGATTTGAACCCGGGTGAGCTCCCATTAGCCCAAAGGTCAAGAGATACACGTCTAGTCTTCATCTACGACTTCCTTATTCACATCGGCGCCTTGCCCTTCTCTACATTACCAAGGGTCATAAAACTATGAGTCGATTGACTCAGTAAGTGGGAGTCTAACCTAGAAAAATAAAAGCGACTAATGCCATGTGATAACATGTGACGTGCAAACAGGCACATAAGAATACAAGGATGCAAATCTAACAAGTTCTAGAGCATGACTCGTGTGTACACACTCTAACTAGTACTTGTCGTCTTTAAGGTTACACACATCCCCCGCTATAACCTCTAGAACGACAAGAGACCAGCCTTAGACTTCGAGCAGCAGTCGTCCGGCGGCCTAAGAGTTTTAACATCTGTCTGGGATCCACTAATGGTACCACTTCATTCGACGTCGGCGCCACCCCCAGGCCCTCATAGCCCGTCAAGGTCTTCAGGCCTTCATAGCCTGGCAACAAAGTCGGGTACGACTCTTGGTCGACTCCCCGAAATATGAGTACTCAGCGCCATCCCCCAGGCCCTCATAGCCCGTCAGGGTTCAATTCCTTTTTGGTACCATCGACACATCATTTCTTTAGGGTTCGGGTACTCTGCAGCACTCAGAGTACACACCTATGCTACTTACAGGAGAGCGACTCGGGTTAAATCCCGAAAGAATTATCATTTCACTTTTATGCTCGTTAGTGTTTTAAGTTGAAGACTCGGAATATGACTCCCGGTACTTCTACCCTCGGCTCGAATCCGAGAGTCCAACATGCTCTCCTGTCACCTCAGATCTAGCTAAACTCTATGGTTAGCAGAGGGATCTAACTACATCAAAGTAGCAACGTGGCTGGTTCAAGTTAGCATGTGAACCTATGGGTATAAACCCAACTAAATTTTCCAAAAAAGAGTGGCCGAAGCCTTAATCTTTGGTGTTTGTGTCTTTTAAGGCTTTTCCTACTCTTTTTATTATTAACACGTAAATGCACGTAAACAGGATTATTCCCTTGGTAAGTAGTTGACTTATGTCTCCACACTTACCTGGGATACTGTGATAGAAGCTCGACGACCTCTGGCGATGTCTTGCTTTTCACGTTCTCTGAGATACTTGACGCTTGTCGAAACGTCTAAAGAACTAGCATCCGAGGTTGAAAGTCCGTTAGTTATTGGATTCAAAATTACTTGAAAAATATAGGGTCCAGTGTCGGGATTAGATTTGAGTCGGTTCGGAATTCGATAACGAGTTACTTCCTTAAATCTAAACTCTTATCAATTTCCAAAATTCCAAATCCGACATCTCGACTCAAAAACCCGAACCCAAACAAGTCACACGACCAAACACGAATCCAACTAACTAGTCACAAAATTCTTAGACTTGTCATTAAATCCACATTTCAAATTCAATTCTCACGTCTCAAAATTCAAATTCACTTCCAAATCAAATCCCAATTAAAAATCTCAATTCTCAAATCAACCTAAACATTTCCGAATCCACACCGGATTAACAAGTAAATCACATATTCGACACCCGGTGAAGAACGGGTCATAACTTCCGCTACACAACCCGAAAACCAACGATTCCAATTTCAGAATGAAATTAACATCCACATCTTTCTAACAAGGTATTACAAACCAATTTTGGACCAAGGCAGCTAACTCAAAAGCATCTCACAATTTCAGCTTATCAATTCGGTATACCCATTTTTCCCAGCTTTCAAACACAGATTTCAAAAATTCATAACTCACTCAATTCTCAACGGATTTACACGTTCTTGGTCATTTTAGAAACCTCATAACGTCTATTATCCAGGAAAAATATCAACAAATCCAAATTAAATCGGTATCGAACTGTCCACGTCAATTTACAGAGGCTGTCCACAGCGAGCTCAAAATTCTCAAATCATTCAAAAATCGACTAAAAAACACAAATCCGAGCTAGGAACATCATTAATCAAGCACAAAAACTAAATAAAACCCATCAATTCCACTGATTTTAGCTCGGATCAAAAAGCCCCAAATCAAATCATACTCATGAACCCTAGAATCAATCATACCAAGGAGAAGAAATTCCTTACTTCCAATCACGAAATAGGCTTCTCCAGTCCTCACTCAACCCTTCTCCGGTGGTCACGCTCGCTCCGGTGTCCACACAATTCACCGCGACCTCGTCCTTCCTCAGCTGGAGCGCGCGGTGATGGAGAGCTCGGCCGACAGCGCGCGAAAAGGAGAAAGGAAGGAGAAGAGAGAGAGAAGAGGGCGGTGACGGTAAAGCTCGGTGAGGCTTGAAGATGGCCGAGAAAGCTTTTGTTGCTTGAATTTTTTTTTTCTTTGTTACTCTTTGCAGGTGGCTTGCGCGAGTGAAGAAGATGGAGAAGAGAAGATATAGACGTGAAGAAGATAAGGAATCCTTGATGATGTGGCAACCTAATACTTATCCTCTTATCTACAAAATTAACCCATTTTCTTTGTTTTCTTTCAAATGGGTCCCTTAAAAATCATTACAACCAAGTCATCTTCATATAATTATTTAATTAAACCCATAACCAAAGGGATTATAATTATATGATTCGAACCGAGAATTTTCTCGTTCGCTCTAAATTAATTAAAATATATTTAAGGTTTCTCGGAATTAATTCTCGTTCTTGAGAATTTATTTCTTAAATTAATTTCCGGAATATTTCCTCGGAAATAATTTATTAGTCGAGATAAACTCGATAATTCCTTTATTTATTCCGAGATTTCTCCTTACCTTAATATATTTTAAATTAACTCGAGAAACTTATACGTCCATCATTCACTCAAAACATAATTGTAACAAACGGAAGCTCGTTTATTTTATTCATATCCACAAGTCGAGCGTTACAAAAGATTGTATATTACAATCCCTACCCCCTTAGAAGAGTTTCGTCCTCGAAACTTAGAACAAGGCGGGGTATTTCTTTTGCATTTCGCTCTCAAGCTCCCAAGTAGCTTCTTCTGCGGAGTGTTTCTTCCATAGTACTTTGACTAGAGGTATTGTCTTATTCCTTAAGACTTTCTCCTTGCGATCTAGGATTTCAACAGCTGGTTCTTCATATCTGATGTCAGGAGAAATTTCCACCTCTTGATCTTGCAGTACATGTGAAGGATCAGACATGTATTTCCGCAACATCGATACGTGAAACACATCATGAAGGTTGGACATAGACGGCGGTAGGGCTAGGCGATACGCTGCCTTGCCTACTCGTTCTAGAATCTCAAAAGGTCCAACATATCTCGGGCTGAGCTTTCCTTTCTTCCCGAATCTCATGACACCACGCATCGGGGAAACTTTCAAAAAGACTTTCTCTCCTGCCTCAAACTCTAGAGGTCTTCTACGCTTAT
Source organism: Urtica dioica subsp. dioica (assembly GCF_054948205.1). Classification (NCBI taxonomy): domain Eukaryota; kingdom Viridiplantae; phylum Streptophyta; class Magnoliopsida; order Rosales; family Urticaceae; genus Urtica; species Urtica dioica. The sequence continues at coordinate 14,115,505 of NC_142765.1, read as the reverse complement.
CTGCCTAGCTCTTCTGACGACTTTGTGTTGTCTTCATCCGGGCTTGTATTTTCTTGATCGCTTCGGTGGTCTGCTCGAGCAATTCAGGTCCGATGAACTCGCTCTCACCAGCTTCATCCCAATGAACTGGAGAGCAACACTTTCGCCCATAAAGAGCTTCATAGGGTGCCATCCCAATTGTCGCTTGGTAACTATTATTGTACGAGAACTCTACCAAGGGAAGATAACGACTCCACGAGCCGTGGAATTCCAAAACACACGCTCGGAGCATATCTTCTAACACTTGGATCGTACGTTCACTTTGGCCGTCGGTTTGGGGATGAAATGCAGTGCTGAATTTCAATCGCGTCCCCAAATGTTGTTGTACACTCTTCCAAAATTTAGACGTAAAACGAGCATCACGGTCAGAGACGATTGAGCTAGGAACTCCATGTAGACGGACAATCTCTTTGATGTAGAGTTCAGCTAGTTTATCCACGGTGTGAGTAGTCTTGATGGACAGAAAATGAGCTGATTTGGTCAACCTGTCGACAATGATCCAGACTGAGTCATGACCAGCTGTGGTTTTTGGCAAACCTGACACAAAATCCATCGTTATCTGCTCCCACTTCCACTGTGGAATCTCAAGTGGTTGCAGTAGTCCAGCTGGTTTTTGATGCTCTGCCTTAACTTGTTGACAAGTTAGGCACTTCTGAACAAACTCAGCTACATCTCTCTTCATTCCTGGCCACCAATATACATTTTTCAAGTCTTGATACATCTTTGTCACACCTGGATGTACCGAATAGGGTGTCCCGTGAGCTTCTACCATCAATTGCTTTCTGACTTCCTCGTTGGATGGTACACAAACTCTTCCATTGCACCTTAGAACCTCGTTCTCATCCAACTTGAAGTCACCTTCTTTACCATTTTGAGCCTCAAACATCTTCCCAAGAAGATATTCGTCTGCGTACTGACCATCTTTGATCTGTTCCAGCAACATCGGACGTACGCTGAGAGCAGCTAATCCCCCAGTGATCAGCTGAAGTTCTAGCTGCTGAACATTGTCCTTTAGTTGAAGAGATGTTTCAACCAAACTTGCTAAGGACGCTACAGATTTCCGGCTAAGCACATCTACGACTTTATTTGCCTTACCAGGATGATAATGTAAATCAAAGTCATAATCATTCAAGAGTTCCATCCAACGTCCTTGGCGCATATTCAACTCCTTCTAAGTGAAGAGATACTTTAACGTTTTGTGGTCTGTATAGATGTCACAATGGACTCCGTACAGGTAGTGTCGCCATATCTTGAGTGCAAACACTACAGCAGGAAGCTCTAGATCATGGGTAGGATACCTGGTCTCGTAATCCTTCAGCTGTCCCGAGGCATAAGCGATGACCTTTCCATGTTGCATCAAAACAGCGCCCAAACCTTGCTTAGACGCGTCGCAGTAAATAGCGAATCCATCAACTCCTTGTGGAATGGTGAGCACTGGAGCGGTTGTCAGCCTGTTCTTGAGCTCTTGGAAGCTCTTCTCACAGGTCTCGGTCCAAAGGAACTTCTGTCCTTTACGAGTTAGTTGGGTTAAAGGCATGGCCAACTTAGAGAATCCTTCCACAAACTTCCTATAGTAGCCAGCAAGACCCAAGAAACTCCTTATTTCAGTGACTGTCTTTGGCTGACTCCACTGCCTCACGGCTTCCACTTTAGCAGGATCTACCATGATACCAGCGCTACTGACAACATGACCAAGGAATACTACACGCTCCAGCCAAAATTCACACTTCGAGAACTTGGCGTATAGTTGATTTTCCCTCAGCCTTCTTAGCGCTAGCTCCAGATGCTGCTCATGCTCTTCGTTAGTTTTCGAGTAGATTAGAATGTCGTCGATGAACACGATCACGAACTTATCCAGAAAGTCCTCAAATACTCGGTTCATCAGGTTCATTAACGCTGCCGGCGCGTTAGTCAATCCAAACGACATAACTAAGAACTCGTAATGACCATATCGAGTACGAAAAGCAGTTTTCGGGATGTCTTCATCTCGAACCTTCAGCTGATGGTATCCCGAACGCAAGTCAATCTTCGAGAACACTGTCGCCCCTGACAGTTGATCAAAAAGATCGTCGATCCGCGGCAATGGATACTTGTTCTTGATCGTTACTTGGTTCAATCCACGGTAGTCAATACAGAGCCGTAGAGAACCATCTGCTTTCTTGACGAACAAGACCGGTGCTCCCCAAGGCGAATGGCTTGGTCGTATGAACCCTTTGTCAAGCAACTCTTGTAGCTGCGTCTTCAGTTCTTTCAATTCCGCTGGAGCCATACGATATGGAGCTTTCGATATCGGAGCTGTGCCTGGAATGAGTTCTATGTTGAACTCAACTTCTCGATCAGGAGGTGGCCCTGGAAGATCTTCTGGAAAAATATCAGGGAAATCTCTAGCAACTGGAATCTCCTGTAGCTGCGGCTTGACCGTCTTCGTGACGTCTACCACGCTTGCAAGGTAACCAGCGCATCCCTGATGCATCATCTTCATGGCCTTCAGCGTCGATACGATCGGAAAACTCGGTTTCCGAGAGGAACCTTGGAACTGCAGCGGTCCAAGTCCTGGGTTCTGGAATAGAACCGACTTCTTTTCGCAATCTATGATTGCATGGTGGGTACTTAACCAATCCATTCCAAGGATTACGTCATATCCCACCATTTCCAATTCTATCAAGTCTGCTTTCATTATCCGATCATGAACTCGGATTGGCACATCTCTAAACCAGTATAAAGACTGGTACTTTTCCCCAGAAGGCGTAGCCGTGATGAACGGGTACGAGAATTCCTTCCGATGCTCACCTAAATGATTAGACGTCCTAGCCTGATCAGTAGGGACTAGGGAAGGAGCGAACCTTGCTAGCGTGTCGAACTTTGTCGTATATTCTGATACTGACATTGAACCTTGTTGTAGGCTCATAAACTTGCGTCCATTGTTCGACAAGTTAGCTTCACTCAGGTACTTCCCATGGAACAGATTGAGGAAATGGACCCACGTCATTGAGTGGACATCCTCAGACGACGCCACCACTTCCCACCAGCCCCTAGCCTCATCCTCTAGTTGATTCACAGCGCAAGCCACTCTCTCGCTATCAGACAGCTGCATGTAATTGAAGATCTGCTGCATCTTCTTTACCCAGTTCTCAGCTGTAGCTGGATCAACATGGCCATCAAACGTCGGAGGCTTCTGCTTACGAAACCTCTCGTATACCGGCTCGCTCACAGGAGGAACGACGTCAGGAATATGGAAGTTGAGCTCCTCAAGAGGATCCACAGGCACTGGCGGTGGATTATCTAGTCGTTCTCCTGGAACTGGAGGCACTGGGTGCTGTTGAGGCGGCGCATTCAGCCTCGTTAAGAGTTCTGCGATCGTGCGGTTCTGTTCCTCTAGCTGCTGCGCGAACCTCTAATTCATCTCATCTCTCTGGGTCGCGTCGGCAGCTTGTCTCTCCAGCGCGCGTCTAATCTCCGTGAGATCCGCCGCTGTAACATTCTCGGCATTAGACGGGTTTCGTCTAGGGCCCATGCCTGCTCAATTCTACTCATGGAAGAGGGCACGGTTTAAATCCAAGTCACGACATCGAGAATGCGAGAAAAGAAAACACGTCAACACACGATCCTAACTCAAAATGACATTTCACAAACATTTCTCATATCTACATCAAGTCAAAAAGATATATGCAACATGCATTCATGCATTTACTCTTTACACGTCACATGGCAACTAACGCTATCTATACAAATCTAGACTCCCAAAACGAGACTAGCCTTCTCCGAGGCTTAGCCAGACGAGTTTCAAAAAGGGTAATCCTGACACTGCTTACTAACCATCAGCGTCCTATCAACAACATGTTGTCAATGGTGCCCACAAGAAGAGTAGTAGTGTCTATTTATGTACATGTGATGTCATATAGTCTTACGAAGACTCTTGCTTGTAATTGCTTATTCATTAATAAAAAGTTGAAACGTTCATTCAATCTTCTTTGTTTGAAGCTTTATGATAAAACCTTAGTCTTTTAGTCCATAAACAAACTTAACAACTTACGAAGAGACAAATGTAGATTTGCATGAACAAACTCTTCGTAGTTTGCTTAAAACGATATATTCGCAATCTTAGGGTCAAAGGACTATTGACCTCAGTATGATTGTTAGAAGAATCTATGATGTCTGGTTATGAGGCATTGAGAGTTAGGAACTCTATAGTTCTTCTAGGTATCTTCCGAAGGTACTGAATTGACCAGTGCACTTCTAGAGACAAGATAAGAACAAACCATTTAACCTCTTATGTCTCGAAGTCACTATGTATGAATTGCGTCATGCTTACCTTAATCCTGAAATGAGACATGCCATTTCACACCTTAGTATTCTCATTTGAGAAAGTCAAAGTTCGGACTCACTATGTGATTCCGAACAAGGCCTATTGGTGAAGTACTAAGTTGTGAGTCTGTCATGAGTAACTTTGTGAAGTTCTCATAGATATGGAATTCATGTACGAGATTGCTGAAATGCAATGTATGTCACCTCATGCTTTGTTCCTTGGAGTGTGAATAAATGAACTGGCCAGTGTCCAAATTGAGTCTCGACTCTTTTGGATGAAACAATGTGACTTGTTAGCTCCTCGTCAATACATTGTTTCTAACTTATTCACAAGCGACAAAGGAGTTGAGGAAATAACAGCTAGAAGGGTAAAATGGTAATTTAGTAAATCCCGACTAGCTGATGACATTCATGAAGGGTAAACATAGATAATATTCAGTGGATCCGCTCATCATAATTAGGTCGAATTCTTGAGTAGAAAATAAATTCATTTGAACCGAGAGATTTTCAGTGTCAGCTCTTTAGTGGAGTCAGTTGGCATTAAGCTAAACTTGGAAAAGGTTTGTGAACTTTTGAGTCCAAGTGTTTAGCTAAAGCTTTGTTCATTTGGGTCCATGAGGTCACTGTCACGAATCACATCGATAGGAATAGTTAAACTGGAAGCTAAGCCAAAACAAGAACGAAAATAGTTAAAAGGGTATTTTTGTCTTTTGAGACAAAGGATGAAATGAATGTCAATAAATTTTTTGACAAGGTCATTTTATGACATGTTTCACTCGGCCATGACTTGATCATTGGGCATTGTGAATTAATTTCATTTCATAAGAATTTCATTGAAAATTCTTAATGGGCCTTTTTCATGTTCTCATGAATAAATGAAGAAGCTTCTAGAAGCTCCTTCTAGAGACATGTTGGACGCCCAACATACCTAAGGAAAGAGAGTTTATTTTGTGCATAAATGTATTTAGATACTTGCCAAAAGAAAAAGAGGAAACAAATTTCCCACACAAGCATGGGGAATTTCGGCCAAGAGAGCAATAGGCAAGCCAAGGAACAAAAAAGGAAACAAATCCTAGCCTTCTAGAAGGCTGCCTTGGGCGCCTAAGAGGAATGGGAAATAAGGGTTATTTTGCTCATGAATATGTGATATTCTATAGAAGAGGAAACTACCTTATTGAAGGTGAGACCTCTCCTATAAATAGGAGCCTCATTCTTCTCACAATTCATTCATCCAAGTTTAAGAGATTTGAGAGACTCTCTCTCTAGAACTTGGCCGAAGTCCTCTTCTCTCTCTCTTTAGTTTATTTTCGGTTTTCTCTTGTCTTGGCACCTAGGTCCTCACTCGACCTAGTCTTTAGCTTTGCGACTTCGAGACTCGTTCTCAAGTCGTAGTGTTTAAAAGTGCCCACTCACTGATTCCTTCTTTTCGAGTGATTTAGTGATAGAAACTTTCGTGGTTGCTCGAGGTGCCGAGGAAAGAAAGAGAGACGTGCTGCGAGGGGAGACGAGCGTTGCAACTTTCCAAAAGCTTCTACAAGGTTCAAGCTTCAAGAAAGGTTAGTAACTTTAATAGCTCATATTAGTTTTTATTTACATGCATATGCTCTTGTCTAGGTTAGTAAAAACTAGTTTTACTTAAAAAGAAAATTTTTAAAATTCCGCCGCTTAACGAAGCGTTAAACTTTTTCTTAAACCCTAGATCGATTCCAACAAATGGTATCAGAGCTATGGTCAAAGGAATGCATGTGCATGTTTTTAAATTATGAGCTTGAAAATCGTTTTCGAAAGTTTACTAATTTTGTGACAAGTTAGAATTGTAATCTTAGTTTTTTTTTTTAATTTATTGCTCTTGTCTCTAAATTAAAAACCATGTTGATTTTCTATGAGTTTGGGATGATGTTAAAACACATTAGAATCAGTTCTAAAAGTTTTTAATTTTTTATATTGAAAAACGTGTTTTAAAGGTTTGAGAAATTTCGGTAAATTTTGTAACTAGTTACTTTGTCTTTCTAGTTTCTTTTATTTACCGTATTCGTTTTATGCTTGTTGTTATTTCTTTTATTCTATGTTATTACCCTGCTAATAAAACACAAATAAAAGCTTTAAACAACATCTTAAAACGTTCCGTTACACTCGATTCTTTTTCGCACCTAAAAGGACGAAGCTTTAATTTATTTCTTTTTCTTCGAGCTGGAATGTAAACCCGCATTAAAAGCGGCATAACTCTCTGCTAAGAAATCGAAATTTAATGATTCTTGAATTAAATTAAAGCTCTATCTGTCCTCTGTCCAATGCCACCGGTTTCGGCTGAAAAGGACATCGGAGCCGCCAGATATGGCGATTTTACTCTGAGGTGCGCGGCTGTCTGAAACTCCAGTTTTTTTAGAAATCCGAATTTTCAAACCCCACTACCATGAGTTATAGAACTCTAATGAGAAAATTTTCTTGAGAAAAAATGTTTTTCATATGATTATAAACATGATGTGTAAAGATTAAAAGTTTTGATTTTTGAAAGATTAATTGAAATTGAATTTTTACAAAACTAGTTTGAATTTTGAAAAACTGTTTTCACTTTCAAACTTGAAAATATTTTGTCATCCAAATCAAATAAGTTTTCAAAATGTTTTCAAAACTATATCTATATCACATATGTTCAAAATCTATATGCTCTTGAAATTTTGAGTGGGAGGTCTCCTTGTAGACAAGCCGAAAAATAAAAAGATGTGTAATCTCAAACTTTCAAGTGTTCGAGTGAGTTGAAGTTCACACTTCCCTCACGCACTTTCCCGAAATAGAAAATAGGAAAAGATCGAGTATGTCCCTTGTGCCTTTTATGCACTAATACTGCTCTGAACATGTCGATCTAGGATTCTCTTCTAGTTGTCCGCTCTGTCGCTCTCTAACTAGGAAATTTGTTTCCGAACTTATAAGAGTCGATGAACCAACTCCAAAAACTAAGTGGGAGGGTTATACTCGTTGTTTGTAACCCGCGATCCCCAACACTAATGAAAGATGCAATAACGTGGGACTAAGAGCCGCTCTTGCGACCCTCACTTAAATGTGAGTACTCCAAGGCGTTATTGCTTCGATCATTGCTCAATGAGCTACGTCCGAGAGTGATGCAATGATGGCAAGGCCTCCCCTTGGGGGATTGTTTTTCAAAGCTGATCTTTTGGACTAAGTGGTTGGTTGCACACTTAGGCTCAATCCCTAGTATCCTTCCTTAAGGCTCTGCGAAAGGATATGAGTGATCAAACCAATTTACAAGGTGGCTAGTCAAAATGATGTACTGACATCTTGGCTTAGCATTAATGATGTGTCATTTACTTATAAAAGGAGATTTTTTGCGGCCTTCTCTTGAGGGAGTAAATTATCGTTTGGTTTATAACACCTTTGGGTTTTACAAAAGTCTTAATGAAACTTAAATCCTAAACCAAAGACTAATCATAAACTTGTTTCGACTTATATAGGCAATATGTCTCTCAACCATCTCTCAATCTTTCTTTCCTCTATCAAACTCGAAAACGAAAACTACGTATATTCGAAACGTAACCTCGACATAATACCTACCGTTAACAAGCACAAATGGGTACTCACCACCCCGTGTCCTCCTCTGACGAATGATGATTCAACTCAAGAGGACAATGACGCCTTAGCGGCCTGGCTTCGATCCGATGAGATTGTGAGGTGCTATATCTTGGCATCTATGAACAATATGCTGAAAGAGCAACATCGTGACATCGAGACTGCCGCTGACATGCTCTACAATCTCCTTGAGATGTTTGGAGGGCAAAGGCGTCAAACAAGGCAACAAGCAGTCCGACAGTTTATGAACTGTCATATGCAGGCTAGGACTCCTGTTGGAAACTTCATGATACTGATCATTAGTTTTCTGAATAAAATGGAAATCCTAGGATCTGAGATTGATGGGAAGAAAATCATAGATATGATCTTAGAAACTCTCCCCGCATCTCTTGATACCTCAAAGATGAACTACTTCATAAACAAGCTAGAGTACACTGTTACCAAGCTTATGAAGGAACTTCACGCTGCTGTAGGTCTCACTAAGAGAGAGAGGAATCAAGGAGAGGCACATGCTACTGAGCAAGAAGCCTCCGCCTCTAGAACTGTGAAGAGACCTGACAAGGCCGATAAAAAGAACTGTCCCGCCTATCTCAAAGCAAAGGAACATAGTATTGTACTAGTTACCGAAGCATGCTTAGTAGCTGATAATGTATCATCGTGGATTATTGACTCCGCTGCTACTAACCATATTTGTTGTTCCTTGAATGGTTTCAAGAAAACCAAAAGCTTAGAGGAAGGCGAGTTCTGTTTCAAATGGGGTGATGGGAGCCTGGTGTCTGCAAAGGCTGTGGGATCCGTGACATTGTCTTTTGAAGACCGTACTATAAACTTGAATAATGTTTATTTTGTTCCTACCTTTGGTAAGAACTTAATATCCGTTGCTCGTCATCTTAAGCAAGATTATTGTTTAAAGTTCATTAAGAATGGAATTCGTATTTCGTTTCCTGATAATTCTTTTGTCACTGATGCATGTATGAAGAATGCTCTTTTTTACATCTATCCCACTAAACCTTCTCTTTTAGACACCGAAATAGATAATGATCTAATTAGGGAGCCAAAGAGGATCAAACTTTCTGAATCCTCCGATCTAACAAAATCAACATACCTCTGGCACTTAAGACTTGGTCATATCAGTGTAGATAGGATTAAGAGACTTGTGAGGGATGGTCCACTCCAAGCCTCTGCAATAGGTTCACTACCTACTTGTGAATCCTGCATAGAAGGAAAAATGACTAAGCGACCTTTCTCCGATAAGGGTCGAAGAGCCACTGAGTTGCTGGAACTAATACATTCTGATGTATGTGGTCCGCTCAACCAACAGGCACGTGGAGGATACGAATACTTTGTTACCTTCACTGATGATTACTCAAGATATGGGTTTGTCTATTTGCTTAAACACAAATCCGAGACCTTTAACGTATTTAAGGTCTTTAGGGCTTTAGTGGAAAAGCAAACTGGCAAAGTGATCAAAACCCTTCCATCTGATCGAGGTGGTGAGTATATGTCTGGAGAGTTCGATGACTTTCTTAAAGAAGAAGGTATCGCTTCTCAGCTTACCGCACCTGGCACACCTCAACAAAACGGAGTGTCAGAGAGAAGAAACCGAACTCTTATGGAGATGGTTAGATCGATGATGAGTTACTCATCACTCCCGCTTTCCTTTTGAGGATATGCCCTCGAAACAGCCGCCTACATTCTGAACCAAGTTCCGTCCAAAACGGTTCCTGGTACTCCTTATGAACGATGGACTGGCCGTAAAGTGAATCTTGGCCGCATCCGAATTTGGGGTTGCCCTGCACACGTGCTGAGGCAAAGGACTAGCAAGTTGGCTAGTAGGTTAGAATTGTGCATGTTTGTAGGATATCCGAAGGAAACCAAAGGTTTTACTTTCTATAGTCCCGAGGACGATAAGACTTTCGTTAGCACGAATGCTCGTTTCCTTGAGGAGGACTTTATGAAGGATGCGAAACCTAGAAGCAAAATTGTGCTTGAAGAAAAGTTGGGTGAGGAAGCTTCTACCTCATCTGTAAGAACTGTTCTTACCCCAACTGAAACACAACCTAACTCATCAGAATCTCGTCAAGTAGTACTTCGACGTAGTGGGAGGGCTACTCAAAAGCCTGACAGGTACATGTCTTATGGAGACTCTCTTGTAGCCGTCTCCGACATGGATGATCCTGTTTCCTATAGCCAAGCAATGGCTTGTTCTGAATCAAACCTTTGGCTTGACGCCATGAAAGTTGAGATGCACTCGATGTATGTCAACAAAGTCTGGAAACTTGTAGACCTTCCTGAAGGGATTAAACCCGTAGGGTGTAAGTGGATATACAAGAAGAAAAGGGGTCCTGATGGGAACGTTGAGACGTTCAAAGCACGACTTGTGGCGAAGGGTTATACCCAACAAGAAGGGATTGACTATGAAGAAACCTTCTCGCCAGTCGCGATGCTTAAATCCATCCGCATACTCCTATCCATAGCTGCAGCTCTCGACTATGAGATCTGGCAAATGGATGTCAAGACAGCTTTTCTGAATGGCAATCTTGACGAGCGCATTTACATGGCTCAACCAGACGGTTTCGTGGATAAAGGTCAAGAGACCAAGGTTTGTGAGTTGCTTAAATCCATTTATGGACTAAAGCAAGCATCTAGGTCATGGAATATTAGATTCGATGAAACTGTAAAGAGCTTCGGCTTTGAACAGTCAATAGATGAGCCTTGTGTTTACAAGTTAATACACGAAGGCAAAGTTGTGTTTCTGGTACTATATGTCGATGATATACTACTCATTGGTAATGACGTGGGTAAGTTATCTGAGGTTAAGGTCTGGCTAGCAGAGCAATTCGATATGAAGGATCTAGGAGAAGCCGCGTACATTCTGGGAATCCAAATCTTTCGAGATAGGAAAAACCGGACCCTGTCGCTCTCTCAAGCATCTTATATTGATAAGGTGATGGATCGCTTCTCGATGCAAGACTGCAAGAGGGGTCAAACACCCTTTAGGCATGGAGTTTCACTCTCTAAGGACCAGTCTCCCAAGACTGCACAAGAGATTGAAGACATGAGGAAAATTCCTTACGCCTCTGCCGTAGGAAGCCTCATGTATGCTATGCTTTGCACCCGACCTGATATATGTTTCGCCGTTGGCGTAGTTAGTCGTTTCCAATCCAACCCTGGACCCGAGCACTGGATTGCTGTTAAGCATGTTCTTAAGTATCTTCGAAGAACTAGGAACTTGATGCTTACATACTCAGGTACTGACCTGACTATGACGGGATATACCGACTCCGATTTTCAAGCGGATAAGGATTCCAGGAAATCCACTTCGGGATCTGTGTTCATCCTTAATGGTGGAGCTGTCGTGTGGAGGAGTATCAAGCAATCTTGCATTGCTGACTCCACAATGGAAGCAGAATATGTGGCTGCTTGTGAAGCATCCAAAGAGGCTGTATGGCTTAAGAAATTCCTTAAGTATTTGGAAGTTGTTCCAAACGTCGACGAGCCCATGACCCTTTATTGTGATAATAGTGGGGCTGTCGCTAACTCAAAGGAACCTAGAAGCCATAAGCGCTCTAAGCATATTGAGAGGAAATACCATTTGATTCGAGAGATCGTGCAGCGCGGAGACGTGGAGGTGAAGTAGATCTCTGGCAGATCTATTCACCAAGGCCCTAGCAAACATGGTCTTCGACCAACTTCGAGAGGGATTAGGCATGTAGGACTACTCACATCTTCTTTGAGTCAAGTGGGAGTTTGTTGTCAATGGTGCCCACAAGAAGAGTAGTAGTGTCTATTTATGTACATGTGATGTCATATAGTCTTACGAAGACTCTTGCTTGTAATTGCTTATTCATTAATAAAAAGTTGAAACGTTCATTCAATCTTCTTTGTTTGAAGCTTTATGATAAAACCTTAGTCTTTTAGTCCATAAACAAACTTAACAACTTACGAAGAGACAAATGTAGATTTGCATGAACAAACTCTTCGTAGTTTGCTTAAAACGATATATTCGCAATCTTAGGGTCAAAGGACTATTGACCTCAGTATGATTGTTAGAAGAATCTATGATGTCTGGTTATGAGGCATTGAGAGTTAGGAACTCTATAGTTCTTCTAGGTATCTTCCGAAGGTACTGAATTGACCAGTGCACTTCTAGAGACAAGATAAGAACAAACCATTTAACCTCTTATGTCTCGAAGTCACTATGTATGAATTGCGTCATGCTTACCTTAATCCTGAAATGAGACATGCCATTTCACACCTTAGTATTCTCATTTGAGAAAGTCAAAGTTCGGACTCACTATGTGATTCCGAACAAGGCCTATTGGTGAAGTACTAAGTTGTGAGTCTGTCATGAGTAACTTTGTGAAGTTCTCATAGATATGGAATTCATGTACGAGATTGCTGAAATGCAATGTATGTCACCTCATGCTTTGTTCCTTGGAGTGTGAATAAATGAACTGGCCAGTGTCCAAATTGAGTCTTGACTCTTTTGGATGAAACAATGTGACTTGTTAGCTCCTCGTCAATACATTGTTTCTAATTTATTCACAAGCGACAAAGGAGTTGAGGAAATAACAGCTAGAAGGGTAAAATGGTAATTTAGTAAATCCCGACTAGCTGATGACATTCATGAAGGGTAAACATAGATAATATTCAGTGGATCCGCTCATCATAATTAGGTCGAATTCTTGAGTAGAAAATAAATTCATTTGAACCGAGAGATTTTCAGTGTCAGCTCTTTAGTGGAGTCAGTTGGCATTAAGCTAAACTTGGAAAAGGTTTGTGAACTTTTGAGTCCAAGTGTTTAGCTAAAGCTTTGTTCATTTGGGTCCATGAGGTCACTGTCACGAATCACATCGATAGGAATAGTTAAACTGGAAGCTAAGCCAAAACAAGAACGAAAATAGTTAAAAGGGTATTTTTGTCTTTTGAGACAAAGGATGAAATGAATGTCAATAATTTTTTTGACAAGGTCATTTTATGACATGTTTCACTCGGCCATGACTTGATCATTGGGCCTTGTGAATTAATTTCATTTCATAAGAATTTCATTGAAAATTCTTAATGGGCCTTTTTCATGTTCTCATGAATAAATGAAGAAGCTTCTAGAAGCTCCTTCTAGAGACATGTTGGGCGCCCAACATACCTAAGGAAATAGAGTTTATTTTGTGCATAAATGTATTTAGATACTTGCCAAAAGAAAAAGAGGAAACAAATTTCCCACACAAGCATGGGGAATTTCGGCCAAGAGAGCAATAGGCAAGCCAAGGAACAAAAAAGGAAACAAATCCTAGCCTTCTAGAAGGCTGCCTTGGGCGCCTAAGAGGAATGGGAAATAAGGGTTATTTTGCTCATGAATATGTGATATTCTATAGAAGAGGAAACTACCTTATTGAAGGTGAGACCTCTCCTATAAATAGGAGCCTCATTCTTCTCACAATTCATTCATCCAAGTTTAAGAGATTTGAGAGACTCTCTCTCTAGAACTTGGCCGAAGTCCTCTTCTCTCTCTCTCTAGTTTATTTTCGGTTTTCTCTTGTCTTGGCACCTAGGTCCTCACTCGACCTAGTCTTTAGCTTTGCGACTTCGAGACTCGTTCTCAAGTCGTAGTGTTTAAAAGTGCCCACTCACTGATTCCTTCTTTTCGAGTGATTTAGTGATAGAAACTTTCGTGGTTGCTCGAGGTGCCGAGGAAAGAAAGAGAGACGTGCTGCGAAGGGAGACGAGCGTTGCAACTTTCCAAAAGCTTCTACAAGGTTCAAGCTTCAAGAAAGGTTAGTAACTTTAATAGCTCATATTAGTTTTTATTTACATGCATATGCTCTTGTCTAGGTTAGTAAAAACTAGTTTTACTTAAAAAGAAAATTTTTAAAATTCCGCCGCTTAACGAAGCGTTAAACTTTTTCTTAAACCCTAGATCGATTCCAACACAACAAGGCAACATTAAGCTCAGTATGATCCCACAATCCGTACCGGAACGTGTATCTCAAGTCTACAGAAAAGACTAAACCTGGGCTCTGGTACCACAAAACCTGTCACGACCCGCGACCTCTCGTCGGCGGCTCACGGGCCGCGACGGTGGGGTTACGTCTCAGATTACAACATCAATATATAACAATATATCTCATATCAGCGGAAACAGAATCAAATCAACATAATAACCATAATACTTATATTAAACATAACACGATCATATATAAGTACTATAAGTGGTTATACGAAAACCTGGGTAAATTTTTCGCTGTTTAACTTTAGGAATTAGAGCCTTATAGCGACTCTTATTTATACACAAGCTCCCTAATTTTAAGTATATATACAAGGGATAGTTTGGGGATCATAGTTTAACTATAAGTGATATTCGCATTGTTTGCTCCTGTCTTGCGTTGCGGGGTCTGCCTTCATTGGGGGTGGAGATCCCAGCTTCTCTCTGTGTAAGCTCAAGATCCGGTCGGGTATTGTGTTGAGAGGGACGAAGGATTGCTTCGGGGTCGGAGAAGGAAGTGTTGGAATTGATCTAGGGTTTAAGAAAATGTTTAACGCTTCGTTAAGCGGCGAAATTTTAAAAAATTTCTTTTTCAAGTAAAACAGTTTTTACTAACCTAGACAAAGAGCAAGCACATGTAAATAAAACTAAAATGAGCATAGAAGTTTACTAACCTTTTTAGACGCTTGAATGTTGAGAAGCTTTTGGAAAAAGGTTGCAACGTTCGTCTCCCCTCGCAGCACATCTCTCTTCCTTCCTCGGCAACTCGAGCAACCACGAAAGTTTCTATCACTAACTCACTCGAGAGAAAAGGAATTAGTGTGTGGGCACTTTTAAACACTACGACTTAAGAACGAGTATTGAAGTCGCAGAGCTAAACACTAGGTCAAATGAGGACCTAGGTGCCAAAACAAAAACCGAAAATTAACTAGAGAGAGAGAGAGAGAGGATCGGCCAAGTTCTAGAGAGAGAGTCTCTCAAATCTCTTAAACTTGGATGAATGAAATGTGTGGAATGAGGCTCCTATTTATAGGAGAGGTCTCACTTCAATAAGGTAGTTTCCTCTTCTATAGAATATCACATATTCATGAGCCAATTTCCCTTTTTCCTTCATAGAGTCACACGGCCAACAAGGCATTCTAGAAGCCTTGATTTGTTTCCTATTTTGTTCCATGCCTTGCCTTTGACTCTCTCTTGGCCGAATATCCTCATGCATGCATGGGAAATTTGTTTCCTCTTTTTCTTTTGGCAAGTATCTTGATACATTTATGCACAAAATATTCTCTCTTTCTCTTGGGTATTTGAGCGCCTATCATGCTCTCTAGAAGGAGCTTCTAGAAGCTTCTTCATTTGTTCATGACAATATGAGAAAAGCCCATTAAGAATTTTCAATAAAATTCTTATGAAATGAAATCAATTCACAAGGCCCAATTAATCTAATTTTGGCCGAGTGTTACTTGTCATCAAATGACCATGTCAAAAAATTTACTGACATTCATTTCATGCTATGTTTCAAAAGACAAAAATAGCCTTTTGACAATTTTCGTTCTTGTTTTGACTTAGCTTCCAGTTTAACTATTCCTAATCGATGTGATTCGTGACAGTGACCTCATGGATCCAAATGAACAAAGCTTGAGCTAAAATACTTGGACTCAAAAGTTCACAAACCTTTTCCAAGTTTAGCTTAATGTCAACTGACTCCACTGAAGAGTTGACACTGAAAATCTCTCGGTTCAAATGAATTTATTTTCTACTCAAGAATTCAACCTAATTGTAATGAATAGACCCACATAATATTATCAGTGTTTACACTTCATGAATATCATCAGCTAGTTGGGATTTACAAAATTACCATTTTACCCTTCTAGCTGTTATTTCATCAACTCCTTTGTCGCTTGTGAATAAGTTAGAAAGAATGTATTGACGAGGAGCTAACAAGTCACATTGTTTCATCCATAAAAGTCAGAATTCAATTTGGACACTGGCCAGTTCATTTATTCACACTCCAAGGAACAAAGCATGAGGTGATATACATTGCATTTCAGCAATCTTATACATGAATTCCATATCTATGAGAACTTCACAAAGTTACTCATGACATTCTCACAACTTAGTACTTCACCAATAGGCCTTGTTCGGAATCACATAGTGAGTCCGAATTCTTACTTTCTCAAATGAGAATACGTAAGGTGTGAAATGGCATGTCTCATTTCAGGATTAAGGTAAGCACGATGCAATTCATACGTAGTGACTTCGAGACATTAGAGGTTAAATGGTTTGTTCTTATCTTGTCTCTAGAAGTGCACTGGTCAATTCAGTACCTTCGGAAGATACCTAGACGAACTATAGACTCTCCAACTCTCAATGCCCCATAACTAGACATCATAAAGATTACAACTCTTCTTGTGGGGCATTGAGAGTTGGAGACTCTATAG
The DNA here is from genome assembly GCF_054948205.1 of Urtica dioica subsp. dioica. Lineage (NCBI taxonomy): Eukaryota > Viridiplantae > Streptophyta > Magnoliopsida > Rosales > Urticaceae > Urtica > Urtica dioica. Next base: position 14,099,158 of record NC_142765.1, on the reverse strand, counting down.
TTCTTCTAGGTATCTTCCGAAGATACTGAATTGACGAGTGCACTTCTAGAGACAAAATAAGAACAAACCATCTAACCTCTTATGTCTCGAAGTCACTACGTATGTATTGCATCGTGCTTACCTTAATCCTGAAATGAGACATGCCATTTCACAACTTACGTATTCTCATTTGAGAAAGTCAGAGTTCGTACTCACTATGTGATTCCAAACAGGGCCTATTGTGAAGTACTAAGTTGTGAGAATGTCATGAGTAACTTTGTGAAGTTCTCATATATATGGAATTCATGTACAAGATTGCTCAAAAAGCAATGTATATCACCTCATGCTTTGTTCCTTGGAATGTGAATAAATGAACTGGCCAGTGTCCAAATTGAGTCTTGACTCTTTTGGATGAAACAATGTGACTTGTTAGCTCCTCGTCAATACATTGTTTCTAACTTATTCACAAGCGACAAAGGAGTTGAGGAAATAACAGCTAGAAGGGTAAAATGGTAATTTCGTAAATCCTGACTAGCTTATGATATTCATGAAGGGTAAACATAGATAATATTCATTGGATCCGCTCATCATAATTTGGTTGAATTCTTGAGTAGAAAATAAATTCATTTGAACCGAGAGATTTTCAGTGTCAACTTTTTAGTGGAGTCAGTTGACATTAAGCTAAACTTGGAAAAGGTTTGTGAACTTTTGAGTCCAAGTGTTTAGCTCAAGCTTTATTCATTTGGGTCCATGAGGTCACTGTCACGAATCACATCGAGTAGGAATAGTTAAACTAGAAGCTAAGTCAAAACAAAAACGAGACAAGTTTTACGAAAATTGTCAAAATGGTATTTTTGTCTTTTGAGACATAGGATGAAATGAATGTCAATAAAGTTTTTGACATGGTCATTTGATGACATACATCACTCGGCCAATATTAGTTTTATTGGGCCTTGTGGATTAATTTCATTTCATAAGAATTTTATTGAAAATTCTTAATGTGCCTTTTTCATGTTGTCATGGACAAATGGAAAAGCTTCTAGAAGCCCTTTCTAGAAGGTTTTGGGCGCCCACCACCCAAAGGAAAAGAGAGAATATTTTGTGCATAAATGTGTGAAGATAGTTGCCAAAAGAAAAAGAAGAAACAAATTTCCTCAAAGAGGAAAAGGGAAATTCGGCCAAATGGGTCAAGGGAGAAGCAATTAAAAGAGGAAACAAATCCAAGGCTATGCATGGAACCTCTTGGCCGCCCAAATGAAAGAGGAAATAAGGCTATATTGCTCATGAATATGTGATATTCTATAGATGAGGAAATTACCTTATTGAAGGTAAAGCCTCTCCTATAAATAGGAGCCTCATTCTTCACATTTCATTCGTCCCAAGTTTTAGAGATTTGAGAGCTTCTCTCTCTAGCTTGGCCGACTCCTCTCTCTCTCTCTAGTCAATTTAGAATTTTGTTTTGGCATCTAGGTCCTCATTTGACCTAGCGTTTTTAGCTCTTCGACTTTAAGACTTGTTCTTGAGTCATAGTGTTTAACAGTGCCCACTCACTAATTCCTTTTCTCTCGAGTGATTCTTGTGATAGAAACCATCGTGGTTGCTCGTGTTGCCGAGGAAAGAAGAGAGACGTGCTGCGACGGATACGAACGTTTTCAACCTTTCGAAGGCTTCTCAGCGTTCAAGCTTCTAAAAGGTTAGTAATCTTTAATTCTCATAGTAGTTTTTATTTACACGTGCTTGCTATTGGTCTAGGTTAGTAAAATCGTTTTACTTGTCAAAATAAATTTTTTAAAATTCCGCCGCTTACCGAAGCGTTAAACTTTTTCTTAAACCCTAGATCAATTCCAACAAATGGTATCAGAGCTATGGTCAAAGATATGCATGTACATGTATTTAAAATTATGAGCTTGAATATCGTTTTCGAAAGTTTACTAATTTTGTGACAATTTAGAATTGTTATCCTAGATTTTTTTTAATTTATTGCTCTTGCCTTTAAAATAAAAATCATGTTGATTTTCTATGAGTTTGGGATGTTATTAAAACAAATTAGAATCAGTTCTAAAAGTTTTTAATTTTTTATATTGAAAAACGTATTTTAAAAGTTTGAGAAAATTTCGAGTAATTTTTGTGACTAGTTGTATTGTCTTGCTAGTTTCTTTTATTTACTTGAATCGTTTTATGCTTGTTGTTATTTTTTTTATACCATGTTATTACCTTGCTAATAAAACACAAATAAAAGCTTTAACAACTTCCGAAAACGTTCCGTTACACTCGATTCTTTTTACGCACTAAAATACCGAACTTTAATTATTTCTGTTTTCTTCGAACTGGAGTAAAACCCACAGTAAAAGTGGCATAACTCTCTGCTCAGATATTGAAATTTAATGATTCTTAAATCAAAGTCAAGGTCTGTCTGTCCTCTTTCCAATGCCACCGGTTTTGGGTGAAAAGGACATCGGAGCCGCCAGTTATGGTGATTTTACTCTGAGGTGCGCGGCTGTTCCGAATGTCTAGTTTTTTTAGAAATCAGGATTTTCAGCCTCACTACCATGAGTTATAGAACTCTAATGAGAAAATTTTCTTGAGCAAAAATGTTTTTCATAAGATTATAAACATTATGTGTAAGATTAAAATGTTTTAATTTTTGAAAATTTAACTTGAAATTGAATTTTTACAAAACTAGTTTGAATTTTGAAAAACCGTTTTCATTTTTAAACTTGAAAATATTTTGTCATTCAAATCAAATAAGTTTTCAAAATGTTTTCAAAACTATATCTATATCACATATGGTCAAAATCTATATGCTGAAAATTTTGTTGTCAATGGTGCCCACAAGAAGAGTTTTAGTCTTTATTTTATACATTTGATGTAATAAAGTCTCATGAAGACTCTTGCTTGTAATTGCTTATTCATTAATAAAAAGTTGAAACGTTCATTCATTCTTTCTTGTCTGTTTGAAGCTTTATGATAAAACATTAGTCTTTAGTCCATAAACAAACTTAACAACTTACGAAGAGACAAATGTAGATTAGCATGAACAAACTCTTCATAGTTTGCTTAAAACGATATATTCGCAATCTAAGGGTCAAAGGACTATTGACCTCAATACGATTGTTAGGAGAATCTATGATGTCTAGTTATGGGGCATTGAGAGTTGGAGACTCTATAGTTCTTCTAGGTATCTTCCGAAGGTACAGAATTGACCAGTGCACTTCTAGAGACAAGATAAGAACAAACCATTTAATCTCTTATGTCTAGAAGTCACTACGTATGAATTGCATCATGCTTACCTTAATCCTGAAATGAGACATGCCATTTCACAGCTTACGTATTCTCATTTGAGAAAGTCAGAGTTCGTACTCACTATGTGATTCCGAACAGGGCCTATTGGTGAAGTACTAAGTTGTGAGAATGTCATGAGTAACTTTGTGAACTTCTCATAGATATGGAATTCATGTACAAGATTGATGAAATGCAATGTATATAACCTCATGCTTTGTTCCTTGGAATGTGAGTAAATGAACTGGCCAGTGTCCAAATTGAGTCATGACTCTTTTGGATGAAACAATGTGACTTGTTAGCTCCTCGTCAATACATTGTTTCTAAGTTATTCACAAGCGACAAATGAGTTGAGGAAATAACAGCTAGAAGGGTAAAATGGTAATTTCGTAAATCCCGACTAGCTGATGATATTCATGAAGGGTAAACATAGATAATATTCAGTGGATCCGCTCATCATAATTTGGTTGAATTCTTGAGTAGAAAATAAATTCATTTGAACCGAGAGATTTTCAGTGTCAGCTCTTTAGTGGAGTCAGTTGACATTAAGCTAGGCTTGGAAAAGGTTTGTGAACTTTGGAGTCCAAGTGTTTAGCTCAAGCTTTGTTCATTTGGGTCCATGAGCTCAGTGTCACGAATCACATCGAGTAGAAATAGTTAAACTAGAAGCTAAGTCAAAACAAAAACGAGACAAGTTTTACGAAAATTGTCAAAATGGTATTTTTGTCTTTTGAGACATAGGATGAAATGAATGTCAATAAATTTTTTGACATGGTCATTTGATGACATACATCACTCGGCCAATATTAGTTTTATTGGGCCTTGTTGATTAATTTCATTTCATAAGAATTTTATTGAAAATTCTTAATGGGCATTTTTCATGTTGTCATGAACAAATGAAGGAGCTTCTAGAAGCCCCTTCTAGAGTGAATATGGGCGCCAACTACCCAAGGAAAAGAGAGAATATTTTCTGCATAAATGTATCAAGATACTTGCCAAAAGAAAAAGAGGAAACAAATTTCCTATGCATGGCATAAGGGAAATTCGGCCATAAGGGTCAAGGGAGAAGCAAATAAAAGAGGAAACAAATCCAAGGACTTGCTTGGCAAGTCTTGGCCGTGTGACTCTATGAAGGAAAAGGGAAATTGGCTCATGAATATGTGATATTCTATAGAAGAAGAAACTACCTTATTGAAGGTAAGACCTCTCCTATCAATAGGAGCCTCATTCTTCACATTTCATTCATCCAAGTTTTAGAGATTTGTGAGTTTCTCTCTCCAGACTTGGCCGACTCCTCTCTCTCTCTCTATTCAATTTCATTTTTGGTTTTGGCACCTAGGTCGTCATTTGACCTAGTGTTTTAGCTCTTCGACTTTAAGATTTGTTCTTAAGTCGTAGTGTTTAAAAGTGCCCACACACTAATTCCTTTTTCTCTCGAGTGATTTAGTGATAGAAATTTTCGTGGTCGTTGTCAATGGTGCCCACAAGAAGAGTTGTAATATTTATTTTGTACATTTGATGTAATAAAGTCTCATGAAGACTCTTGCTTGTAATTGCCTATTCATTCATTAATAAAGTTGAAACGTTCATTCATTCTTTCTTTGTTTGAAGCTTTATGATAAAACCTTAGTCTTTTAGTGTTGTCAATGGTGCCCACAAGAAGAGTTGTAGTCTTTATTTTGTACATTTGATGTAATAAAGTCTCATCAAGACTCTAGCTTGTAATTGCCTATCTATTCATTAATAAAGTTGAAACGTTCATTCAATCTTCCTTGTCTGAAGCTTTATGATAAAACCTTAGTCTTTTAGTCCATAAACAAACTTAACAACTTACGAAGAGACAAATGTAGATTTACATGAACAAACTCTTCGTAGTTTGCTTAAAACGATATATTCGCAATCTTAGGGTCAAAGGACTATTGACCTCAGTATGATTGTTAGAAGAATCTATGATGTCTGGTTATGAGGCATTGAGAGTTTGGGACTCTATAGTTCTTCTAGGTATCTTCCGAAGATACTGAATTGACCAGTGCACTTCTAGAGACAATATAAGAACAAACCATTTAACCTCTTATGTCTCGAAGTCACTATGTATGAATTGCATCATGCTTACCTTAATCCTGAAATGAGACATGCCATTTCACACCTTAGTATTCTCATTTGAGAAAGTCAAAGTTCGGACTCACTATGTGATTCCGAACAAGGCCTATTGGTGAAGTACTAAGTTCTGAGTCTGTCATGAGTAACTTTGTGAAGTTCTCATAGATATGGAATTCATGTACAAGATTGCTGAAATGCAATGTATGTCACCTCATGCTTTGTTCCTTGGAGTGTGAATAAATGAACTGGCCAGTGTCCAAATTGAGTCCTGACTCTTTTGGATGAAACAATGTGACTTGTTAGCTCCTCGTCAATACATTGTTTCTAACTTATTCACAAGCGACAAAGGAGTTGAGGAAATAACAGCTAGAAGGGTAAAATGGTAATTTAGTAAATCCCGACTAGCTGATGACATTCATGAAGGGTAAACATAGATAATATTCAGTGGATCCGCTCATCATAATTAGGTCGAATTCTTGAGTAGAAAATAAATTCATTTGAACCGAGAGATTTTCAGTGTCAGCTCTTTAGTGGAGTCAGTTGACATTAAGCTAAACTTGGAAAAGGTTTGTGAACTTTTGAGTCCAAGTGTTTAGCTCAAGCTTTGTTCATTTGGGTCCATGAGGTCACTGTCACGAATCACATCGATAGGAATAGTTAAACTGGAAGCTAAGTCAAAACAAGAACGAAAATTGTCGAAAGGGTATTTTTGTCTTTTGAGACATAAGGATGAAATGGATGTCAATAAATTTTGACATGTTCATTTGATGACTTAATGTCACTCGGCCATAATATGATTAACTGGGCCTTGTGAATTAATTTCATTTCATGAGAATTTTATTGAAAATTCTTAATGGGCCTTTCTCATGTTGTCATGAACAAATGAAGAAGCTTCTAGAAGCTCCTTCTAGAGAGACTTGGGCGCCTACCCTAATAGAGAAATAGGAGAGTTTATTTTGTGCATAAATGTATTTAGATACTTGCCAAAAGAAAAAGAGGAAACAAATTTCCTCCAAGAGGAAAGTGGGAATCGGCCAAGTGAGAGACAAGGCAAGGCCTTGAACAAAATTGGAAACAAATCAAGGCTTCTAGAAGCCTTGAGTTGGCCGAGTGTCTCAAAGGGAAAAAGAGGAAATTGCTCATGAATATGTGATATTCTATAGAAGAGGAAACTACCTAATTGAAGGTGAGACCACTCCTATAAATAGGAGCCTCATTTCCTCACATTTCATTCATCCAAGTTTAAGAGATTTGAGAGACTCTCTCTCTAGAACTTGGCCGAAAATCCTCTCTCTCTCTCTCTAGTTTATTTTCGATTATTTCTTGTCTTGGCACCTAGGTCGTCACTCGACCTAGTGTTTAGCTCTGCGACTTCGAGACTCGTTCTTAAGTCGTAGTGTTTAAAAGTGCCCACTCACTGATTCCTTCTTTTCGAGTGATTTAGTGATAGAAACTTTCGTGGTTGCTCGAGTTGCCGAGGAAGGAAGAGAGACGTGCTGCGAGGGGAGACGAACGTTGCAACCTTTTCCAAAAGCTTCTAAACGTTCAAGCTTCTAAAAAGGTTAGTAATCTTTAATGCTCATATTAGTTTTTATTTACATGTGCGTGCTCTTTGTCTAGGTTAGTAAAATCGTTTTACTAGTTAAAAGAAAATTTTTAAAATTTCGCCGCTTACTGTAGCGTTAAACTTTGAGTAGGAGGTCTCTTCGTAGACAAGCCGAAAATAAAAAAGATGTGTAATCTCAAACTTCCAAGTGTTCGAGTGAGTTGAAGTTCACACTTCCCTCATGCACTTTCTCGAAATAGAAAATAGGAAAAGATCCGAGTATGTCCCTTGTGCCTTTATGCACTAACACTGCTCTGAACATGAACTTCTAGGATTCTTTTCCAGTTGTCCGCTCTATCGCTCTATAACTAGGAAAACCGTTTCCGAACTTATAAGAGTCGATGTACCAACTCCAAAAACTAAGTGGGAGGGCTATAGTTGTTGTTTGTAACCCACGATCCCCAACACTAATGAAAAGTGCAATTGTCGCCAGACTAAGAGTCACCCTCGTGGCCCTCTCTTAAATGAGAGTACTCAAGAGCGCTTTGCACTGATCATTGCTCAATGAGCTAAGTCCGAAAGTGAGACAATTAGACAAGACCTCCCCTCGGTGGATTGTTTTTCAAAATCGATCTTTTGGACTAAGTGGTTGGTTACACACTTAGACTCAACCCCTAGTAATCCTCCCTCGAGGCTCTGCGAAAGGATGTGAGTGATCAAACCAATTTAAAAGGTGGCTAGTCAAAATTGGTGTATTGACATCTTGGCTAAGCATTAATGATGTGTCATTTACTTATAAGTGGAGATTTTTTGCGGCCTTCTCTTGAGGGAGTAAATTATCGTTTGGTTTATAACACCTTTGGATTTTATCAAGTCTTAATTAAAACTTAAATCCTAAACCAAACACTAATCATAAACTTGTTTCAACTTTTATAGGCAATATGTCTCTCAACTCTCTCTCAACCATTCTTTCCTCGAACAAACTCGAAAACGAAAAACTACGTAGTTTTGAAACGTAACCTCAATATCATCCTTACCAATAACAAGCACAAATGGGTACTCACCACCCCCTGTCCTCAAACGAATGATGATTCGACTCGAGAGGACAAAGACGCCATGGCGGCCTGGCTCCGATCCGATAAGATTGTGAGGTGCTATATCTTAGCATCAATGAACAATGTGTTGCAACAACAACATCGTGACATCGAGTCTGCCGCAAACATGCTCTACAATCTCCTTGAGATGTTTGGAGGGCAAAGGCATCAAGCAAGGCAACAAGCAGTTCAATAGTTTATGAACTGTCACATGAAGGCTAAGACTCCCGTTGGAGACTTTATGATACTGATCATTAGTTTTCTGAATAAAATGGAAATCCTAGGATATGAGTTTGATGGGAAGAATGTCATAGATATGATCTTAGAAACTCTCCCCGCATCTCTTGATACCTCCAAGATGAACTACTCCATAAACAAGCTAGAGTACACTGTTACCAAGCTTATGAAGGAACTTCACATTGCTGTAGGTCTCACTAAGAGAAAGAGGAATCAAGGAGAGGCACATGCTACTGAGCAAACATCCTCCGCCTCTGGAAATAAGAAGAGACCTCACAAGGCCGATAAAAAAACTGTCCTGCCTATCTCAAAGCAAAGGAACATAGTATTGTACTAGTCACCGAAGCATGCTTAGTAGCTGATAATGTATCAACGTGGATTCTTGACTCCGTTGCTACTAACTATATTTGTTGTTCCTTGACTGGTTTCAAGAAAACCAAAAGCTTAGAGGAAGGCAACTTCTGTTTCAAATAGGGTGATGGGAGCCTGGTGTTTGCGAAGGCTGTGGGATCCGTGATGCTGTCTTTTGAAGACCGCACTTTAAACTTGAATAATGTTTATTTTGTTCCTACCTTTGGGAAGAACTTAATATCCTTTGCTCGTCTTCTTGAGCAAGATTATTGTTTAAAGTTCATTAAGAATGGAATACGTATTTCGTTTCCTGATAATTCTTTTGTCACTGATGCATGTATGAAGAATGCTCTTTTTTACATTTATCCCACTCAACCTTCTCTTTTAGACACCGAAATAGACAATGATCTAGTTAGGGAGCCAAAGAGGATCAAACTGTTGTTGTCAATGGTGCCCACAAGAAGAGTAGTAGTGTCTATTTATGTACATTTGATGTCATATAGTCTTACGAAGACTCTTGCTTGTAATTGCTTATTCATTAATAAAAAGTTGAAACGTTCATTCAATCTTCTTTGTTTGAAGCTTTATGATAAAACCTTAGTCTATTAGTCCATAAACAAACTTAACAACTTACGAAGAGACAAATGTAGATTTGCATGAACAAACTCTTCGTAGTTTGCTTAAAACGATATATTCGCAATCTTAGGGTCAAAGGACTATTGACCTCAGTATGATTCTTAGAAGAATCTATGATGTCTGGTTATGAGGCATTGAGAGTTGGAGACTCTATAGTTCTTCTAGGTATCTTCCGAAGGTACTGAATTCACCAGTGCACTTCTAGAGACAATATAAGAACAAACCATTTAACCTCTCATGTCTCGAAGTCACTATGTATGAATTGCATCATGCTTACCTTAATCCTGAAATGAGACATGCCATTTCACACCTTAGTATTCTCATTTGAGAAAGTCAAAGTTCGGACTCACTATGTGATTCCGAACAAGGCCTATTGGTGAAGTACTAAGTTGTGAGTCTGTCATGAGTAACTTTGTGAAGTTCTCATAGATATGGAATTCATGTACAAGATTGCTGAAATGCAATGTATGTCACCTCATGCTTTGTTCCTTGGAGTGTGAATAAATGAACTGGCCAGTGTCCAAATTGAGTCCTGACTCTTTTGGATGAAACAATGTGACTTGTTAGCTCCTCGTCAATACATTGTTTCTAACTTATTCACAAGCGACAAAGGAGTTGAGGAAATAACAGCTAGAAGGGTAAAATGGTAATTTAGTAAATCCCGACTAGCTGATGACATTCATGAAGGGTAAACATAGATAATATTCAGTGGATCCGCTCATTATAATTAGGTGAATTCTTGAGTAGAAAATAAATTCATTTGAACCGAGAGATTTTCAGTGTCAGCTCTTTAGTGGAGTCAGTTGGCATTAAGCTAAACTTGGAAAAGGTTTGTGAACTTTGGAGTCCAAGTGTTTAGCTCAAGCTTTGTTCATTTGGGTCCATGAGGTCACTGTCACGAATCACATCGATAGGAATAGTTAAACTGGAAGCTAAGTCAAAACAAGAACGAAAATTGTTAAAAGGGTATTTTTGTCTTTTGAGACAAAGGATGAAATGAATGTCAATAAATTTTTGACAAGTTCATTTGATGACTTAATATCACTCGGCCAAGACTTGATCATTGGGCCTTGTGAATTAATTTCATTTCATAAGAATTTTATTGAAAATTATAAATGGGCTTTTTCTTATGTTGTCATGAACAAGTGAAGAAAATTCTAGAAGCCTTTTCTAGAAGCCATAGGCGCCCAACACTACCCAAAGAGAAAGGGAAATTATTTTGTGCATAAATGTATTTAGATACTTGCCAAAAGAAAAAGAGGAAACAAATTTGCATAAGGATGCACAAGGTATTTCGGCCAAGAGAGTAATAGGCAAGCCAAGGAACAAAAAAGGAAACAAATCCTAGCCTTCTAGAAGGCTGCCTTGGGCGCCCAAAAGGAATGAGAAATAAGGGTTATTTTGCTCATGAATATGTGATATTCTATAGAAGAGGAAACTACCTTATTGAAGGTAAGACCTCTCCTATAAATAGGAGCCTCATTCTTCTCATTTTATTCATCCCACACAAGTTAGAGATTGAGAGACTCTCTCTCTAGACATTGTGGCCGAAATCCTCTCTCTCTCTCTCTTTCTAGTTTATTTTCGATTTTTCTTGTTTTGGCACCTCGGTCCTCACTCGACCTAGTGTTTAGCTCTGCGACTTCAAGACTCGTTCTTAAGTCGTAGTGTTTAAAAGTGCCCACTCACTGATTCCTTCTTTTCGAGTGATTTAGTGATAGAAACTTTCGTGGTTGCTCGAGGTGCCGAGGAAAGAAAGAGAGACGTGCTGCGAGGGGAGACGAGCGTTGCAAACTTTCCACAAGCTTCTTCAAAGTTCAAGCTTCAAGAAAGGTTAGTAAACTTCTAGCTCATATTGGTTTTTAATTACATGTACTTGCACTTGTCTAGGTTAGTAAAAACTGTTTTACTTGTAAAAGAAAATTTTTAAAATTCCGCCGCTTACCGAAGCGTTAATTATTTTCTCAAACCCTAGATCGATTCCAACAAATAGTATCAGAGCTATGGTCAAAGAGATGCATGTACATGTTTTTAAAATTATGAGCTTGAAAATCGTTTTCGAAAGTTTACTAATTTTGTGACAAGTTAGAATTGTTATCTTAGATTTTTTTTAATTTATTGCTCATGTTTTTAAATTAAAAAGCATGTTGATTTTCTATGAGTTTGGGATGTTTTTAAAACACATTAGAATCAGTTCTAAAAGTTTTTAATTTTTTATATTGAAAAACGTGTTTTAAAGGTTTGAGAAATTTCGGTAAATTTTGTAACTAGTTACTTTGTCTTTCTAGTTTCTTTTATTTACCGTATTCGTTTTATGCTTGTTGTTATTTCTTTTATTCTATGTTATTACCCTGCTAATAAAACACAAATAAAAGCTTTAAACAACATCTTAAAACGTTCCGTTACACTTGATTTTTTTTCGCACCTAAATAGGACCAAGCTTTAATTTATTTCTTTTTCTTCGAGCTGGAGTAAACCCGCATTAAAAGTGGCATAACTCTCTGCTCAGAAATCTAAATTTAATGATTCTTGAATCAAATTAAAGCTCTGTCTGTCCTCTGTCCAATACAACCGGTTTCGGCTCAAAAGGACATCGGAGCCGCCAGATATGGCGATTTTACTCGGAGGTGCGCGGCTGTCTGAAACTCCAGTTTTTAGAAATCCGGATTTTCAAACCCCACTACCATGAGTTATAGAACTCTAATGAGAAAATTTTCTTGAGCAAAAATGTTTTTCATATGATTATAAACATGATGTGTAAGATTAAAATGTTTTGATTTTTGGAAGTTTAATTGAAATTGTTTTTTTACAAAACTAGTTTGAATTTTGAAAAACCGTTTTCACTTTCAAACTTGAAAAATATTTTGTCATCCAAATCAAATAAATTTTCAAAATGTTTTCAAAACTATATCTATATCACATATGTTCAAAATCTATATGCTCTTGAAAATTTGAGTGGGAGGTCTCCTTGTAGACAAGCCGAAAAATAAAAAGATGTGTAATCTCAAACTTTCAAGTGTTCGAGTGAGTTGAAGTTCACACTTCCCTCACGCACTTTCCCGAAATAGAAAATAGGAAAAGATCGAGTATGTACCTTGTGCCTTTATGCACTAATACTGCTCTGAACATGTCAATCTAGGATTCTCTTCTAGTTGTCCGCTCTGGCGCTCTCTAACTAAGAAATTTGTTTCCGAAATTATAAGAGTCGATGAACCAACTCCAAAAACTAAGTGGGAGGGTTATATTTGTTGTTTGTAACCCACGATCCCCAACACTAATGAAAGATGCAATAACGTGGGACTAAGAGCCGCTCTTGCGACCCTCACTTAAATGTGAGTACTCCAAGGCGTTATTGCTTCGATCATTGCTCAATGAGCTACGTCCGAGAGTGATGCAATGATGACAAGGCCTCCCCTTGGGGGATTGTTTTTCAAAGCTGATCTTTTGGGCTAAGTGGTTGGTTGCACACTTAGGCTCAATCCCTAGTAATCCTCCCTCGAGGCCCTGCGAAAGGATGTGAGTGATCAAACCAATTTACAAGGTGGCTAGTCAAAATAGATGTATTGACATCTTGGCTTAGCATTAATGATGTGTCATTTACTTATAAAAGGAGATTTTTTGTGGCCTTCTCTTGAGGGATTAATTATCGTTTGGTTTATAACACCTTTGGATTTTATGAAAGTCTTAATAAAACTTAAATCCTAAACCAAAGACTAATCATAAACTTGTTTCAACTTATATAGGCAATATGTCTCTCAACCATCTCTCAATCTTTCTTTCCTCGTTCAAACTCGAAAACGAAAACTACGTAGATTCGAAACGTAACCTCGACATAATACCTACCGTTAACAAGCACAAATGGGTACTCACCACCCCGTGTCCTCCTCTGACGAATGATGATTCAACTCAAGAGGACAATGACGCCTTAGCGGCCTGGCTTCGATCCGATGAGATTGTGAGGTGCTATATCTTGGCATCTATGAACAATATGCTGAAAGAGCAACATCGTGACATCGAGACTGCCGCTGACATGCTCTACAATCTCCTTGAGATGTTTGGAGGGCAAATGCGTCAAACAAGGCTACAAGCAGTCCGATAGTTTATGAACTGTCACAGGAAGGCTAGGACTCCTGTTGGAGACTTTATGATACTGATCATTAGTTTTCTAAATAAAATGGAAATCCTAGGATCTGAGATTGATGGGAAGAATGTCATAGATATGATCTTAGAAACTCTCCCCGCGTCTCTTGATACCTCCAAGATGAACTACTCCATAAACAAGCTAGTGTACACTGTTACCAAGCTTATGATGGAACTTCACACTGCTGTAGGTCTCACTAAGAGAAAGAGGAATCAAGGAGAGGCACATGCTACTGAGCACAAAGCCTCCGCCTCTAGAACTGAGAAGAGACCTTACAAGGCCGATAAAAAGAACTGTCCCGCCTATCTCAAAGCAAAGGAACATAGTATTGTACTAGTTACCGAAGCATGCTTAGTAGCTGATAATGTATCAACGTGGATTCTTGACTCCGCTGCTACTAACCATATTTGTTGTTCCTTGAATGGTTTCAAGAAAACCAAAAGCTTAGAGGAAGGCGAGTTCTGTTTCAAATGGGGTGATGGGAGCCTGGTGTCCGCGAAGGCTGTGGGATCCGTGACGCTGTCTTTTGAAGACCGCACTTTAAACTTGAATAATGTTTATTTTGTTCCTACCTTTGGGAAGAACTTAATATCCGTTGCTCGTCTTCGTGAGCAAGATTATTGTTCAAAGTTCATTAAGAATGGAATTCGTATTTCGTTTCCTGATAATTCTTTTGTCACTGATGCATGTATGAAGAATGCTCTTTTCTACATCTATCCCACTCAACCTTCTCTTTTAGACACCGAAATAGATAATGATCTAATTAGGGAGCCAAAGAGGATCAAACTTTCTGAATCCTCCGATCTAACAAAATCAACATACCTCTGGCACTTAAGACTTGGTCATATCAGTCTAAATAGGATTAAGAGACTTGTGAGGGATGGTCCACTCCAAGCCTCTGCAATAGGTTCACTACCTACTTGTGAATCCTGCATAGAAAGAAAAATGACTAAGCGACCTTTCTCCGATAAGGGTCGAAGAGCCACTGAGTTGCTGGAACTAATACATTCTAATGTATGTGGTCCGCTCAACCAACAGGCACGTGGAGGATACGAATACTTCGTTACCTTCACTGATGATTACTCAAGATATGGGTTTGTCTATTTGCTTAAACACAAATCCGAGACCTTTAACGTATTTAAGGTCTTTAGGGCTTTAGTGGAAAAGCAAACTGGCAAAGTGATCAAAACCCTTCGATCTGATCGAGGTGGTGAGTATATGTCTGGAGAGTTCGATGACTTCCTTAAAGAAGAAGGTATCGCTTCTCAGCTTACCGCACCTGGCACACCTCAACAAAACGGAGTGTCAGAGAGAAGAAACCGAACTCTTATGGAGATGGTTAGATCGATGATGAGTTACTCATCACTCCCGCTTTCCTTTTGGGGATATGCCCTCGAAACAGCCGCTTACATTCTGAACCAAGTTCCGTCTAAAACGGTTCCTGGTACTCCTTATGAAAGATGGACTGGCCGTAAAGTAAGTTTGGGCCACATCCGAATTTGGGGTTGCCCTGCACACGTGCTAAGGCAAAAGACTAGCAAGTTGGCTAGTAGGTCAGAATTGTGCCTGTTTGTGGGATATCCAAAGGAAACCAAAGGTTTCATTTTCTATAGTCCCGAGGACGATAAGACTTTCGTTAGCACGAATGCTCGTTTCCTTGAGGAGGACTTCATGAAGGATGCGAAACCTAGAAGCAAAATTGTGCTTGAAGAAAAGTTGGGTGAGGAAGCTTCTACCTCATCTGTAAGAACTGTTCTTACCCCAACTGAAACACAACCTAACTCATCAGAATCTCGTCAAGTAGTACTTTGACGTAGTGGGAGGGCTACTCAAAAGCCTGACAGGTACAAGTCTTATGGAGACTCTCTTGTAGCCGTCTCCGACATGGATGACCCTGTTTCCTATAGCCAAGCGATGGCTTGTTCTGAATCAAACCTTTGGCTTGACGCCATGAAAGTTGAAATGCACTCGATGTATGTCAACAAAGTCTGGAAACTTGTAGACCTTCCTGGAGGGATTAAACCCGTAGGGTGTAAGTGGATATACAAGAAGAAAAGGGGTCCTGATGGGAACGTCGAGACGTTCAAAGCATGACTTGTGGCGAAGGGTTATACCCAACAAGAGGGGATTGACTATGAAGAAACCATCTCGCCAGTCGCGATGCTTAAATCCATCCGCATACTCCTATCCATAGTTGCAGCTCTCGACTATGAGATCTGGCAAATGGATGTCAAGACAGCCTTTCTGAATGGCAATCTTGATGAGCGCATTTACATGGCTCAACCAGACGGTTTCGTGGAAGAAGGTCAAGAGACCAAAGTTTGTGAGTTGCTTAATTCCATTTATGGATTGAAGCAAGCATCTAGGTCATGGAATATCAGATTCGATGAAACTGTGAAAAGCTTCGGCTTTGAACAGTCCATAGATGAGCCTTGTGTTTACAAGTTAATACACGAAGGAAAAGTTGTGTTTCTGGTCCTATATGTCGATGATATACTACTCATTGGTAATGACGTGGGTAAGTTATCTGAGGTTAAGGTCTGGTTGGCAAAGCAATTCGATATGAAGGATCTAGGAGAAGCCGCGTACATTCTGGGGCTCCAAATCTTTCGAGATAGGAAAAACCGGACCCTGTCGCTCTCTCAAGCATCTTATATTGATAAGGTGATGGATCGCTTCTCGATGCAAGACTCCAAGAAAGGATGAAATGAATGTCAATAAATTTTTTTGACAAGTTCATTTGATGACTTAATGTCACTCGGCCATGACTTGATCATTGGGCCTTGTGAATTAATTTCATTTCATAAGAATTTTATTGAAAATTCTTAATGGGCCTTTCTCATGTTGTCATGAACAAATGAAGAAGCTTCTAGAAGCTCCTTCTAGAATGAGTTTGGGCGCCTACCCTATAGAGAAATAGGAGAGATTATTTTGTGCATAAATGTATCAAGATACTTGCCAAAAGAAAAAGAGGAAACAAATTTGCATATGGATGCATAAGGGATTCGGCCAAGAGAGAGACAAGGCAATGCAAGGAACAAAAAAGGAAACAAATCCAAGGCTTAATGAAGCCTATGTTGGCCGAGTGTCTCAAGAGAAAAAAGGGGAATTGGCTCATGAATATGTGATATTATATAGAAGAGGAAACTACCTTATTGAAGGTGAGACCTCTCCTATAAATAGGAGCCCCTTTTCTTCACAATTCATTCATTCCAAGTTTTAGAGATTTGAGAGACTCTCTCTCTAGAACCTTGGCCGATCCTCTCTCTCTCTCTCTCTCTCTCTCTTCATTTTTAATTTCTTTGTATTGGCACCTAGGTCCTCATTTGACCTAGTGTTTAGCTCTGCGATTTCAAGACTCGTTATTTAAGTCGTAGTGTTTAAAAGTGCCCACTCACTGATTCCTTTTATATCGAGTGATTTAGTGATAGAAACTTTCGTGGTTGCTCGAGGTGCCGAGGAAAGAAAGAGAGACGTGCTGCGAGGGGAGACGAGCGTTGCAAACTTTCCAAAAGCTTCTCAAAGTTCAAGCTTCAAGAAAGGTTAGTCAACTTCTTAGCTCATAATAGTTTTTATTTATATGTACTTGCTCTTTGTCTAGGTTAGTAAAAAACCGTTTTTACTTGTAAAAGAAAATTTTTAAAATTCCGCCGCTTACCGAAGCGTTAATTATTTTCTTAAACCCTAGATCGATTCCAACACCCTAAGCCGGTAAGCATGAGCACAGTTCTAGGAATTTATGCCAACGACGTGGTTTGTAGGGTTTCCTTTGGGAGAGACTTCACAGAAGTGGAGATTTCGGCCGGAAAGGCTTCCAGAAGCTTCTAGAAGTGTTTCAGGACTTCTATGCCGACTTGGTGTCGAGGACTTCTTTCCTTCCGTGGAATCTCTATTCGGGTTCTTCAGCGGGACAAGGTCGAGGGTGTTTGGACGTCCAAGAAACTTGATGCGCAAAGGCTTCTAGAAGCTTCTGCAAGTGTTTCAGGACTTCTAGGTCGGCTTGGAGTCGGGGACTTCTTTCCTTCTGTGGAATTTCTGTTCAGATTCTTCAATGGGACGGGGTCGAGGCTTGTTCGGACGTCCAAGAAATTCGATGAGCTTTTAGATCAGATCGTTAGAGATCATTTGAATCCATAGAGAGAGAGAGGCTTGTGACTTATACACTACTACAAAACAAGGATTCTACAACGCTTTAAATCCGTTGTGGAATGATTCTACAACGCTTTTCAAGCGTTGTAGAATCCTGCGTTGTAGAAGCTTCTACAACGCTTAAATATCCGTTGTAGAATCCAAGGGGCTTCTACAACGCTTAAATATCCGTTGTAGAATCCAACTTTCTACAACGGATATCTAAGCGTTGTGGAACCTCCTACAACGGTATAAGTCCATTGTGAAATTTCTAAATAATTAAAAACTTCCCGCCGCGGCGACATATAATTTTCACCGCGGCGAGATTTTATACAACGGATATGATATCCGTTGTAGAATCAACTCGCCGCGGCGAATATTACACGTCGCCGCGGCGGGAATGTCGCCGCGGCGACGTCAAATCTTAGCCGTGGCGACATGATTCTACAACGGATAATTATGCGTTGTAGGAAGGTGGTGAATTTTTTTTTAAAAACTCGCCGCGGCGAAGAAAAAATCTCGCCGCGGCGAGACTAAGATTTCTAATTTGCCTGCTCTCGGTATCTTTTCTCGTTGCGGCGAATAATTTTTCTCGCCGCGGCTTGAATTACTTGCCGCGGCGAGAAGTATAGTTCGCCGCGGCGAGAGTATTTTTTTTTCAATCCAAAATCTGTTTTTACACGGTATACCAGCACCTGAAAATAATCTTCAATACCAAAAATAATATCCTCAGTTTCAAAACATTCAAAATCTAATATATACATCTACAACCAATCCATAATTCAATAAAAAAAAACTAGCTAATCATCACAGTTAATAAATGTTTGTACATAACTTACCCATTCTTCCCTAACTCTCTCTAAATCCTCCTTTGTATAGGATTTTTTATTTTCTAATTTTCCTACACCTCCTACGACTATATCACGCATATAAGAAATCACAAAATACCCGCATTCCGTGTTTCCCGTTTGTCTCGGAGCGTCCCAAGCCTTGATGTACGTTGATTGCCCGTTACTATGGGCGTTTTGATGCTCGAGCTTGAAATAAAAAAGAACCCTATATAACACGGAGATTATAAGAGAAAAAACATCTAGAACGATTTATAATAAAAATTATTTAAGAAATCAAAATATTACTTTTTTATCAATCGATTTAAATCGATTGGGATTTTATTTCTCAACGGGTCAAAGAACATAACGCTATTTCTCCAAAGGTCGAGGACAACGAGCATCCATAGCGCACCTTTGTTATACGGCATCAAAACTAGTTCGCCAAATTTGCAATGTCGTACCACGTTTCCAACGTCCTTGACTCGTTTTGACAAATAAGCCTCCTCGTCGTCATTTTCGATGTACGAACTTAAGCTCGGATTTACAAAACAATAATTTCGAGTCTTCTTCGCCTTTTCTAGCCTCGAGCGTAGATAGCTATGACAAACAAATATTTAGTTGATCAAAACACTAAATATTGAATATTGATATTAAAAAACGCATATAAAGAAAACTCTTACTCCATATAAACCGTTATGCTCCCCCCGCCAATTTCCAAGTATTGCAAAAAATCGGAAACGTCTTCAAATGACCCCGGAATCGAGATAGCCGCGAGACTTGGACTAACATTGACCATAATCACATCCCCTTCCGGTAACATTACTTTGTTAGCATGTTGAGCGAGCAATCGATACTTGGGATTAAGCACCTTGTACGAAATCTTCTTAGCATCATCGATGCTAGCTTCACTCTCAAAACCGAGCTTTGAGAGTTGTTTGACAACCGGACCGCGACTCTCTATTCCCGTGTCCATTTCTATGAGTCTCTTCGGCCACGAGACAAACCTGCCTATAGCATCTTCAATGGTTTGAGCTTCTTCGGTGAGAATTGGCAATTTTGCTTTTTTAATCAAAACCCCCAAAACGTCCACGCGTAAATTTCCTTCCTCCAAAGGTGAGAAATGAACTACGCCTCCATTCATGTACGCTCGCCCATTTGCAACATGAATTGTGCCTCCTTTCACAACATCATCAATGAAAAGAAGACACTCGACGCTTTCATCCGAACTCGGTGTCACCGGCGTGGTTGGATTCAAAGAGCAACTAGCACGAACACTATTGGGTTTTTCCACAACGACATGATCGATCTTCGGACAATCATCAACGATGTTAGGATCGATCTTCGGACGATCACCAACATCGTCGTGTTCTAAGCAAATCACGAATATATATCAATATCTTAATACCAAAATATTTAGCTTTATAGATAAAAAAAAATAATGAACATACCAAAAGAGACCGCGTCATTAACGTGTTCTTCAACGTTTGCCATCTCTTCATCATCAACAACCTTGTCCTTGAGATTCTCTTCCACACGCTCGACACTAGGCGACTCGATATTAGCATCTACGACATTAATGCTACCATTTCCAGTGAAGGCTTTCATCACCAAAGATTTCAACTCGCTCATCTCCCGACGCATCCTAATTAATTCTTCGTTCGGCGTTGGAGGAACAAAGTACTTGAAACGCGAAGTGTGTTTGGATTGACCACAAACTCGCGACGTTCCCAAAGCTTCTTGCAAAATGCTCTTTCCCGATTCCGGCACCCATGTCTCTTGCGTTGCTTGTTGTGATAACGTTTTCTACACAAAATTATTTTCAAATAAAATTACAAGATTAATTGTTATAACAAATGTAAAGTACTTACGATTTTTTCTGCCATTAGTTTGTCTTTCTCATCCTTGTAGTTATCTACGTCTTTCATTCGCGAGTCAATCCAAAGTTCCTCTTTCGTAGGCCATTCCCCCGTTTCTTCGTGCTAGTAAGAAGTAATTATACAATAAATTAAAAAATAATTGCAACATTTGGAATAACTAAAAGAAAAAAATGAATCTAACCTTTTCTTGATCAAGCTTTCGATATCCATTTCGGCCCGTTCGAGATTTGTACACACTTTTTCCGATATTTGATTTCCCATGTTCCGATGTTTGTTTGAACATTTCGGTTCGTCTATACTCAACAAATGCTATCCAATCTTCTTCGGTGATACTTGTATAGAATTTCAAAATACAAGCCGGTCTCTTTAAGGCGATTGGTTCGTTGATTATGTCTTTGAGTAGATCGTTGTATATCTCATGAAGAAATAACCTTGCCGCTTCTCCGACTCTCATAAGACAATCGTGTTTTTGTTCGATAGGAATCGTAAATCCTTCTTGCATTTCGATCCAAATCCATTCTTTAATTTGGGCGTTGTCTTTACATCTCCAATCACGCATCGAAAGTGGAACGTGTTCTCTTGCTAACACGCCAAAGTAACTCGACAACTCATCACCCTCTTTACCGATTGGTTGCCCTTTATCATCAAATTGTACCGGGATTTTTTTACCAAGTGTTTTAGCCTTATTAACCCGAACCATAAGAGTGTTTCTTCGTTTTCCTTGTTCATCGGAGTTAAGCGCTAGTTGTCTTCTAATTTTTCTTTTACCACTACCGCTAGAAGTAGTAGTAGTGGACAACATGGAATCTAATATACAAAATTCAAAACATAATCTCAATTTCTAACTCAAATCCAATCCGATTTCAACTTAAATACAATCAATATCAAACTCAAATACAACGAATTCAAATCCAATTTACTAAAATCCAATACAAATTCTTCCTAACTTCGAATAAATACCAAATTCTAACTAAATAATAACATAAATCAAATTAAATTCAAAACAAGTTGGGAAATAACATACCCGGTGAAGGCGAGGACGTGGCGAGCGAGAGGCGAGTTGGAGGCGGGGCAGGGGCGAGGTGGAGGCGGGGCTGGGCGATGTGGAGGCGGGGCAGAGGGCGAGGTGGAGCGGGGCTGGGCGAGGTGGAGGCCAGGCTGGGCGGGGTGGAGGCGGGGCAGGGGCGAGGTGGAGGCGGGGCTGGGCGAGGTGGAGGCCGGGCTGGGCGATGTAGAGGCGGGGTAGGGGCGAGGTGGAGGCTGGGCGGGGTCAAGGCGGAGGCAATGAGTGAGGGTGAGGACCGGAGAGAGAGGGGCGGGGAAAAGAGAGTATGAGGGCCGGAGAGAGAGAGGCGGCGAGAAGAGAGGGTGGTGGCCGGAGAGAGAGCGACGGCGAGAAGAGAGAGGGGCGGAGAGAGAGCGACGGCGAGAAAGAGGAGAAGAGAGAGAAGAAGAATAAGAGAGGAGTAGAGCGACGGCGAGAAGAGAGAGGGGCCGAGAGAGAGAGAGTGGTGGCGAGAGAGGGGCGGGGCGGCAAGAGAGTGGCGGAGAGAGAGAGAGGGACGAGAGAGATGAGTAGTGGAGAGAGAGATGAGAAGAAATGAAGTAGAATAAGGAATGAGAATGAGGGAAAATTGAAAAAAAGCGCTAAGTATAGAATATGAAATGGGCGGGTAGTTAAAAAAATTTGAAATTTTCAGATTTTAAAACGCTCCTACAACGCTTTTTCTAAGCGTTGTAGGAGCTCGCCGCGGCGATGTATATTTCTCGCCGCGGCGAACTGCTTCTACAACGCTTAAAATAAGCGTTGTAGGAGCCTCGCCGCGGCGAAACCAAATTCTCGCTGCAGCGAGAGTTACCCTGAAAATTCTCGCCGCGGCGAAAATGTTTCATCGCCGCAGCGAGGTAACCCTAGATGTCCTCACCGCGGCAGTATACAATTTTCGCCGCAACGACCCCTTTCTACAACGCTTTAACAAGCGTTGTAGAATCCTCGTCGCGGCGAAAGAGAATTGTCGCCGCGGCGAGGAATACATTCGCCGCGGCGTAAAATGTATGATGCCGTGGCGAGACTATATGTCTGGAACATGGTGCTCTCGGTAAGATTTTCGCCGCGGCGACGACGTGTTCCCGCCGCGGCGCAAGACTCCTGCCGCGGCGAGATTTGTACCTCGCTGCGGCGTGATGGTGTCGCCGCGGCGAATGCATATTTTTGCCGCGGCGAGGACATTCTACAACGCTTTTGGAAGCATTGTAGAATGTCTCGCCGCGGCGAAGTAGAAATGTCGCCGCGGCGAGTGACACGACACTGGTGATATAAATTCTCATTTCTGGTCTTTTTCACTTTGAACTCTCTCATAACCTCACTCGAAAAAATATTTCCAGTACCTTTCCTACTCATTCTAGAGCGTCCTCGTTTACTAGTCTCATCTACACATTCAAATCTTGTAAGTTCTTCTTTAACTTGTTCTAATTGTTGGTTTCCTGATAGTTTACTAATTAGAATGGGCAATTTTTTGTATAATTAGGGTTTTTCTATGAAGATGAGAAAGTGGATGTGGGAGAATAGATTGAATGAGATATATCGGAAAGGTGTAGATGAGTTTTGTGATTTTGCTAGAGAGAACATGGTAGATGTGAAATCTATTCGTTGTCCTTGTATTAAATGTGGAAATCATAGACATTTTTCGATTGATGTCGTTCGGACCCATTTGTTTGCATATGGAATAATGACCTCGTATCAAAGATGGTTCTACCATGGTGAGGTTTTTCGTTCAACGGCAAATGAGGATGATGTTGAAGATGATATTGATGATATGTGCGGAATGATGAATGATTTGGAGGACGATTTTGTTGAGCGACCGGAATTGTTTGAGTCCATGATGAATGATGCGGAGACACCATTATATGAAGGGTGTACAAGCTATTCAAAATTGTCATTTTTAGCTACATTATTTCATTTGAAGGCGTCGGGGGGTTGGACAAACACTAGTTTTACTCTATTGTTGGAAACACTGAAAGAAGCATTTCCGAAAGACAATAAAGTACCTTTAAGTATGTATGAAGCAAAGAAGACTTTGGGTGCATTAGGCATGAAGTACAAGAAATTCCATGCGTGCCCAAATGATTGTGTTTTATATAGACACGAGTATGAAGATCTAGATGAATGTCCGACGTGCAAAGAGTCACGGTGGAAGAAGGGTAAAATTCCATGTAACGGGGTTAAAGGAGTTCCAATTAAGGTACGTACATTTTCATCACTTGATTAGGAAATACATGTAGCTCATATTCATTATTTATTACTGATTTTCGTTAAATATATTTCAGTCGTTATGGTACATTCCTCCAATGCCGCGCTTTCGTCGAATGTTTAATAGTGTCAAACACGCGAAGAACATGGTTTGGCACTCCGAAAAGCGTATCGATGATGGTATGTTGAGACATCCTGTTGATGCTGCACAGTGGAAATCATTCGATTTAGAGTATAAGGATTTCAGTGTTGATACTCGAAATTTGCGCCTTGGTCTAGCTTCTGATGGAATGAACCCGTTCAGCATGATGAGCAGTAAATACAGTGTTTGAAAGAAATTGTGTAACTGGTTTGCTTCTATTAAAGTCCCCGAAGGTCATTCGTCAAACTATAAGAGGTTCGTGCCTTTGAAAGATTTGAGACTTATTGGAATGAAGATGCATGACTGTCATGTGCTGCTACAACAAATGTTGCCTCTTGCTTTGCGAGGAATTGTGCCAAAAGATGTGAGGTTTGCAATATCAAAGATATGTGTATTCTTTAACTCGATTTGCTCGAAGGTCATCGATCCAACTCGATTGGATTTAATGCAGTCAGAATTGGTGAAAACTCTGTGCTTGCTCGAAAAGATCTTTCCACCTTCGTTTTTCGACATAATGATCCACTTAACCGTCCACTTGGTACGTGAAGTGAAATTAGGAGGGCCCGTGTTTTTACGGTGGATGTATCCAATCGAACGTTATATGAAAGTGTTGAAAAGCTACGTGAAGAACTACAATAGGCCGGAAGGAAGCATAGTTGAAAATTACATAGCAGAAGAGTCGGTTGAGTTTTGTTCTGAGTATTTAGCTAAAACAGACGAAATTGGGTTACCCAAGAATACCAATTTTGATTCAAAAGCTCTATCTACAGGTATTTTTTTAACACTTTATTTGTTTATTTAAATTATATATGAACATTATTTTTAAGTATTTGTTTCATTATAGGTACTTATTCGATCGTCAACCGAAAAGAATGGGAGCAAGCAAGTCTCCATGTGCTACACAACGTTTCCGAGGTCACGCCATTTGTGGATATTCATTTGAATGAGTTGAGAGTGAATAATCCAAAGAAGGGTAGAAATGAAAAATGGTTGCAAGAAGAGCACAACCGTTTGTTTCAAAACTGGCTTGGAAAACACTTATTTAAAGAGGCAGGACATTCATCTACGTTGAGTAAACTATCTGGCGGGCCTTCCTCAATGGTTACAAGGTACACTGCTTGGTCTGTTAATGGTTTTACATTTTAGACAAGAGAACGAGACAACAAGCATCCCGTACAAAATAGTGGTGTTACATTGTTTGCCGAAGCTTTACATGTTTCGTCGGCAAAAGATAAGAATCCAAAACATGCTTTTATGAAGTATTACGGATACATTGAAGATATTTGGGAACTTGATTATTGCGGGTTGCGAGTCGCATTATTCAAGTGCAAATGGGCAGACAATAATCACGTTAAAGTTGATAATGAAGGAGTTACAATTGTCGACTTTAGACGGATTGGCTACGAGAATGATTCATTTATTTTGGCTTCGCAAGCAAGTCAAGTGTTTTATGTTTCGGATCCAGCAAATCCTGAGTTATCGTTAGTGGTTCATATGAAAGCGAGAAACGGTAACGAAGAAGAAGACGAAGACATGTCTAGCATTCCTCCGTTCAATTCAGGATTACCGCCAATTGATCAAGAGATGGATGATTTTGATGATGACGATGTGTCACATCTACTTCGTAAGGATATAGATCCTATTTTTGTTTGATATTGAACATTTAGATAATGTATTTTCATTTTGGATTTTATGTTATTCTCTTGTGGACAACGTTATTTTTCATTCAAAATTTCTCTATACAATGTCATTTACATTAAAATTACATTTCTCCGACGTCGCCGCGGCTGAGTACAACACTCGCCGCGGCAAGATAATCTCGCCGCGGCCGTATACAAATCCTGCCGCGGTGAGAACCTTTCTACAACGCTTAAAAAAGCGTTGTAGAAACCTCGCCGCGGCAACATATATTTCATGCCGCGGCGAGGTGACTTCGCCGCGGCGGGAATATCACCTCGCCGCGGCGAGATATCTTCTTCAAAACCCAAGACTCTCGGTATAAATAAAACAAAATCTCGCCGCGGCTGTATACAAATCCTGCCACGGCGAGAACCTTTCTACAACGCTTAAACAAGCGTTGTAGAAACCTCGCCGCGGCAACGTATATTTCATGCCGCGGCGAGGGAAGTTCGCCGCGGCGGGAATATCACCTCGCCGCGGTGAGTAAAGTTCTTAAAAAACACAAACTCTCGGTATTAAAAAAATCAAAATCTCGCCGCGGCGAACTAATATTTTAGCCGCGGCGTAGAGTACTCGCCGCGGCGGGGACTATACAGTGCCGCGGTGGGGATAGTCACGCAGCGGCGAGAAAGGTACCTAGCCGCGGCGACGAAGCACTCTACCACCTAATCATTCACTTTTTTTTTTCCAATATTTAACCTGTTCTCCAACTAAAAATGATCATTCAATTAAGATTTCTACAATCAATAAAACAAACCAAACTAGTCTTAAACATATAACATCAAGTTTCAAACATATATGAAATAAACACATCAAACGAGTCTCAAACAAAGACTGAAGTCTCAAACACACAAATAAAACACAGTAAACTGAAACTTAAATTTAACAAGAGTTTGAAATTTATATGGAAGAGTTGGTGTTGTTGGTTCTTGAAATTTACTCGTCATTCGGTGGTGGTGGTGGTGGGTTCACCGGATATTGAGGAGGTACCATATGCGGTGGCCACTGTGGTGGTGCGTACGGATAGTCGGAGTACTAAGGATATGGAGGAAATAACACTTGATTCTCTTGGTTGATGTCCCACCGAGAGTAGAGATCGTTCAATTGATTGATGTGAGAGGCGCCATACTCCGCTTGTTGGTGCATGTACTGTTGCGTGTCTTGGAACCCCCCGACGAGATAGTTGGAGCAATGCGCAATGTAGTCGATGGTGGCGGGGTCGATTACCAGAGGTGCTGGTAAGCGCAATAGGGGCTCCGCTTCCCCCTCTTCCTCCGCTTCCTCCGCTTGTGGATCCTCCTAATCTTGTACCGCTCGATAATGGAATCCGTAATAGGCCCCATTGGACTGTTGATCGTATCCCTTTTTGAGCGTGGTACCCCCGCATTTGTACAAATGCCGGTAATGATCGACGGATATGGCAAACCGTGTCGTTCATTAGTATAGTCGAGTTTCTTCATCCAAGTATAGATGAATCGACCGACGTTAATGGAAAGGCCTTTAACAATGCAGAACAACACCTGGATACGATCCTCGTCGAGAGTGGTGAAGTGCTTGATCGGATAGAGACGAGCGCAAACAAAGTAAATCCACGCTTTAGCGATCCTGGTGAGTTGGTCACGCTTGAGTACCCTTTTTCCTTTTTCAGTGACCCAATCCTCTCTCGGAATGCACAACACCTGCGACATCTCCTAATGGCTGCAACTTCTTAGCCATTCTCTATAGCCCTCATTCTCGAAAGGCACATCTGGGGTCCCAAGAAGATCGTTGATAGCTTCGACACTCATATCGACCCGTTTCCCACGGACCGTCACAACATCACCTTGGGAGTCCGGAAAGTTTGCGTAGAATTCGTACACGAAGTTGACGTTCGAATCGAACTCGGGTACATCACAGTACCTCCCCCAATCATGACCAACTATGCTGTTGCGGATTTGCTTTCCTATATCCGACGTATTGCTTACATTGAATCCTCTCTCATGGATAATGTTACGCGGCAAGATTTTGTCGTAGCATTCCTCCGCGACCTTGCTAGTAAAGATACTAGAGTTGTATTCCTCTTCGGGAGACTGTTGACGAGGTCGCTTGCTTTTTCCTTTACTCCGACCTCTGGAAGAGTTCGGAGCCTTGGAGCCCGCCGTGTTTTTAGTTCGACGCATTTTCAAGCTCCTACAAAACATAATCATAAATAATTCATAAACAATTCGACCAATCACAAATTCATGAACAATTCGATCAAACACAAATTCATAAACAATTCAATCTCAACATTAATATACATAACCATTTTAACCACTAACCTATGTAACAATATGTCAAACACAATCCGGACATTTCAATTTAACTCAAATTCTCATTCAAATTCATTCATATCAACAAAACCCTAATTTCACTAAATTCACTCATTCAAATTCCACTAACCTAAAGCCTAATTTCTTGTTCTAAAAAGAGAAAATCAAACAAAACCCTAAATTTGTGAATTAAAAAAATCAAACTATATGCAATTCGGGTAAACAACAAGAAATCCATATCAACAACACGAAATTAAATCAATAACTACCTTAAAACACTTTTAAAATCATACCTTACAATGAGGCGGCAAGAGAGAGAGAGAGAGAGAGGCGCGAGAGGAAGTAGGGCGAGGACTCGGCGAGAGAAAAATGGCGGCGAGGACAAGGCGAGAGAGAGTTGGCGGCGAGGACAAGGCGACGGCGAGATTTTGGGGCGGCGAGGACGTGGCGAGGGATTTTGGAAGAAAAAAACGGGAGAGATGCGGCCGAAAATGGTTGTCTTGTGTGTGGGTATTGGAAAAAATGGATGTGGCGAGGCTGGGCGAGGTGGAGGCCGGGCAGGGGGCGAGGTGGAGGTGGGGCTGGGTGAGGTGGATGCCGGCTGGGCGAGTTGGAGGCGGGGCAGGGGCGAGGTGGAGGCGGGGCAGGGGCGAGGTGGAGGCGGGGCTGGGCGAGGTGAAGGCCGGGCTGGGCGAGGTGACGGCAGGGCTGGGCGATGTGGAGGCGGGGCTGGGCGAGGATGTGGCGAGGTGGAGGCGAGGACGTGGCGAGCGAGAGGCGAGGTGGAGGCGGGGCAGGGGCGAGGTGTAGGCGGGGCTGGGTGAGGTGGAGGCCGGGTTGGGCGAGGACGTGGCGAGGTGGAGGCGAGGACGTGGCGAGGTGGAGGCGGGGCAGGGCAGAGGTGGAGGCGGGGCTGGACGAGGTGGAGGCCGGCTGGGCGATGAGGAGTCGGGGCAGGGGGCGAGGTGGAGGCTGGGCTGGGCGAGGTGGAGGCCGGCTGGGCGAGGTGGAGGCCGGGCTGGGCGAGGACGTGGCGAGGTGGAAGCGAGGACGTGGCGAGGTGGAAGCGAGGACGTGGCGAGGTGGAAGCGAGGACGTGGCGAGGTGGAGGCGGGGCAGGGGCGAGGTGGAGGCGGGGCTGGGCGAGGTGGAGGCGAGGATGTGGCGAGCGAGAGGCGAGGTGGAGGCGGGGCTGGGTGAGGTGGAGGCCGGGCAGGGGGCGAGGTGGAGGTGGGGCTGGGCGAGGTGGAGGCCGGCTGGGCGAGGTGGAGGCGGGGCAGGGGCGAGGTGGAGGCAGGCTGGACGAGGACGTGGCGAGCGAGAGGCGAGGTAGAGCGGGGCTGGGCGAGGTAGAGGCGGGGCAGGGGGCGAGGTGGAGCGGGGCTGGGCGAGGTGGAGCGGGGCTGGGCGAGGTGGATGCCGGGCTGGGGGAGGTAAAGGCGGGGCTGGGCGATGTGGAGGCGGGGCTGGGCGAGGTGGAGGCGGGGCTGGGCGAGGTGGAGGCGAGCGAGAGGCGAGGTGGAGGCGGGGCAGGGGCGAGGTGGAGGCGGGGCGGGGCAGGGCAAGGTGGAGGCGGGGCAGGGGCGAGATGTTCCTACAACGGATTTTAAAACCGCTGTAGGAACATCTCGCTGCGGCGAGATTCCTCACTCGCCGCGGCGAGACAGTTTCTTAAAAAACTGCTTGGCCACGGTATCCACCTCGCCGCGGCGGCGAATATTTCTAGCCGCGGCGAGATTGATACCCCGCCGTGGCGACAAGTTTCTACAACGCTTTTGTTTAGTGTTTTAGAAACCACCCGCCGCGGCGAGGTATGAATTTCGCCGCGACGGATTACATTTTTCTACAACGCTTTCACTGTGCGTTGTAGTAAGTTCTCGCCGCGGCAGAAAAGACATTACGCCGCGGCGTGGATTCTACAACGGATTTTTAAAGCGTTGTGGGAAATCTGAAGCACCATGTTTCTACAACGCTTAACTATATGCGTTGTAGAATCTACAAGTTTCTACAACGCTTAACCATATGCGTTGTAGAAACACCAAGTTTCTACAACGCTTGTCCATAGGCGTTGTAGAAACACCATGTTTCTACAACGCTTGTCATAAGCGTTGTAGAATCACTAGTTTCTACAACGCTTTTCATAAGCGTTGTAGAAAGTGGGTTGTATAATCCAACATTTGTAGTAGATTATAAAGATCTTGTTGATGTTTTGCTTTTTATTCAAAGAAAAGGCTCCGGTGACGATGACATCTCGTTGACCATGGATAATATCAAGGCTCTTATTCTGTTAATAATTTTCCCACATATATTTGCTTTTCTCCTTCTTTTTTTTTAATTTATTTTTCCTTATAAAGGTTTGTGAAATGTTGTTACTAGGGATAAGAAAAGTTCCCTTTTTAAATATTCTATTTTATTTTACGATTATGGTGCTTTGGTCCTCAGTTTATTTATTTTTTTCCAATCTTTTGAATTTTGAATGTTTTAGTTGAAATAGTTGCAAAAGTATTATGAAATTCAGCACCTAGAACATATTAAAAAAAGTTATGAAATCCAGCACTAGAGCAATTGTATCAATTTTAGTTTGTAAATATGTTCAAGTGGTGATACATGTTAAATATCACTTAAGGGGGGGACCAAAACACTGTAAAATCAATAGTACAAAATGCTAAAAAAAAAGTTATAGGGACCACTATGTCACGATCATAGATTAGGGACCAAAACACTAATTATAAAATGCTATAAGAAAAATAAATACTACTCGTAACAGTTTAATAACCTAGTCCAAGTTTGTAGGGATGTCTGCTTTTAAATGTAAATTATGATAAAACTTATTCTAACCAAACAAATAATTTCTTTGGAATCATCCGCTGCAAAATGTATTTTCTTATTTGAAAGGAAAAAAAAAAGGTACAGTGTAATTCTTATTGGTCGCAGGACATGTTTGTCGCCAGAATCGACACGACGTTCATTGTACTCGATTGGGTGATGACGGAGCTGATCACAAACCCAAAAACCCTAATAAAAGAACAGAGCAAAATTCGAGGAACGGTTTTAGAGAAGGATATCCTAAAACTATACTACATGAAAGCGGTGGTCAAAGAGACTGTCCGGTTACACCCCAAGTCCTACTCCCGAGGGAGTCCATGGAACACGTGGTAAGTGATTTCTACGATATCCCGACCAAATTTAGGATCTTCATCAACACGTGGGCGATCGGGCGGGGCAAAGAAATGTGGGAAGATCAGGAGAATTTTATGCCCGAGAGGTTTTTGGAGAGTCCGATTGATTTCAGAGCCAAGACTACGAGCTCATACGTTTCGGGGACAGTCGGAGGATGTGCCCGGCGATCGTGTTCGGGACGGCGATCATCGAGGTTGCTCTCGCTTAGATTCTCCACAGCTTCGATTGGGAGCTTCCACGTGGCGTTAGAAAACAAGATCTTGACATGATTGAGGTTTTCGGCGTCACAATGCATAGGAAATATGTTTTGGAAGTGCTTGCTAGGCCACACTTCGTATAATAAAAGCAAATTGAGTTGGTATAGCCTATATGTGCAATGAGTGTAATAATATAAGTATCATTTCTGGCATAACAAACAAAGCACATCAAATAATTAAGGTTTATTTTCATGTAAGGTGTTTTGTAAATGCAAAGAGTGTAGTAAATTTAGGGTAATATACTTGTTTCGTGCAAGTGAGGATTGTATTCCACACATCATGTATTGTAATGCTTTGAACTTATATTAAAGATTGAATTTATGACTTGATTGATTATAATATTTGTTAACCTGAAAAATTGGTTACACCTATCTCAGGATCTGAGTTCCGAGTACAAGACTTTCTCTAAATAAAGACGAATCTATTACACGAGAGCAATATAAATGAGAGTATTCTTCGAAGCTATAATTAGTTCCCCCTCTTTCCAGCGCCAAAATTCCATCTGGCCCTTGGTCTTGTCGATGTCTCTATTTATAGTAGTCTAGGAGCCTTAGCATTTGTGAGTGAAGTCGTGGGAGAGTGCTATTGATCGTGGGGTGATCAGTCTCACGTCCTATGGCAGTTATTTGATCCCCACTCTCTTTTATGAAGAGTGGGTGGTTATTTGTGCTATCATCGGTGTTAACCATTGAGGTGAGTATTTTGATTACTTATTACACGTGTTTTATTGTCCGACTAGTCTTTTAAACCTATTGTCTTCTCTTCTCTTCGAAGTTCTGAGTAATAGGGTCCGTTCTTTGTTAATATGAACGTTCGCTCCTTAACCTTCATGGGTTCTCAAACCTTTGGGTACGAACTCCAGTGCTGGATATCTCTATTCTCGAAATACCGACTAGATCGTTTGATCTCAGCGAATTCTATGAGTAACAGCAGCCTTCAAGTTTCGTAGTATTTAGTAAAAATGGTAAGGAACTAGAATAAGTTTAATCTTCGATTCAATTACCCTGTTACACTTGTACTAATTTTTCATCTAGGAACATTCCTTTTCTTCTTCTCGGATTTATGCCGACTAGAAGTTCAACTCGTCTTTAATGAATGTGTTTTTGTTTCTAAACGTGGTCGTTTTGCTCATGGAGAGTCGCGACTGTTCGTATCCGTCGTTGGATTGCTGTGGCTTCCTTGACATGCTTAATCCTGACATTCTTCTAGTCGATCAGTGTCACGTATAAAGGAGGCGAGACTATCGGTCCTGTTCATTTTCATCTTCGATTTCGAATCTCTCTCATTCCTCTTCTTTCGCTCCACGTTTTCATGCATTTCGGCGATATTTTTGCTGAGGATTTCTGTTTTGATCATCCGTTTTTCAACTCTTTGTCATTACAAATCTTCGGGTAAGTTTTTCCTTACTTGTATCTTTTGTTTTCCTGCAATGCCTGTTAGTTTTTGATAGATTTACAAATGTTTGGGCTCTGAGATTTCTTGATTATTCGAAGTCCCGAGGTGTACAATCATTTTGCCTTAGGATGTTTAGTTTTCTCTTATTTATAGGATATGGGAGGTTCAGTTCGACCTGATTTGAGGATTGATCCCCGAATAGTCAGATGGACCGAGCCTGATCCTATGGAAGTGATACTTCCTTCTGGGTCAAGTATCCCTTTTTTTCCGGGATCTTGAGTGGTACCACATCCCTGAAGTCGGCTGGGACCGGCCCGTTTTTGCTATAGAGCTCTCCTGGGTGTTTCATCGTCGACCCTTTCATCCTGCGCTAATGGGTCGGGAACTAAAAGATCACATTTTTGATCCATCCCAATTTGATTGCAGGGAAGAAATGTCTTCAGAAACAACCGTGTCGGAGTCTCGCGAATGGGACAAAAGACTCGAGAATGATCCCAATTGAGCACGTTCTCCCGAGTTTGAGGCGAGAGGTACCAGTCCTCCACCAGAAAGTGATTCTCCGGGTCTGAGTGGCTGGATCCTTGGAGACGAGGAGGAACAGGGGGTGTCCAAGGCTTGTGAACGGACAGAAGTGCAGTTTTTTGCCGAGCACTGGACTTCTCGGGTCAGCGATAGCTATATCAGTGGCCTTTACAAAGAGTTTAAGATCCCAGAGGGGATTAGGTTGTCTGCTCCTCGGGATGACGAGCGCGCGTACAACCCTCCTCCGGGAAAAGTGGCTTTCAATGCTTTGATTCTGAGGGTGATCGGAGGCTTGCCAGTCCACCCCATGGTGGCGGAGCTCCTATCGGAAATAGGGCTAGCTCCCACTCAGCTTGTGCCATCTGTCTACAAAATTTTGGTAGGCCTTATTGCCCTTTGGGTGAAACACTACAAGTGCACTCCTCTTCTAGATGATTTTTTCTCAATTTTACAGCTTCAAGACTTCCCCGGCCAGCACGGATTTTACTATGCTCGTGCTCGGAAAAATTCCGAGAAAATTGTTACCATCCTTCCGACCAGCCAGAAGAACTGGAAGGATTATTTCTTCAGGGTGGAGGGAGATTGGTTTTTGGGGGACAAGTTCGTTCCCACCATGTTTTTTGAGCTCGGTGCAACTTCGATTAGAAAACATTTTGCTTGCAGATTCTTTACATTTATCCATCGCTCTACTAATTCATCCTTATGTGTGTTTTAGGTGAGCTGCCCGTATAAGGTCTAGATGAGCTCGAGGATCGTCTATTATTGTTGACCTGTCCGAGCAAGACGGCTCCCAATTTACTGTCTTCGACCCAGATTTCTTCAACAAGTTTTACGGGCACCCTTATCGGAGTAAGTAGCCTTGTATTCTATGTGTTTTTATCACTGTTTTTTTTATTATTGAGGTTTACTTGGTCTCTTTGAGATATGGGAAGGAGGGCTGCCCCCGAGAAGGTTTCGAGGAACCCCAAGAGGAAAAATTCTTCCTTCAAGGGTAGGGAAATTCCCAAGAAGAAGGCAAGAGTTCTCGCTCCCAGCCCCTCGAAGCCGTCCGAGCCACCTGTGGAGGTCATCTCGCCTGACGTACCAGAGCCTTCCAGTGCTCAAGTGGATTTAGCTCCGGCCTTCTCATTTCTTTAGAAACGAGTTCTTGCCGAGGAGGTCAAATCTCAGCACATGAAGACCACCGAGGAGGCCATGACTCTCTATGCTGAGCTTTCCGCCAAGGTAAGCGACTTTGTACTTAGTTATTAAATCATTATGCGTTTTTCTAATTGCCTTTCTTTTATCGCAGGATTTTGTCGGTATGGTTCGCCTGGCCGGCATGGTTGGGTCCGATCTCGCTTCCCTCCGTTCTCGCAATGAGCTGCATCTTAAAGAGAAGGAGACGGCCAAGGCAGAGGCGAGGAAGGCTAAGGTTGAGCTTCGGTCCAAAAGTGCCGAGCTTGAGTCCGTCCGGGCCGAGATCCAGAGAGTCCGAGAAACTGCGGCTTCCGAGGCCGTGGAGGCTTATAAAGCCTCCCGCGAATATAAGGATATGAGGGACGACCTCTATTCAGCCGAGATGGACCATGGGCTGGAACTCCTTCGGAAGAGGAATCCTAATTTGGATACCATAGACTTCGATGCTGACATGGAGTCGACCGAGACTGCTCCGGAGGAGGCGGCGGTGGAGACTGAGGTCGGGGTACAGACATAAAGATGAATCTTAGTCGCTTGTTTTTTTTTTATCTGGCCCAAATGGGTTTTGAACTAATGGTCCGTGGTTAGACTGGTTTGTAATTTTAATATTTTTTGTATGGCCCATTTGGGCTTTTGACTATTGGCTCGTGGTCGGGCCTTATTTTAGTTCGACACTATCTTTTACTTGTTATATTATATTTGAGAATTCTTATAAATATTTTCTTAATCGACCTTGCCCCGACTACAGATTAGAAATTTGTGAAATAATTTTATTATAATTATACAAAGTAAGGCAATCTATAGGGATGTTTGTGTACCTGATCTGAAATGCTTTTGTTCGTAGTTGTCGGTAGTGTTAGCTTTGTCTGGAATTAATAGATTAGGATTTTGAACTATACATATTCTGCTCTTCCCTTGTTTTACTTTTTGTCGGTATATAGTAAAAGAACTGATATGAGTAGAAATCCATTTTCATTAATCTACGCAGCCAAGCCGTTTTTCGGAATTACAAGCATTACGGTGAAGCCATTTTTTGAATGTTTAATTGCATGTAGCACGAACAAGCCTCTTTTTCAAATGAAAATTAAACATAAAACTTTCTTAGGTGCTCGGCATTCCATGGATTTTTTTCCATCTTCTCGTCTAGCTTCTGGAACTTGTATGCCCCGTTTCCGCAATCTTCTTTGATGACGTATGGTCCTTCCCAGTTGGCTCTGAGAACTCCATCTTGCGAGTTCTTCGTGTGGAGGAAAACTTTTTTGAGGACTTTGTCACCGATGTTGAAGTTCCGGAGTCGGACTTTCCTGTTAAAATGTCGATCAACCATTTGCTGATTAATTAAGTTTTTGAGTCGTGCCCTTTCTCGTCTTTCTTCTAATGCATCGAGACTTAGCTTTAGGTTTGAGGTGCTCACCTCCGTGGAGAAATTTTCCCTTCTGGGTGTCGTGACGAAGATGTTTGTTGGTATAACTGCGTCCGCACCGTACACGACAGAGAAAGGCGTTTCTCCAGTTGCGGAGTGGCAAATGGTCCGATATGACCACGGCACTTCTGGAAGCATCTCTACCCATTCTTCTTTGTAGCTGTCAAGCTTTATCTTCAGACCATGTTTGATGGTTTTGTTGACTGCTTCCACTAATCCGTTTGATTGTGGTCGGACTGGAGTAGAGAATACTTTGTTAATTCCATATTTTTCACAAAAATCTCGGAAATTCTCGCTGTTGAATTGTGTTCCATGGTCGGAAATTATTTTGAGCGGAATCCCGAATCTCGTGATGATATTTTTCCAAACAAATTTTTCAATATTGTAGGTAGTTATTTTATTCAATGGTTTAACTTCAACCCATTTTGAAAAATAATCTATAGCTACAACTACGTACCTGCATCCGCCCTTCCCTGTTGGTAATGCTCCGCTTAGGTCGATTCCCCATTCTGCGAATGGTATTGGGGATGTGAGTGTGGTGAGGGTGTTCGGAGGGAGCCGTGGAATGTTTGACAACTTCTGGAATTTCACGCATTTTCGAACTTTATCTCGGGCATCGTTTTTTAGTTTCGGCCAAAATAATCCTTGTCTGATGATTTTCTGGGCCATGACGTCTGCCCCTATGTGACTTCAACATATTCCCTCGTGGATTTCCTGGACTGTGTACTCGGCTTCGTCTTCATCTAAACATCTCAGCAGTGGACTAGTGAAGCCTCTTTTGTACAAATTTCCAGGACTGCGCAAGGCTTCGGACAGCCGTCGTACGACAAAACCTTGCCTCGGCCATTGGCCGGCCCAAACTTTCAGCCGGCCAATGGCCGACCCAAAAACTCATTCAGCGAAGGGGTTGCCCAAAAACTCACTCGGCCAAGGGGTTGCCCAAAACACTCCTTGTTCGCCTATAAATACAGAGGTCCGTCCTCTCCCAAAGGTAATCCATCTTTGAGTCCTGAAACGCTGTCGAGCTCATACTTCACTCGTTTCGCTCATTTTTGGCCTCTCACCCTCTAAAACCTCTATACTCCACCTCAATCCCACTAATGTTGAGCGTCGGAGAGGTAAATAGAGGCACCCCCTCCGCTTTCCCTTCTTATTTCACGGTTCTCTTATCTTTTTCAGGTGTGCCGGCGAACTCAAGGACCATTCACAGCTAAGGGGAGACTCGAGATATCGAGTCCGACATGCTCAAGCCAAAGCGAGACCACTTGGTCTGGCCTTGGGTCTAACCGTTTGAGGCTTCTAAATTGTTGTCCGAAAACGAGCGACAACATTTTGGCGCTAGAAGAAGGGGATCTCCCGACCTTGGCGACATATTCCCTCTACTACTCTTCTTCTACCTTCGACGACAAAACTCTCGATAGATGAGTCAATTGTCCGTCACCTCCGCGGCCGACCGAGCTACTAGCTCGAGATACGCCTTGGGAAGCTTGGCACGCCGGATTGGGAATCAAGGGCCTCGTGATAATGAGAGCCTACCCCTCTAACCAGCCATCCATGAACCGGCCGACGACGCCAACGACGCTCTCCGTGAAGACACGGCCCGGAGACTCTCTGAACTGCTCGAGCGGCTAGGGGTGAATGGCGCACTCATCGCCAACCTCCTCGGCTACAACATCGTCGACGACGTCAACCACGATAAGAAAGACCCCAACCATGTGGCAAAATAAAAAACCAACGAGACCAACCTCGATCACTTTATTCACGAGGGGAACCCGCGCGCACGCCCTGAAGGGGACACCCTCAGGCGACCGCATCAAAGCGTCAATCGTCGAGTGAACGCACACATGCACCCTCGAGAGACCACATCAAGGCATCAAAGATCGCGCAATATCCGAGGATGCTCAATCTCAAGGTCCCGAAAGGGATGCTCTCAGCTCACCATTTCCGTCCAAAACCCCGGATAGATGACGACATCGATGGTCGCGGCGTCGGTCGAGGACGTCGCTTGAATGACATACCCTTGCCAAGGGTGATAGAAAAGGCCAACGGAGACTTGAGAGACCGCCTCAATTCCTAAAGGGAGAATCATGGGAGCGACTTGAGAGAAAAACTCAACGCCCGACGCGAGATCGCGAGAGAGGTCGTCTTGGGACACCAACCACCCAACGTTGTTAATCGAGCATCCAACAAGAAGCGCGTCGCCATACTTGTGGCACCGGCCATCGATCCCGACTCACATAGGAAAAGGCGCAGAAATGGTCAGGTCCCTAATGACTTTCCTTCTTCGACCCCGAAGCAATCCTTCGTCCCTCTCAACACGACGCCCGACCAGATCCTGAGCTTACACAGAGAAAAGCTGGGATCTTCGCGTCCAATAGGACGGACCCCGCAATGCGGTATAGTAGCAAACAATACGAATATCACCAAGACCACGGAACGCGATGACCAAATGCTACCAGCTTAGGAAACAAATTGATTCCCTTATTCGAGGCGGGAATCTCAAAGAGTTCATCGCATTTGCTAGCGAGGTGATAACCCCGACTGAGCGCCCGACTTGTCAAGGGGAGAATCCTCGAGCATAAAGACAACGAGAAGGCGAGCACTGTCCATCAACTAAAGAACAAGCTCCCACAATTTGCGGCCACAACTGGCATAGATTTCGCCATTAAATTAATACCTGAACTTTTAACATGTAATTTTCTTTTCCCCGAAAAGTCAAAATGTCAAGGCAAGTTGTAAACAACCTTCTCATTGCAATGAAAATTTGTTCTACCCATTGTGACATATTATTGTATATCCTTTACACGAGAGTTTCCTGTTGTTCGTCTCACAAACACAAGAAACTCGGGGGACTAATGGGGAGCCATACTCAATGAAACCCTCTAAAACAAAAAGCAAAAACAAAGTAAAACAAAGTCTCAAGGGGCCAATGGTTAGGCCGGAGGTCCCAAAGAGAAGCAATTTCCATCCACGAGTCGATTAATTAGTCCTCGTGTCAACACTGCACATAACTCCTCGAGTTGAGGTGAGTTCTGAGTTCTGAGTCCACGAGTCGACTAATAATACCTCGTGCCGACTCTACACATGACTCCTCGAGTTGAGTTCACTCCTCGGGTTGAGTTCCGAGTCCACGAGTCGACTGATAATTCCTCGTGCCAACTCCACACATGGCTCCTTGAGTTGAGTTCACTCCTCGAGTTGAGTTCCTAGTCCACGAGTCGACTAATAAGTCCTCGTGCCGACTCTACGAATGACTCCTTGAGTTAAGGTCACTACTCGAGTTGAGTTCCGAGTCCACGAGTCGACTGAAAAGTCCTCGTGTCGACTCTACACATGGCTCCTCGAGTTGAGGTGACTCCCCGAGTTGAGTTCCGAGTCCACGAGTCAACTGGTAGTTCCTCATGCCGACTCTACACATGGCTCCTCGAGTTCGGGTTGAGTTTCGAGTCCACGAGTCGACTGATAAGTCCTCGTGCCGACTCCACACATGGCTCCTCGAGCTGAGTTCGCTCATCGAGTTGAGTTCCTAGTCCACGAGTCGACTGATAAGTCCTCTTGCCGACTCTACACATGACTCCTCGAGTTAAGTTCACTACTCGAGTTGAGTTCTGAGTCCACGAGTCGACTGATAAGTCCTCGTGCCGAATCTACACATGGCTCCTCGAGTTGAGGTGACTCCTCGAGTTGAGTTCCGAGTCCACGAGTCAACTGGTGGTTCCTTATGCCGACTCTACACATGGCTCCTCGAGTTCAAGCGACTCCTCGAGTTCAGTTCCGAGTCCATGAGTCGACTGATAAGTCCTCGTGCCGACTCTACACATGAGTCCTCGAGTTGAGTTCACTCCTCGAGTTGAGTTCCGTATTCACGAGTCGACTGATAGTTCCTAGTGCTGACTCTACACATGGCTCCTCGAGTTGAGGTGACTCCTGGAGTTGAGTTCTGAGTTCACGAGCCGACTGATAGTTCCTCGTGCCGACTCTACACATGGCTCCTCGAGTTGAGGTGACTCCTTGAGTTGAGTTTCGAGTCCTCGAGTCCACTGATAAGTCCTCGTTCCGACTCTACACATGACTCCTCAAGTTGAGTTCACTTCTCGAGTTCAGTTCTGAGTCTACGTGTCGACTGATAGTTCCTTGTTCCGACTCTACACATGGCTCCTCGATTTGAGGTCACTCGTTGAGTTGAATTCCGAGTCCACGAGTCGACTGATAATTCCTCGTGCCAACAATACACATGACTCCTTGAGTTGAGTTCTGAGTCCACGAGTCGACTGATAATTCCTCGTGCCGACTCTATGCATAACTCCTCGAGTTGAGTCCACTCCTCGAGTGGAGTCCCGTTCAACAAGGCGACGAACTTGTCCTAGTGTCGACCTTATACGTAACTCCTCGACTTGAGTCCGCTCCACGAATCGAGTTTTGATCCACGAGTCAACTGACTAGTCCTCGTGCCAACTCAACACATAACTCCTCGAGTTGAGTTCGCTCTTTGAGTTGAGTCCTGATCTACGAGTCGACTAACTAGTCCTCGTGTCAACTCTACAGACAACTCCTCGAGTTGAATTCATTACTCGCGTCGAGCTTTGATTCGCGAGTCAACTAACGAGTCCTCGTGTCATCTCTGTGCACAACTCGTCAAGTTGAGTCACAAACCCATGAGTCGACTTGAAAGTCCTCGTATAAAACATGCATGACTTCTTGAGTCACCAATCAATGGTAGACTCACAGGACTCGATGATGCTCTCCTACGAGCAACGGGAAAAATCGTCCCTAACGACGTGCTTAAGTCGCCCCTAACGACGCACCAAAATTCGCTCTATGACTCTCTCGTGAGAGTAAGAACAAGCCAAATGAGTCCCCAAACGTGAGACGCGTGCCGTGGTGCCACGCTCACAGGGGCACAAGACTCGACCCAAGAGACTCAACCAAAAAACGCGACTAGTGCACTAAGGTGCCATACTGACCGGGGAATCAAGTCTACGCATAACCCCGCCTATCACATGACACGCGCACCCAAGGGTGCCATGCTCATGAGGTGGTATAGTCACGTTCGCCACCCAGCTCGTGCGCCGATAGGCAGGGAGTCAAATATGGGTTTCAAAGGCCTGCGCCTGCCGGGCGAAACTGGTCTAGCAAGCGTCCACGGAAAACCTGGTCACAAAATGTGGCACCAAGGCCCCTCGAGGACCAAGCCGTGCAAATCGATTACGCCTTTATTGGTAAGTCGAGAAAATAAGCCGCGCACCGCCAAGATGTGCAAATTGATTACGCCTTCATTGGTAAGTCGAGAAAATAAGCCGCGCACCACCAACAAAGCCGTGCAAATCGATTACGCCTTCATGGGTAAGTCGAGAAAATAAGCCGCGCACGACCAATAAAGCCGTGCAAATTGATTACGCCTTCATTGGTAAGTCGATAAAATAAGCCACGCACCGCCAAGCCATGCGAATCGATTATGCCTTCATTGGTAAGTCGAGAAAATAAGCCACGCACCGCCAAGCCGTGCGAATCAATTACGCCTTCATTAGTAAGTCGAGAAAATAAGCCACGCACCGACAAGACGTGCAAATCGATTATGCCTTCGTCGGCAAATCGAAAAAATAAGACGCGCATCAACAAAACTGTGCGAATTGATTACAATAGTATATCGAGAACATAAGACACGTAAAACGAAAGACAACCAAAGCCGTCCCTCATGACGCACAAAAGTCATCCCTCGTGACGCGAAAAAGGGCTATCCCTCGCTATGCATTAAAAGCCTTTCTACGGTGCGCTCACAAACTCGAGAGCCTTCGTCCCAGGTCCATTCCACTCGACCCACGCTCGATTGGAAACTCGGGGGGCTAATGTTGTCGGCCCGTCCCGGACCGACGATGACAAAAGCGTCACATCAACCCACACGACCCGCGCAAGGCTTCAGACAGCCGCCGGACGGCAAAACCTTGCCTCGGCCATTGGCCGGCCCAAACCTTCAGCCGGCCAATGGCCGACCCGAGTTCAGCCGGCTACTGGCCAGCCTAAACCTTCATCCGACCAATGGCAGACCCAAGTTCAGCCGGCCATTGACCGGCCCAAACCTTCAGAAGAGTTATTATCTATGAAACAACATTAAACAACATTCATCAACAAGCCGTAGGGGTATTAATGTCAATTCATAATGAAACAAGCATTCAATAACCAGCATTCTCTTGCCGTTAAGGATGCGGGTTCTTTGTTTAATGAAAGAAGACTCCATGGTATCGAAGTTCTTGGTATCGAACGAAGAATCCAAGTGAGATGCTAGCATCAAAGCGAGAGTCTCTGAAGTGATGGATTTGATTCTATAACGCTATCCGGCCAATAGCCGACCCAAGTTCAGTCGGCCATTGGCTGGCCCAAACCTTTAGCCGACCAATGGCTGACCCAAGTTCACCCGGCCGTTGGCCGGCCTAATCCCTTCAGCCGGCCAATGGCCGACCCAAAAACTCACTCAGCCAAGGGGTTGCCCAAAAAAGTCACTCGGCCAAGGGGTTGCCCAAAACACCCCTTGGTCGCCTATAAATACAGAGGTCAGTCCTCTCCCAAAGGTAATCCATCTTTGAGTCCTGAAACGCTGTCGAACTCATACTTCACTCGCTTCGTTCATTTTTGGCCTCTCACCCTCTAAAACCTCTATACTCCACCTCAATCCCTCTAATGTTTAGCGTCGGAGAGGTAAACATAGGCACCCCCTCTGTTTTCCCTTCTTAGTTCACGGTTCTCTTATCTTTTTCAGGTGTGCCGGTGAACTCAAGGACCATTCACAACTAAGGGGGGACTCGAGATATCGAGTCCGACACGCTCAAGCCAAAACGAGACCACTTGGTCCGGCCTTGGGTCTAACCGCTTGAGGTTTCTAAATCGTTGTCAAAAAACGAGAGACAACAGGTTGAAACAACGTCGCACCAGGTGACGTGAATCGGAGATAGTACGAGCAAAACCACCTCGGAGTATCCTTCTAAAAGATTAGGTAAAAAAATTTCGAGGTATAATTGAATTGAAGATCATATCAAATATTCCTTACCGTTTTTACCAAAATACCAAGAAAATGGAAGTCTGCTGTTACTCATATAATTTGCACAGTCTGAGCAGTAGCTCGGATGCACTGAAAACTGAAGGAATCCAGCACCGAACCCGAGTCAAATAGGTCCGAGGGTTCCCAAAAGTTAAGGAACAACCTGTTCATAAAGTAAGACCGAACCCTACCGAGCAGAACTTCGAAGAGAAGAGAAGCTGATAGGTTAAGGACTATTCAAACAAATATAAACATGTGTATACAAATTCAAAACTTTAATAAAACGTTCACTTCAATGGTCATGCCGAGCAGACAAGCAAGTAACAGCCCTTTACGCACACTCTGGAGCGGTTACTCAGCAACTGTTAAGAACGTGAGACTGATCATCCCACTAACTCAACCCAAACAAGTATAAATAGGAGGAAACATGGATAGAGGAGGCACGACACATTTTTCAAACATACAAGCACTCGCCATAAACTTCACATATCGTTCAACACTTTAGTTTACTTCATCTTTTTTTTACTAGATTCATCTGTATTTAGAGATAGTATTACCTAGAGACTCAAAATTTTTGAGACTGCGAGCTCGAAACCAAATGCTATTTGTAAGACAATTATTGTACTATTTTTATCCATCAACAATATATGCTCACATAA
This sequence comes from Urtica dioica subsp. dioica, assembly GCF_054948205.1. Taxonomy (NCBI): domain Eukaryota; kingdom Viridiplantae; phylum Streptophyta; class Magnoliopsida; order Rosales; family Urticaceae; genus Urtica; species Urtica dioica. The sequence goes on along the minus strand of NC_142765.1, from coordinate 14,055,949 downwards.
TTCGTATTATTTGTAATATATAACATGATAATGTTCAGAGATTATCACTACTACAAATAATGGATTATACAACCCACTTTCTATAACGCTTAAAATAAGTGTTGTAGAAACTAGGGATTCTATAACGCTTAAACTAAGCGTTGTAGAAACTAGGTGTTTCTACAACGCTTAGCTTGTGGAATCTGGGTGTTTCTATAACGCTTATGGCTAAGTATTGTAGAAACTTGATGTTTCTACAACGCTTGTGGTTAACAGTTGTAGAATTCAATATATTTCAGATTTCTCACAACGCTTAAGACTATCCGTTGTAGAATCATTGCCACGGCGCCACGTATTTTATGCCGCGGTGAGAAATTTCTACAACGCATAGTCCAAACGTGGTATAAGGATGGACTTCGCCACGACGAAACCTTCTACAACGCTTAAAATAAGAGTTGTAGAAGACCTACGCCGCGGCGAAGTCCACTTATCACTGCGGCGAGGTAATCTCACCGCGGCTTGAATTATCATGGCCAAGCAGTTTTTCAAGAAACTGCCTTGCCGCGGCGATGAATGATCCTACAACGGTTATAAAGTCCGTTGTAGGAGCATCTCACCATGGCGAAGAAGGATTCTCACCGCAGCGACGCGTTTTAGGGTTTTACTATAAAAGGCCGTTTTAAGTTTTTTTTTTCTCATTTTTTTTTCAAAACACACACGCGAGAAAACCATTTTGGGTCGATTCTGTACAGATTTTTCCTTCCAAAAACTGTTGCCACGTCCTCTCCGCCCCAACATCTCGCCGTCGGCTTGTCCTCGCTGCCATCTCTCTCTCGCCACATCCTCGCTGCCCCTCTCTCTCGCCGCCTCTCTCTCTCTTTTCAACATTGTAAGGTATGATTTTCTAAGTTTTTTAAGGTGGTTATTGCTGTAATTTCATGTTGTTGATATGGATTTCATGTTGTTTGATTTTCTTAATTAAAAAATTTAGGGTTTTGTTTGATTTTCTTTGACAATTATGAATGAATTTGAGTTAGAATGAATTTATGAATGAATTTGCTCTAATTATGAATGAATTTATGTTAGAATGAATTTGAGTGAAAATTTGAGTTAGATTTAAATGTCCGTATTGTGTTTGACATATTGTGTCATAGGTTAGTGTTTAAAATGGTTATGTTGATTAATGTTGAGAGTTGTTTATGAATTTGTGATTGTTGGAATATTGTTTATGAATTTGAGATTGTTATGTTTAAATATAGTTGGAATTGATATAGAAGTTATGATAGGTGTAACATAATATTAAAAATGGTTATGTTAATTGTAGAATTGTTTATGATTATGTTTTGTAGGAGCTTGTAAATGCGTCAAACCAAAAATACGGTGGGCTCCACGGCTCCGAGCTCTTCCAGAGGTCAGAGTAAAGAAAAAGTAAGCGACCTCGTCAACCATCTCCCGAAGAGGAATATAGCTCTGAATATCTTCACTAGCAAGGTCGCGGAGGAACGCTATGACAAAATCTTGTTGTGTAACGTGATCCTTGAGAGGAGATTCAATGTGAGCAATACGTAGGATATAGGAAAGCTAATCCGCAACAACATAGTTGATCATGATTGGAGGAGGTAATGTGATGTACCCGAGTTAGATGCGAACGTAAATTTCGTGTACGAATTTTACGCAAACTTGCCGGACTCCAAACATGAAGTTGTGACGGTCCGGGGGACACCGGTCGATAAGAGTGTCGAAGCTATCAATAATTTTCTTAGGATCCCTGACGTGCCTTTCGAGAACGCGGGCTATCAGGAATGGCTAAGAAGTGGCAACCATGAGGAGATGTCGCGAGTGTTGTGCATTCCGGGAGAGGATTGGGTCATTGTAAAAGGGAAAAGGGTACTCAAGCGTGACCAATTCACCAAGATCGCTAAAGCGTGGATTTACATTGTTTGCGCTCGTCTCTATCCGATCAAGCACTTTACCACTCTCGACGAGGATCGTATGCAGGTGTTGTTCTGCACTGTTAAAGGCTATTCTATTAACGTTGGTCGATTCATCTATACTTGGATGAAGAAACTCGACTATACTAATGAACAACACCGTTTTCCATATCCGCCAATCATTACCGGCCTTAGTACAAATGCGGGGGTACCACGCTAGAAAAGGGATACGATCAAGAGTCCAATGGGACCTATTACGGATTCCATTATCGATTAGTACAAGATTAGGGAGGAATCATTAGCAGAGGAAGAGACGGAAGAGGAACCAACGAGCCCCTATTGCGCTTACTAGCACCTCTGGTAGTCGACCCTGCCACCATCGACTACATTGCTCTTTGCTCTAACTATCGGCGGGTTCCAACACACGCAACAGTATATGCACCAATAAGCGGAGTATGGCGCCTCTCACATCAATCAATTGAACGATCTCTACTCTCGGTGGGACATCAGCCAAAAAAATCAGGTGTTATTTCCTCTATATCCTCAGTACTTCGATTATGCGTACCCACCACCACCGTGGCCACCGCATATGGAACCTCCTCACTATCTGACGCACTCATCACCACCACCATAACCACCACCGAATGAACAGTAAAATTTTAAGACAAGTTTGTTTGGTTTAAGTTTGATTGGTTTTAAGTTTAAGAGAAGTATGATTTGTTTAATTTTATGTTTAAGACGACTTGTTTGGTTTGTTTTATTTAATGTGTGTTTGAAACTTGATTTTATGTTTGAGACTTGTTTGGTTTGTTTTATGTTTAAGTTATGTTTAAGACTCGTTTGGTTTGTTTCATTGATTGTAGAAATTTTATTTGAATGCTCATTTTAGTTGGAAAACGGGTTTAATATGGAAAAAAGTGAAAATGTGAATGATGTGGTCATTAGAGTCTTTCATCGTCGCGGCGAGGTACATTTCCCACCGCGACGTGACTGTTGTGCTGCGGCAAGATTTATACTTTGCTGCGGCGAGGACTATTTTTCAAAAACATAGATTCTCGGTATTAAAAAAAAAACAGGCGCTCGCGGCAGTGAGGTACATTTCCCGCCGCGCCGCAGCGGAAAGTGTACCTTGCCGTGGCGAGAGCCTGTTTTTTTTAATACCGAGAGTCCGTGCCACAGTGACATAATATTTTAGCCGAAACGTAGAACGCCTCGCCGTGACGACGTACACTTCCCGTCGCAGCACACTTTTTTCACACCGTGACGGGAAGTGTACCTCGCCGCGGCGAGAGCCTGTTTTTTAATACCGAGAGTTTGTGCTTTTGAAAAATTGGCTACACCGCAGCAACGTAATATTTTTGCCATCGCGTATTTTCCTTGCCGCGGCGAGAAGTCTTCGTCGCCGCGGTGAGACTTCTACAACGCTTATTCTAAACGTTGTAGAAAGGCCGTCGCCGCGGCGAGATGTGCCTGCCATGGCAAACGTTATACTCAGCCGCAACGATATCGTGGAAATAAAATTTTAAATTAAATACATTGTAGAGAGAAATTTTGAATGAAAAATAACGTTGTCCACATGAGAAAAACATAAAATCCAAAATGAAAATGCATTGTCTAAATGTACAATATCAGGCAAAAATAGGATCTATATACTTACGAAGACATCATCAAAATCACCCATCTTTTGATAAATAGGCGGTAATCCCGATGGGAACGGCCGAATGCTAGACATGTCTTCGTCTTCTTCTTCATTACCATTTCTCGCTTTCATATGAACCACTAACGATAACTCTGGATTGGCTGGATCCGAAACATAAAACACTTGACTTCTTGCGAAGCCAAAATAAATGAATCATTCTCGTAGCCAATCCGTTTAAAGTCGACAACTGTAACTTCTTCATTATCAACTTTAACATGATTATTATCTGCCCATTTACACTTGAATAATGCGACTTGCAACCCGTAATAATCAAGTTCCCAAAATATCTTCAATGTATTTGTAATAGTTCATAAAAGCATGTTTTGGATTCTTATCTTTGACCGACGAAACATGTAAAGCTTCGGCAAACAATGTAACACCACTATTTTGAATGAGATGCTTGTTGTCTCGTTCTCTTGTGTAAAATGTAAAACCATTAACAGACCAAGCAGTGTACCTTGTAACCATTGAGGAAGGTCCTCTAGATAAAGGTATTTTATTGTACTTCATGCCTAATGTACCCAAAGTCTTTTTCTCTTCATACATACTTAAAGGTATTTTATTGTCTTTCAGAAAGGCTTCTTTCAGTGTTTCCAACAATAAAGGAAAACTAGTGTTTGTCCAACCGCCCGATGCCTTCAAATGAAATAATACAACTAAAACTGACAACATCGAATAGCTTGTACACCCTTCATATAATGAGTCTCCGCATCATTCATCATGGACTCAAACAGTTCCGGTCGCTCAACAAAATCATCCTCCAAATCGTTCATCATTCTGCTCATATCATCAATATCATCTTCACTATCATTGTTATCCTCGTTTGTCATAGAAAGAAAAACCTCACCATGGTAGAACCATATTTGATACGAGGTCATTATTCCATATACAAACAAATGGGTCCGAACGACATCAATTGAAAAATGTCTATGATTTCCACATTGAATACAAGGACAACAAATAGATTTCACATCTACCATGTTCTGCCTAGCAAAATCACAAAACTCTTCTACACCTTTCTAATATATATCATTCAATCTATTCTCTCACATCCACTTTCTCATCTTCATAGAAAAACCCTAATTATACCAAAAATTGCTCATTCTAATTAGTAAACTATCAAGAGAACAACATTTGAAACAAGTTAAAGAAGAACTTACAAGATTTGGATGTGTAGATGAGACTTGTAAATGAGGACGTAGAATGCGTCGAAATGGTGCTGAAAATCTTTTTTCAAATAAGGTTATGAGAGTTCTAAGTGAAAAAGACGAGAAATAAGAATTAATATCATCAGTCTCGTATCACTCGCCGTGGAGAGATTTCTACTTCGCTGCGGCGAGACTTTCTACAACGCTTCCATAAGCATTGTAGAAGGTCCTTGCCGCGGCGAAAAAATTCCATCGCCGCGGCGAAGAACAAATCCCGCCACGGCATGGATCACACGCCGTGGCGAAAACAAGTCGTCGCCGCGGCGAGACACTTACCGAGACCGGCCATGTTTAAGAAATATGTCCTCACTGCGGCAACATACATTCTATGCAGCGGCGAAGGATTTCTGGGTTTTTCTCACCGCGACGAACAACCTTTGTCGCCGCAGCGAGGATTCTACTACACTTGAGGTAAGCGTTGTAGAAGAACCACGCCGCAGTGAGATTTGTAAACCGCCGCGGCGAGGACGTCTAGGGTTAGCCTCGCCGCGGCGAAGTAAAATTCTCGCCGTGGCCAGACTTTTCTGGGCAAGTCTCGCCGCGGCGGGAATTTGACTTCGCCGTTGTGGGGATCCTACAACACTTATTATAAGCGTTGTAGGATCATATCGCCGCGGCGAGCTTCTATAACACTTACCTCAAGCGTTATAGAAGCGGTTTAAATTCTGAAAATTTCAATTTTTTTAAGCTACCCGCCCATTTCAGTTTTTATAATTAAGTGTTTTTTTCCATTTTTCTTCATTCTCATTCTTCTTTTCATTCATCTTCATTTTTCTCTCTCCACTCATATCTCTCGCCGCCCCGCCACTCTCTCGCCGCTTCTCTCTTGCCACGCGCCTCCAAGACCGCATCGCACCCCCTTTCCTCGCCGCCCTCACGGTCTTCCTCGCTTCTTATCTCTCTCGCTACCCGCGTGCCCTCCTTCGCCGTCCTCCGACCCTCACCTCGCCACGCGCCCTTGTCGCCCTCCGGCCCTCACCTCGCCGCGCGCCCTCACGCCCTCCCTCGCCATCCTCCGACCCTTAGCTCGCCGTGGGCCCGCCATATCTTCTCTTCGCGCCCTCCATCTCCGGCCCTCACCTTGCCGCCCTCTCCTCGCGCCCTCCCTATTCGGCCATCTCTTCTCCTTGTGCTCGTCCAACTCCGGGTAACTTTTTTTGAACATTTTTACATGGACTTATTTAGTGTGAATTTGATATTGATTTGAAATTAGGAAGATATTGTATTGGATTTGAGTTTGTTGGATTTGAGTTTGATATTGATTTGAGGTTAGGAAGATATTTGATATTAGAATGAATTGAGATTGGAATTGTGTTTTTGTTTAGAATTGGTTTGGATTTGAGTTTATATTGTGATTGGATTTGAGTTTGATATTGATTTGAAGGTAGGAACATATTTGACATTAGATTGAATTGAGTTTCAAATTATTTTTTTGTTCAGAATCGGATTAGATATGAATTGAAATTTTAATTGGATTTGAGTTGAAAATTGAGATTATGTTTTGAATTTTGTTTATTAGATTCAATGTAGTCCACTACTACTACTTCTAGCGATAGTCGTAAAAGAAAAATTAGAAGACAACTAGCGCTAAATTTCAATGAAAAAGGAAAAAGAAGAAACACTCTTATGAGTCGGGTTAATAAGGTCAAAACTCTCGGTAAAAAAATTCCGGTACAATTTGATGATAAAGAGCAACCAATGGGTAAGGAGTAAACCTGGCCTAACAGTAGCGGGACGGGACGGGATCCCCGCTACCGTTAGGAACAGTAACGGGACCGGGAGTCCCGTTACTCATGCCAGGACGGGACGGGAGTCCCGTTAAGGGGACTAACGGGATACGGTGATCCTGTTAGTCCCGATTATTTATTTTTTTTTTAAATTTCGGCCGTTGGATCAAAGATCCAACGGCCCAAAAAAAATAGCCGTTGCTAATATTACCGTTTAAATAGAGCCGTTACTAAAATCTATAAATACCCCCCAATTCATTCATTTTCTTCACACGTTTCTCTCAAACTCTCTCAAATTCTCCGAATCTCAAACTCAATTTTTCATGGCATCCTTATCCCACAACCGAGAAGGTCGAAGGGGCAGAGCTTTGCGAGGTCAACAAATGCACCGTTTTGACGAAAATGGGTTGCACTTGTCTCAAAATGCCACCGACCTAACCACCCAATACTCTTTCGATCCAAATTATGTTGCTCCTACTTTCGGCCATTCGGAATTCACCGAAATTCCAAACACCCAAGTTCCATACTACCCTCAAATGGATCCTGAGCAAGCCTATCAAGCTCAAATTCCGCCATCCGAAGTGGCTTTTCAAAAATTTCAAGAATTCGAGCAACATTATTGTGAATCCCAAAATCCAAATGAAGAATAAGATGACGATGAAACCCAAAATCCAAATGAAGAAGAAGAGGAGGAGGAAGAAGAAGACGTACCACTACCACCACCTCAACGTCGAAGTCAAGTTCCAGGACCTCGACAACGTGAACAATAAGAGGAGACACAACAACGACGACAATGACGAGCACGACAACAACAACAACATGAAGGTGCTCAAGAACAACAAAACACCACCTCAACAACAACAACCACCACGACGTCGTGCTAGGTCCGTTGTGTGGACTTTCTTTGAAGAGGTGATGGTGAACGGTGAAAAAGCCAGAAAATGTTACAGTTGTGGCAAAATCTTCAGCGCTCACAACACAAGAGTCGGGACTTCGCTATTGTGGAGTCATCACAGGCACTGCCAGGGTAATCAATCTGGAACCTCGTCAAGCCAGGTAAGTCACATCGATCCTGTAAGCTTTAGACGTGATTTAGTAGAATATTTTGTTTCCACCAAGCAATCTTTTAGTCATATTGAATCACAAGGCTTCGCTAGATTCATGAGTTTTATAATTCCAAACGTTCAAATAATGTCTAGGAAAGCCTTGCGATCCGATAACCTAAAATGGTTTTTAGGAGAAAAGGAACAAATGAAACAAACAATATCATCTGGTAGGTATAGCGTAGCCTTAACCTCGGATATCTGGACTGGTCAATCTAAGATGGATTTCATGAGCGTTGTAGTGCATAATATAGACGACGATTGGAACCTCAACAAACGTATCATAGCCTTTACGAGGATAGAAGGTTCTCACACTCGTGAAATCATCTTAGAAATCATAGTTAGTGTTATAGCTGAGTGGGGTTTGACCGATAGGATTATATCTGTAATCTTAGATAATGTCACAAGCAACAACGCCATGATTAGAGAGTTAAAGGATGTGCTACCCATATCATAAACCTCATAGTTCAAGCCGGAGCTGCTAGTTATGACCCTTCGATCAACAAGAATAGGAATTACATTAGTTGGATAAATAGTTCAACCTCTAGAGTAGATGAGCTTAAGAGACGCCTTAGAGTAAACGGTCTCCAAGAGCGCACATTTCACCTAGATAACAAAATTAGGTGGAATTCTACCTTTCTCATGTTGACCAACTTTTTATCCGAGCATTATGTCGATGTTATTGTTTCTTACATCAACAGCGAACATGGCGAAACGCTATATCCGAATATGATATTAGGATGGCTGAATCATTTGTTTCTTTTCTCGACATTTTTTTACAAAGAAACTTGTTATCTCTCTGCTGTTTACACTCCTACTTCTATTCTCGGTCTTCATAATATGACCGCGATTGCTGTACATCTTGATAAACATAAAAACCAAACAATTTTTAAAGATTGTATTCAAGCAATGACAACCATGTGTTTAAAATATTGGGGGGCTGGAAAGGTTCCATTATTATACGGTTTTGGAGCCATTCTAGACTGCCGATGTAAAATTGGTGGTTTAAAAAAATTTCTTAAGTACATTAGAAACCATTTCAAGGACCAAGATTACGTTGCACTTCATCTCGCGAGGATCGTGCAAGCTTTTTATGATCTTTTCAGGATATACGATGCGAAACTCCTACCGGAATATTGAGCACAAGCATCTCAATCACAAAAGCAGTATCGAAGAAGACACCAATACACGAATGTCTTCGTCAACGCGCCCGCTTATAGCTCATTGCCTCAACAACAAGAAGCTGGGACAAGTCAGACGAGGTCGAGCGCAACCGATGCACGGTCCCATCCGGAGATCCAAGAGTATGATCGGAACGAGTGGGTCAAATCGGATGACAAAGCCATCGACCTATTGGTTTGGTGGAGACAAAATGCAAGGAGGTTCCCGGTCTCGTCATCTATGGCACAAGACATCCTCACCATCCCTGTTTCAACCGTGTCATCTGAGGCGGCTTTTAGTAGAGCGGGCCGCATCATCGATGATAGAACGGATATCCCGGCCCTTGTCCGAGATAAATTTTCAAATTATTAACGAGGAAAGGGGTGCTCTTTTTCCTCGCCGTCGCACCTTTTTAGGGGTCGGTGAGTTTTTTTAGGAGGCCCATTTTTAAATTTACATTCTTCTTTATTCTTTTTTTCTACCCACTTAGTTTAAAATCCTATCAATTACATCCTTCTATTTAATTATTTAAATTCTTTTAAAAAGTTTTTTTTATAATTTTTTTTCTTTTTTTTTTTGCCTAACGGGGTCCGAATTCCGTTAGGCATATCCCGCTACCGTCCCGTTAGTTAACGGGACGGGAGTCCCGTTTGGCCAAACAACGGGAGTCCGGGCTCGGGCGGGATGGGACTAGCGGTTATTACCGCTAGGCCAGGTTTAGTAAGGAGGGTGACGAGTTGTCGAGTTACTTTGGCGTGCTAGCTAAAGGAATACGTTCCACTTTTGATGCGCGATTGGAGATGTAAAGAGAATAACCAAATTAAAGAACGGATTTGGAACGAAATGTTAGAAGGGTTTACATTTCCTATCAAACAAAAACACGATTGCCTTATGAGAGTCGAAGAAGCGGCAATCTACTTTCTTCATGAGTTATACAACGATCTACTCAAAGACATCATCAACTATCAATCGCCTTAAAAAGACCGGCTTGTGTTTTGAAATTCTACACAAGTGTCACCGAAGAAGATTTGATAGCATTTGTTGAGTATAGACGAACCAAAATGTTCAAAATAACATCGGAACATGGGAAAGCAAATACCGGAAAAATTGTTTACAAATCTCAAACAGGCCAAAGCAATCGTCCGAAGATCGATCCTATCATTGTTGATGATCGTCAGAAGATCGATCCTGTCGTTGTGGAAAAACCCAATAATGTTCGTGCTAGTTGCTCATTGAATCCAACCACGCCGGTGACACCGAGTTCGGATGAAAGCGTCGAGTGTCTTCTTTTCATTGATGATACTGTCAAAGGAGGCACGATTCATTTTTCAAATGGGCGAGCGTACACGAATGGGAGCATAGTTCCCTTTTCACCTTTGGAGGAAGGAAATTTACGCGTGACCGTTTTGGGGGTTTTTTATTAAAAAAAGCAAAATTGCCAATTTCCACCGAAGAAGCTCAAACCATTGAAGATGCTATATGGGGGGGTTTGTCTCGTGGCCAAAGAGATTGATAGAATTGGACACGGGAATAGAGAGTCGCGGTCCGGTTGTCAAACAACTCTCAAAGCTCGGTTTAAGAGTGAACCGAACATCGATGATGCTAAAAAGATTTCGTACAAGGTGATTAATCCCAAGTTTCGATTGCTCACTCAATATGCAAACAAAGTAATGTTACCGGAAGGGGATGTGGTTATGTTCAATGTTAGTCCAAGTCTCGCCGCTATCTCGATTCCGATGTCATTTAAAGATGTTTCCGAGTTTTTGCAATACTTGGAAATTGGGGCGGGGAGCATAACGGTTTATATGGAGAAAGTATTTTCTTTATATGTGTTTTTTAATATTGATATTAAATATTTAGTGTTTTGATCAACTAAATACTTGTTTGTCATAATTATCTACGCTCGAGGCTAGAAAAGGCAAAGAAGACTCGAAACTATTGTTTTATAAATCAATGCTTAAGTTCGTACATCGTAAACAACGACGAGGACACTTATTTGTCAAAACGAGTCAAGGACGTTGGAAAGGTGGTACCAATGCAAATTCGGGGAACAAGTTTTGATGCCGTACAACAAAGATAATTATTGGATGCTCGTTGTCCTCGACCTTTGAAGAGATAGCGCTATGTTCTTCGACCCGTTGAGAAATAAAATCCATATCGATTTAACTAGATTGATAAAAAGGTAATATTTTGATTTCTTGAATTATTTTTATTATAAATCGTTCTAGTGGGTTTTTCTCTTATGATCTCCGTGTTATATAGGGTTCTTGTGGATTTCAAGCTCGAGCTCCAAAACGCCCAAAGTAACGGCCAATCAACGTACATCAAGGCTTGGGACGCTCCGAGACAAACCAGAAACACGGAATGCGGGTATCTTGTGATTTCCTATATGCGCGATATAGTCGTAGGAGGTGTATGAAAATTAGAAAATAAGAAATCCTATAGAAATGATGATTTAGAGAGAGTTAAGGAAGAATGAGTAACTTATGTACAAACATTTATTAATTGTGATGATTAGTTAGTTTTTTTTTTACTGAATTTTGGATTAGTTTTAGATGTAAATATTTGCTTTTGAATGTTTTGAAGATGTAGATATTATTTTTTGGATTGAAGATTATTTTCAGGTACTAGTTTTTTACAACGGGTTTCAGTACCGAGTAAAAACTAATTTTGGATAAAAAAAAATGATTCTCGCCGCGGCGACTTAGTTTTCTCGCCGCGGTGAGAAATCTTATTCGCCGCGACAAGAGAAGATACGGAGAGCAGGCTTTTTAGAAATCTTACTCTCGCCGCGGCGAGTTTTAAAAAAAATTCATACCATTTCTACAACGCATATGGATACGTAGTAGAATACCTTCGCCGCGGCTAAGAAATGACGTCGCAGCGGCGAAACAAGCGCCGCGGCGACGTATAATTTTCTCCTCGGCGAGATGATTCTACAACGTTTAAACACTACTTCAAATATGGGCACCAGGTGCGACAAAAGTAGCACCTGATGCCCACAACGTCGCACCCGATAGTACTATCGGGTGCGACTTTAGGTGCGACTCCGTCGCACCTAAAACTCCGCAGCTAATACTATTAGGTCCGACACTATTGGGTGCGACTTTTCGCACCTGAAGTCGCGCCTATTTTTCCATGGGAACTTAAGAATAAGGCACTATTGGGTGCGACTTATTGCACCCAATACCCAACCCGCCAACGTATTGGGTGCGACTAGTCGCACCCAATAGCCTACCCGCCAACTTATTGGGTGCGACTAGTCGCACCCAATACCCTTCCCGCCATAGTATTGGGTGCGACTAGTCGCACCCAATTCCCAATTTATTTAAATTTTTTTTTACAAATATTAGAATTAGAATATAATATTATTAGAATTAGAAATTAATATTATTAGAATTATAATTAGAATTAGAAATTAATATTTCATATTAAAATATTTTTAATATACAAGCAACTAATACGAGTTTGTTCGCTAATATAAAAATATACAAGTGCAACTATTTTCCTTGTTGCCTATAAAACTTATCTATAGAGGAATTTCCTCTTCCTCCAAATAAGTTGCCTCCGCGGCCACTGCTGCTTCCTCCTCGGCCATTGCCGCTACCGCTAGGACGATCACGCTGAAACTCCGCAGAACCTGGCGTTTAATTATCAGCCATTGCCGCTGATGTCGGCGTAAGGGAAGCCTGAGTATGCATCTGTGTAAACGAGAGCAGCTGTCGCTGCATCTCTTCCATCTGCATTTGTTGTGCCGCCATTTGAGCTTGTTGTGCTGCCAACTGAGCTTGCAACTCGGTATACAGTACTGGATCGGCGCGTGACTGAGGTGACGAACCAGACGAGCTTCCATCTTGAGCTCGAGCCACACTCAAAGCCCCAACTGGTGTCGTGGGTCCTATCCCGACATCCCAATCACGGCGTGGCCCGAGAACGTCATGCATCGCATACTCCTCTGCGCGTTCGAGGCTCACCTCTTCGCCTCTCTCCTCCGCTTGTCGCAAAATATCTGCCACTTGGGCGTTGATTCGCGCCTTTACAAAAACACCAAATAAACTTATTATATAATTATTATTAAGTAATTAAATAAAGTAACTTACAAATTGTTGACTCGCGAAGGGCGTTGTCCAGTTGCCGTTAATATCTTGATGCTTTTTCTCCCACGTCGCTAATGCGGAGGACAATGTCCCATCCTCCTTCCTCTGCAAGTTTTAATCATCAAAATAAGACTAATGTGTCTAATGTTAATAAAAATTAAGCAACTTACGCTCTTCTGTCGATGAGCGAAAAAAGGTATCGACCCTTGTCTGGCCTTTGTCTGCTTCTTCTTCGCATTTTGTCGGTTGCGGTCAGTCTTTGCCTGCGAGACATAAATTCATTTAATTCGATTCGATGAGAAAAAAAAATCATGTTCAACTCATACCTTATGTTCCGGTGTGTTGAACACCTCTATTGCCTTCAACCAAGCCTCGTGCGTATAGCCCTTTGGTGTTTCTTCTCTGGCGAGCTCTATTTTCCCGCAAAACTTGTTGAAGAATCTAGATGATAACTTTGACTTTTGGTTGCGTCGCAACCGCTTCATTTCGCGAATGATAGTAGACTCTATCTCGTTGCGAATGCAATCAGCTGGCACTGTCTCGCCAGTTGCATGATCCTCGTACACAAAACGGTACTCGTTATGGATTGCGGTCATAAAGGCCATCACATGTTGAGGCTCGACTTCATTCCAGTCATTTGAGTGTCCTTGAAACGTCGCCTTAATCAAGTTTCCAAGACGGTTCGAGAAGGTGCCGATCAAGGGATTTTGCTCCCTGATGTCCTGGTAGAACATCATGTGTCGCCGATCGTAGCGAACTACATTCGCACCAGGAGTCCCTACCCCTGCTCTCGCTGACACGAGACCCTTCTTTGGTCCACGTGTGTTCTTCGAACCGGAGGATCCCGGCGTCTGTGGTGGATCCTCGCCTCCACCTGCTCCAGTCGACATCCTATAAGAAGAAAATAAAATTAGAAAACAAAGAAACGTGGACGACACCACGAAATTTTATTAAAATGCCCTCACATATGGCGGACGAAAACCGTGGTTACATATTAGATAAATATTACTCATTCATCATCATCACTGCCTATAATGTTAGTATCTTCTTCTATATCTACATCAACATCTTCTCCCTCAAAAACGATGCGTGCCTCATTATCCTCATCAAATTCTTCATCATCGTCAACGATACTGACTAGCTCAATTTCAGCGGTTTCGTGTCGATGATTTAGACCTTCGATGTTTGACAATTCTATTGTCAATGGGGCCAAGGCTGATGTGGTAGGGTCAACTTCGGGAATGTCCTAAATCCCTCGATGATTGCATTCCTGAACAGTTTCCCAATCGCCACCTTTTCTTCGCCCAATTAAGCGCACTCTCGGCTCGCTTTCGTTTTCTGCCAACTAAACCAGCGTGTTTGCCAGTTTTCGTGCAAGAAACACTAGCCAACTGAGCTAGTATGTCTTGCAGAGTCAACTTCTTGGGTTTACTGCGTCTCTCGTGGCGATTTGTGTAGTGATCGCTACTTTTCCTCAATCGGTGACGCGTGGGCAAAAATCGACGATGGTCGTAGTACACAATTCTGTTTCTGACTTTCAGTGACGGCGTGTCAAGGTTGCACGTGGGGCAAGCGAGATACCCTTGGCCACTCCATCCCGATATATACGATCGAGCCGGAAAGTCGTTTATCGTCCAGAGTAGCGCAGCACGCAACCGAAACACTTCATCGTTGGCTCCATCTCGAACGTTGAATCCCGTCTCCCACAATTCTTTCAGCTCTTTAACTAGTGGCTGCAAGAACACGTCCATGTTTTTTCCTGGTGAGCTCGGCTCGGGAATCAGAAGCGTCAGCATAAGGTACTCTTTCTTCATGCACAACTAAGGCGGCAAGTTGTACGCAGTCAGTACCACAGGCCACATGTTGTACGCTAGACTCATTTCTCCAAACGGGTTGAACCCATCAGAAGCTAATCCAAGCCGCACGTTCCGAGGCTCTTCGGCAAATTCTGGGTATCTCTCGTCCAGGTTCTTCCACGTCGTACCGTCCGCAGGATGTCGCAGAACGCCTTCTTCTCTAACGCGATCTCTTTCGTGCCACTGCATCTGAAGCGACATGTGTCGAGAGGCGTACAACCGTTTCAATCGATCTTTCAGGGGAAAATATTGCAATATCTTTTGCGGTATCTGTTTCCCAGTCGGCTTCCATCTGCTCTCGTTGCAAATTGGGCACACTTCAGCTTTCTCGAGATCTTTTCGAAACAAGACGCAGTCGTTTGTGCACACGTCGATCATCTCGTACCCCATGCCGAAGCGCTTCAGTTTCGCCTTTGCCTCGTAGTGCTTTTCCGGAATTCGGTTACCGGTTGGATGAGACTTCCTCAAGAGCGGTAAGAGTTCTGTGAATGACTTGTTCGTCCAATGGTTCGTGACTTTGATGTGCATCAAGGAAACCAAGAACGACAAAGACAAAAACTCTTTGCATCCAGGATACAATTCCGCTTCCAACTCGGCAAATAAGTCTTCCACTTGCTCCTCCGCACGCACCTCGCTCGGGGTCGGATCCGCAAAGTCGTCGAAATCCTCGTGGTCCATGATATCATGCAGGGCTTCGTGCAATCCTTCTACTTCTCTCTGATCAGTTCCAATGGGGTCTTCACTATGAGTAAGGACAAGGCGCTCGCCGTGATGATACCATTCTGTGTAGCCTGGGGTAAACCCATTGTCTAGGAGGTGATGCCTTACGACCCCGATGGCATGTCATCTCACGTTGTTGCAAGACTTGCAAGGACAACGATACTGGCCATTTTCGTTCGGTTGTCTGCTTGCAATGCAGATAAACTCGTTAACCCCTGTTTTATACTGCAAGCTCAACCTCTCGTTCTCGGTAACCCAATCTCTACTTGGATTAGACATTGATTTCGCTGAACGAGAAAGACAAAGAGAATTATTAATTAGCATTGAAAGTCCGATCTTACTAACGGACCGAGAGAGAATTTAGAGGGAATGAGAGAGAGACTGTGAAAGGTATCTTATTTTTTTTTAAATGGATTGTAGAAATTGTGGGAAAGATACTAAAGCGCCTCAAAATCCTGGAAACAATCCTGGAAAATGGATTGTTTTTTAAAATGGACTGTTTCTAGTGGATTTCGATTCTAATTGGTTCAAAACTCTACCGAAATTTTGGCAGAGTTTCCCCTATAATATTGTTAAACCAAAAACCTGCAAACTACTTTAAAAACATTTAAAATCCATCCAGAAACTATCATATTAATTAACTAAGTCCTAAACCGAGCCTCTGTGGTTCGGTCACAACATTTTATCAATATCTATAGTTTAAACAATTAACCAATTTCAATCTTAATTAAACTAACATTTAAAATTTAAAATTAGTTATATAACCAATTTCATTATTAAGTACAAATTGTTAACAATTAAACTACAAATTAATTAGTTAACTAAACTAACAACTTATTAACCAATTTGATTTCCACTACAAATTAATTAGTTAACTAAACTAATTATAAACACTATATATATTAACAATTATAACTACAATAATTAATACATGTACTTATTAAACACAAATATACTTCATTCATTAAATTAACAAATTAATCAACAAGTTAATTAAATTAACTACTTATTAACCTAACATATTAACATACTTATTAAAATGTAATAACTAATTAGCATTTTTATAAACATGTGAATTAATTACATAAATAACAACTTAACAAATTTATTTACCTAATTTATGAACTTAACTAACTAATTACTATAACTAATCAATTAATTTAATTAACATAAATAACCACTAACCTTCACCGACGGGGCTGCGAGGTACAAGGCGTGGCAACGCGGAGGCGACGCGGCGAGGACGGGGCTGAGGCGACGCGGCGAGGACGGGCTGAGGCGACGCGGCGAGGACGGGCTGAGACGACGCGGCGAGGACGGTGGCTCGCGGTGGTGGCTCGGAAAAGAGAGAGCGAGGACGGGGCTGAGGCGACGCGGCGAGGACGGTGGCTCGGAAAAGAGAGAGCGAGGACGGGGCTGAGGCGACGCGGCGAGGACGGGGCTGAGGCGACGCGGCGAGGACGGGGCTGAGGCGACGCGGCGAGGACGGGGCTGAGGCGACGCGGCGAGGACGGTGGCTCACGGTGGTGGCTCGCCGTGGTGGCCTCGGTGGTGGCTCGCGGTGGTACCTCGGAAAAGAGAGAGGGAGGGAGATGGTGGTGGCTCACGGTGGTGGCTCGCAGTGGTGGCTCGCGGAGGGATGGAGGGAGGGTTTGGTTTTTTCGGCTGTGACCAAATGAAGAAGACGAACCAGGAAATTGTGTTTTATAAACTAACCCTAGTAATCAGGTGCGACATGTCGCACCTGATACTAAAATGGGTGCAACAAGTCGCACCTAAAAACAATATCAGGTGCGACAAGTCGCACCTGATAGTAAAAAAAAAACTTTAAAATTAATTCCACGTCAGACAAATGAAAAAAATGAGGGGGAGAAGTTGAGCGCCGAATTTTTTTTGGACTTTCAGGTGCGACTAGTCGCACCCAATACCACTTAAAATCAGCGAATTTTTTTTCTTTTCTGGAGCCCTTCAGGTGCGACAAGTCGCAACTGATGCCCAATTAGATGCAACTTGTCGCACCTAATGCCCCTCCGCACCAGAAAGGCTTATTTGTAGTAGTGAAAGTATCCTTTGTTGAAGTATCTCGCCGCGGCGAGAGTTTTTTTAATTATTTGAAAATTGCACAATGGATTTATACTGTTGTAGAAGCTTCTACAATGCTTAGACATCCGGTGTAGAAGTTATGATTCTACAACGGATTTTTAAGCGTTGTATAAAACATTGGATTCTACAATAGATATTTAAACGTTGTAGAAAGCGCGATGATTTTACAACGGATATTTAAGCGTTGTAAAAATTTCTACAACGTTGGATTCTACATCGCTCAACAAACGTTATAAAATAATTATATAACTGTTTTTAAGCGTTATAGAATCAACGTTTTGTATCGTACTACTGGATATACACTCCAGTGTCCACCCACATCACTGGTCTATCTCTATCGGCTGTCCATTATATACACTTATCTTTTAAAAATATCAGCTCCACACTTCCACACGTCGTAACGAATAAAATATATCTGTCACTTCTACGCTACACCCCAAAAAGATTTGAACTTATTAGTTGACTTTCTCGATGATTGAAAAGCTCGCTCTTTTGATTAAAAAAATATAGATATTTCCTTTCTAAAAAGAAAAAAAAATACAAGGATTCCATAAAAATGTTCACCTCTCCAGTCTCCAAAATATTACCATAGATGAGAGTGTAAGCGTACACAAGAACGAAAAAAAAAAAAGCTAGTCTATTCAATAACAATAATGGGTGATCATCTTTTAGCTAACTGGCTTCTCTTACCCACAATTCTTCTTGTCGTTTTTCTCAAGCTGTTCTTCTTCACCAAAACCAAGCCGAGACTGAACCTTCCACCAAGCCCTCCGAGGCTTCCGATCATCGGAAACCTCCACCAGCTCGGAAGAAACCCCCACATCTCTCTCCTCAACTTGGCCAGAAAACACGGTCCAATTCTCCGGTTGAACATCGGCCAAGTATCCACTGTCGTGATCTCCTCTGCTCGGCTCGCCAAGGAAGTATTGAAGACCCACGACTTGGCTTTAGCGAGCCGACCGAAGATCTTCGGCGCCAAGTACCTCTTCTACAATTGTACGGACATGGCGTACTCTCCGTATGGACCGTACTGGAGATACATCCGAAAGGTCTGCATTCTCGAGCTTTTGAGCCTGAAGAGAGTCCAATTGTTCGCGCCCGTGAGAGTAGAAGAAGTTTCTCGGCTCGTCAGTCGGCTCGCCGAGCCGTACCCTGAGCCGGTCAAGATGAGCAAAGTTCTAGGGCTTTACGCGAACGACGTGGTTTGTAGGGTTTGCTTCGGGAGGGACTTCACGGAAGGTGGAGATTTCGACCGGAAGGGCTTCCAGAAGCTTCTGGAAGAGTATCAGGAGCTTTTGGGAGGACTTGACATCGGAGACTTCTTTCCTTCCGTGGAGTCTGTGATCGGATTCTTGAGCGGGACCAGGTCGAGGCTCGTTCGGACTTCGAAGAAGTTTGACGAGCTTTTCGATCAAATCGTCGGGGAACATCTGAACCCTAAGAGAGAGAGGCTTGAGACGGTTAAGGATCTTGTGGATGTTTTGCTTGATATTCAGAGAAACGGCTCCGGTGACGATGACATCTCGTTGACCATGGACAACGTCAAGGCTCTCATTCTGGTAATGATTTTGCACAATGTTAATTTTTCTGTTCTTTATTTTTCCTTCAGAATTTAAAGGTTTGTGAAATGTTGTTACTAGCAGTGGTGGGCTGGTGGCTACTTTTTTATTTTTTTATTTTATTATATGATTATGGTGTTTTGGTCTTTAATTTATTTTTTCTAATCTTTTGAGTGTTTTAGTTGAAATAGTTGCAAAAGTATTATGAAATTCAGCACCTAGAACATATTATATTTTTAAATATTTTTATGAAATTCAGCACCTAGAACAAACTTAATTAATTTTAGTTTGTAAATATGTTTAAAGTTGTGTATATGTTGATTTAAGGGAGACCAAAAACACTGTAAAATCAAAAGTATAAAAATGCTAAAAACAAATAGTTATGGGGACCACTATGTCACAATCGTAACTTAGGGACCAAAACACTAATTATAAATACTAAAAGAAAAAGAAATAGTACTCGTAAAGTATGCTTTTAAATGTAAAGTATTATAATTTTTTTTTAGGTAAATAGCCAATTAAAACGTTTGAAATTGTTATATGGCTAACGTTTCATAAATCTTAGATAAATAGTCATAAAAATGACGTGACCTAATAAATGAAAGTGGTTATTTCTCTAAGATTTACGTCTATAAATATATAAAAGTGGTTATTTACTTAGAATTTATGAAACATTGGTTATTTAACAATGTCAAACTGCAAATGTGACTATTTACTTAATGAAAAACTTATTCGAATTAAACAAATTATTTCCTTGGAATTACCAGCTGCAAAATTTACTTTCTCACCATGACGTTAAAAAAGGGTACAATGTAATTCTGATATATTATCATTTGTATTAAACTCTGAGTTTATATCAAATTCAGACGTGTAAAAATAAAATGACTACTTATTGGTCGCAGGACATGTTCGCCGCCGGAACCGACACGACGTTCATCGTCCTAGATTGGACGATGACGGAGCTGATCACGAACCCCAAAAGCCTAAAAAAAGCACAGATCGAAGTCCGAGGAATTTTGGGAGATCGAAAAACGATTTCAGAGACAGATATCCCGAAACTACACTACATGAAAGCGGTGATCAAAGAGACTTTCAGGTTACACCCACCGGCCCCGGTCTTGCTCCCGAGAGAGTCAATGGAACACGTGGTAGTCGACGGCTACGATATCCCGAGCAAAACTAGGATCTTCATCAATGCGTGGGCGATTGGGCGGGACCAACAAAGCTGGGAAGATCCAGAGAAGTTTATGCCCGAGAGGTTTATGGATAGTCCGATCGATTTCAGAGGACAAGACTACGAGCTCATACCTTTTGGGGCCGGCCGAAGGATTTGCCCGGGAATCGCATTCGGGATGGCTAGTATTGAGATCGCTCTCGCTCAGATTCTCCACAGCTTCGATTGGGAACTTCCACATGGCGTTAGGGCACGAGATCTGGACATGACCGAGGTTTTTGGCATCACGATGCACAGGAAACATGGCTTGGAAGTGCTTGCCAAGCCACGATTTGTATAATAAAAGCAAATTGATTAGCTATATGTGCAAATGTATGTAATACTATTAGTATATAGTTTTCGGCATAACAAACAAAGCACATCGAATAGTTAAGATATTTGTTTTTTGTTTTTTAAATGTAAGATGTCTTGTAAGTGCAATGAGTGTAGTAAACACATAATTAGGGCAATACTTTTGTCGTGCAAGTGAGGGTTGTATTCCTCACAACAAGTATTATAATACTTTTTTACTTTTATCTAAGAATGCTTTATGGTTTGATTAGTAATATCTAAATTTTCACAATCTATTGCAAACCAAATAGTACATCAGTTGTTTAAGTATCAACCCCTTAAACTTATAGGCAATATATGAGCTGAATAATTGTACCTTATAAATCTCATTAGGTTGTCCATTTATATTTCTGACGTATACGATCCGTAATATGTTTACTAAAAATAGTTACTATTTTGGATTCATTCATTTTTAGATTGTTTCTCGTTTAAATTTCTCGGTAGTAGTATATTTTTACCTAATATACAGTACTACAAAATACCTATGAGAAGTCGCTATATCTGCGTCATGTACTTTTTGAGCCACGTGCATAATGAATTTTTCGAACTCTGTTGACGTGGCACATTGTGAGAGATCCAGCTGGTGTAGAATATGTGTTGCTTTAATAGAAAGTGACGCTAGATTGAGAAATTCGCGGATAAACGGATCTGGGCATCGCTTGAGACGCATAAAATAGAGGGGTGCAATGAAAATATGACACGTGACATTGGCATCGCTTTGTTTTTGAGCGACTCCACGTGTCAGGGGCGTCGCTTTTTTTTTAGCGACGCCCCGCCCCAGACACGTGGCGTCGCTCTAAAAGAAAGCGATGCCAGCCTCTTTAATTACCCTATATCGCGACTCCCCCACATATTGTTCTTCTTCTTCGCTCCTTCACTAAGTTCCTCTGCAAATATCGCCAAAATCGCCATTGAAACCCAAATAACCTCATATTCCCAAAATCCACTGCCAGCTTCTCATCTCCAACAAGATTACTCCCGCCGGCGTCGTTTTCTTCCAATATGAACGTTCTTATTCGCGGCTCACGGGTAAGAATTTATTTTCTAGGGTTTTTATTTGGGGATTTTTGATTTCAAAGTTATTTTTGAAATCTTACTTTTTTATATGCTTTTGTTCGTAGCAGGGGAATACGACGTAGATTTGTTGTTCTTTGCTCTGATTTGCACTCGTCGCCACCGCCCCTTTCTCCGGTTGCCGTCGGTTTTAGGTGAGTTAACAAGATTAGTCCTGCCGGCGTCGTTTTCTTCCACCATGCACGTTCTCATTTGCGGCTCATTGATAAGGACTTATTTTCTAGGGTTTTATTTGAGGATTTTTTATTTCAAAGTTTATTTTTGAAATCTTACTTTTTTGTGATGGTTTTGTTTCGTAGCCAATTAGTACGACATATTTTTTAAATGGGGCGGCAGTGACGAGTGGAGGCTGGAGCAAAGAACAACAAATCTACGTAGTACGAACCGGCTACGAACAAAATCATCTCAAAAAAGTAAGATTTCAAAATATAAAACTTTGAAATAAAAAATCCCCAAATTAAACCCTAGAAAATAAATCCTTATCTGTGAGCCGCGAATGAGAACATGTATGATGGAAGAAAACGACGCCGACGAGAGTAATCTTGTTAACTCACCTAAACCTGACGGCGACCAGAGAAAGGGGCGGTGGCGACGAGTGTAAATCAGAGCAAAGAACAACAAATCTGCGTCATACTCACCTGCTACGAACAAAAGCATATAAAAAAAGTAAGAGTTCAAAAAATAACTATGAAATAAAAAATCCCCAAATAAAAACCCTAGAAAATAAATTCTTACCCGTGAGCCGCGAATAAGAACGTTCATACTGGAAGGAAACGACGCCGGCGGGAGTAATCTTGTCGAAGATGAGAGGCGTGGCGGTGGATTTTTGGAATAGGAGGTTATTTGGGTTTTAATGGCGATTTCGGCGATATTTGCAGAGGAACTCGGTGAAGGAGCAAAGAAGAAGAACAATATGTGGGGGAGTCGTGATATAGGACAATTAAATAGGCTGGCCTCGCTTTCTTTTAGAGCGAGCGACGCCACGTGTCAGGGGCGGGGCATCGCTAAAAAAGAAAGCGACGCCCCTGACACGTGGAGTCGTTAAAAAAGAAAGCGACGCCAGTGCCACGGGCCATGTTTTCATCGCACCGCTCTATTTTATGTTGGAATTGATCTAGGGTTTAAGAACAAGTTTAACGCTTCGCAAAGCGGCGGAATTTTAAAAAATTTATTTTCAAGTAAAAATAGTTTTTACTAACCTAGACAAAGAGCAAGTACATATAAATAAAAACTATTATGAGCTTAGAAGTTTACTAACCTTTCTTGAAGCTTGAACTTTGAGAAGCTTTTAAAAAGTTGCAACGCTCGTCTCCTCGCAGCACGTCTCTCTTTCTTTCCTCGGCAACTCGAGCAACCACGATAGTTTCTATCACTAAATCACTCGAAATAAAAGGAATCAGTGAGTGGGAACTTTTAAACACTACGCCTTAAGAACGAGTCTAGAAGTCGCAGAGCTAAACTCTAGGTCAAATGAGGACCTAGGTGCCAAAACAATAAAACGAGAGGGAGAGAGAGGATCGGCCAAGTCTAGAGAGAGAAGCTTTCAATCTCTAAAACTTTGGAATGAGAAAAATGAGAAGAATGAGGCTCCTATTTATAGGAGAGGTCTCACCTTCAATAAGGTAGTTTCCTCTTCTATAGAATGAGCCAATTTCCTCTCTTTTTTTTCTTGAGATGCTCGGCCAACATAGGCTTCATTAAGCCTTGGATTTGTTTCCTATTTTGTTCCATGCCTTGCCTTTGTCTCTCTCTTGGCCGAATTCCCTTAAGCATCCTCATGCAAATTTGTTTCCTCTTTTTCTTTTGTCAAATATCTTGATACATTTATGCACAAAATATTCTCTCTTGCTTTGGGTATTATGGGCGCCCATATTGTCTCTAGAAGGAGCTTCTAGAAGCTTCTTCATTTGTTCATGACAACATGAAAAAGGCCCATTAAGAATTTTCAATAAAATTCTTATGAAATGAAATTAATTCACAAGGCCCAATTATTTCAATATGGCCGGGTGACATTAAGTCATCAAATGAACTTGTCAAAAAATTTATTGACATTCATTTCATGCAATGTCTCAAAAAACAAAAATACCCTTTTGACAATTTTCGTTCTTGTTTTGACTTAGCTTCAAGTTTAACTATTCCTAATCGATGTGATTCGTGACAGTGACCTCATGGATCCAAATGAACAAATCTTGAGCTAAAATACTTGGACTCAAAAGTTCACAAACCTTTTCCAAGTTTAGCTTAATGTCAACTGACTCCACTAAAGAGTTGACACTGAAAATCTCTCGGTTCAAATGAATTTATTTTCTCCTCAAGAATTCAACCTAATTGTAATGAGTGGATCCACAGAATATTATCAGTGTTTACCCTTCATGAATATCATCAGCTAGTCGGGATTTACAAAATTACCATTTTACCCTTCTAGCTGTTATTTCCTAAACTCCTTTGTCGCTTGTGAATAAGTTAGAAACAATGTATTGACGAGGAGCTAACAAGTCACATTGTTTCATCCAAAAGAGTCATGACTCAATTTGGACACTGGCCAGTTCATTTATTCACACTCCAAGGAACAAAGCATGAGGTGGTATATATTGCATTTCAGCAATCTTGTACATGAATTCCATATCTATGAGAACTTCACAAAGTTACTCATGACATACTCACAACTTAGTACTTCACCAATAGGCCTTGTTTGGAATCACATAGTGAGTCCGAATTCTGACTTTCTCAAATGAGAATACTAAGGTGTGAAATGACATGTCTCATTTCAGGATTAAGGTAAGCACGATGTAATTCATACGTAGTGACTTCGAGAGATAAGAGGTTAAATGGTTTGTTCTTATGTTGTCTCTAGAAGTGCACTGGTCAATTCAGTACCTTCGGAAGATACCTAGAAGAACTATAGAGTCTCCAACTCTCAATGCCTCATAACCAGACATCATAGATTCTTCTAACAAACGTATTGAGGTCTATAGTCCTTTGACCCTTAGATTGCGAATATATCGTTTTAAGCAAACTACGAAGAGTTTGTTCATGCAAATCTACATTTGTCTCTTCGTAAGTTGTTTAGTTTGTTTAAGGACTAAAAGACTAAGGTTTTATCATGAAGCTTCAGACAAGGAAGATTGAATGAACATTTCAACTTTTAATAATAAATAAGCAGTTACAAGCAAGAGTCTTTGTAAGACTATATGACATCAAATCTACATAAATACACACTACAACTCTTCTTGTGGGCACTATTGACAACATTTTATGCGTCTCATGTGCAGTAAGAGACGCCCAAATCCGTTTACCCGTAAATTTCTCAATCTAGCATTGCTTTCTGCTAAAGCGACACATTTTCTATACCAATGAACCTCTCACAAAGCGTCACGTCAACCGAGTCCGAAAAATTCATTTTGTGCGTCGCTCAAAAATGTACATGACACAGACAGATATAGCGACTTCTAATAGGTATTTTGTAGTAGTGAACATACACGACTAGTTTATTATTTTTGAAACACAAAACTTGATTTGAAAGGCTAAAACAAACCAAACCTAATTGGAAATAATTGGTTAGTTTTGGATGGTTTATTTGAATTATTTTTGTACTGTACGTAACGTTAAAGCTATAATGATATCTATCTATATGTACATGTGTGTATATATATATATATGTATATATCTATATCTATATCTATATAATATAATAAGTGCGAATGCAAAGTTAGGCGAATGTGACACATCATAGTTTAGTCGCGGCTGGCTTCGGAGCTCGTCGAAGCAACAGCCATGGCGAGAGAGAGAAAGAAAACGATATTAAGTTTTGGGGTTGGTAGGCCGGTTCGGTTGGGGGTTGCGGTTTTGTCTATAATAAGTATTCATTATGAACGTGGTCATGTGACGGTCTTAATTAGTAGGAGTGAATAAAACCATATCTGAATTTTTTTTCAAAGCATATGAAGAATCGGAGAGGAGAACCTCAAGAATCAAGAGAAAACCGTCCAATTAATCAACGAATGAAAAGAAAATGAACAGAACATTCTTTCATTGCATTTTTAATTAATTAATTAGGTGGATCGGATTCTTTACTCTTTAGTTGTGTACCCACACAACTATGAGTTTATCCCTAAAACCATCCACAAGGACATCGATCCAATGGATGTCCTCGTTCTTGTCGAGGTAAAAATAATATCAACCATCCATTATTACAATTATCCCTAAATTTTATTTTTTGCTAAATATTTCACTTTTTTTAATTTTTTTATTAGGAGCCTGTGTTGACCAGTACTTTCCTCGGTACTTTCCTCCGTGCCCGTGCCATTGGATTAATGCCCATGCTTGACCAGGTAACACAACAAATCCTGACTTAAAAACACTCTCTCGAAATTCAAATGTAAAATCGAAAGTGTAACGTGAGTTAATTATGCGTGTAATAATAATTCAGGGTGAGAAGGATGACAACATCATCGCATAGCGGTGTGTGTTTGAGGTGTGGAGACTAATCGGCACCGAGGTGGTGAACTGATGATCGAAGCCCTTACAACGATGATTTGTGGATTGACCTGCAGCGTATATTCTTTGTAGAGCGCAAGAGAGAGTTGTGAACACTTTTTCTCTCGATTTGGGTTTTTTTAGTGAGAATCTACAGTAGCAAAGTGGACGTAACTTTCGCATTGAAAGTGAACCACTATAAATCTGTGTGCTAATTTGTTCTTTATGAATTTGTTTTTTTTGGTAAAAAATATCAAATTCTAACAACTGGTATCAGAGCTCTAGGTTGAGTTGCGATTTTGAAAACGATGGGAGGCAAAGAATGGAGAGCACACAAAATCGATAAATTCGATGGCACCGATTATGCGTTTTGGAGGATGCAGATCACGGATTACGTGTATGGCAGAAAGCTTCATCTACCCTTGAGTGCGAAGCTAGAGAAGATGGACGAGGTGGAATGGAACCTTCTCGACAGACAGGCTCTGGTTGTCATTCGAGTGACGCTCTAAAAGAACGTTGCTTACAACGTAGCGAAGGAGAAGACCAGGACAGGGATGATGAAGATAATGTACGACATGTACGAGAAACCTTCGGCGAATAACAAAGTGTTTCTCATGAAGAAGTTATTCCACCTGAAGACGGATGACGGCACCGGATTAATGACCCACGTGAACGTATTTAATACGATTGTCAAACAATTGTCATCGGTTAAAATCGATTTCGATGAAAAAATTCGAGTCCTAAGTCTGCTCGCATCCCTACCGAATAGCTGGGAACCCATGAGGGCAACAATGAGCAATTCGGTTGGGAGTGCCAAGTTGAATTTCAATGACTTGCGAGGTCACATCCTTGCTGAAGAGGTTCGATGGATAATTTATGGAGAGGTCGCGTCGAGCTCGGCCTTACACATGTGGAGATCAGAGGCAGGAACCAAACACAAACCAACATCGAAATTCCAGAGGCAGATCGAAGTACCGGAATAGGAGAAACTAGTCCAAGCCTGGATAACCTTTCAAATGTTGGAACTGTGGAAAGACGAGCCACATCAAGAAGTATTGCAAGGCGCTAGAAAAGGATGAGAAATGTGGTGCCCATGCCTTCACTGAGAATTACGTCGCGGGAAACCACGGGAAAGTCTACCTGGCTGATGATGAGCCTCTAGACAGTACTGATATCGGTGATGTAGGCTGAAGATGGGAAACATGCAAGTTTGAAAGATCACGAAATTCAGACATGTTTCGAATTTATGAGGAATCTAATCTCGGTGGGTCAGCTCGACAGCGAAGGTTACATCACGACCTTTGGGACTAGCTCTTGGAAGGTGTTAAAGGAAGCTATGATTGTTGCTCGTGGTCAGGAGACGGGGACACTCTACAGACGTTGAGCTGCTATGACATGGTAGCTGTCGTTGACAACACAAAGAAGATCGAGCTGTAACACTACATGCTTGAACACATGAGCGAGAAAAGGATGAAGATGCTGGTGAAAGACGGCATATTCCGGAGCTAAAATCCATGAAGCACCACACATGTGAGGCTGCATCCTTGAAAAACAAAAGAGAGTGAGTTTTTCAAGTGGGAGCTGAGAGTAGTGAGCTGAAGGCTGAAAAGCTTGAGCTCGTACACAAAGACGTATGGGGCCCATCTCCCGTCGCTTCTCTCAGAGGTTCCCGCTACTACGTGACCTTCATCGACGACTCCAAGAGAAAGGCACGGGTTTATTTTATGAAGGATAAATTTGACGACTTTGTTACCTTCAAGAGATGGAAGGCCATGGTGGAGAAGCATCCTAAAGCTGAAGTGCTTAAGATTTGATCATGGAAGAGATTATGTTGATAGCTATTGCGAATTAGACATCCCTATAACCGTTGTGGAAAATAACTAATTACATTAACAGGTTAATTATTTATACGATTTTATAAACAGATTAAAATATGAGTTTTCAGATTACTTACGTGTTTGGCAATCTGCAACTGACACTTCAATCAAGTTCTTCAAGATCTCGTTCTGAGCTCCAATAACTCGATTTTTTAGCTTTAGCTACGATCTTCACTTCGGGATCGATGGCATGATTCTCAACGTTTGGATATCCAGAGATGATACCGTAATCTCCGGATGGAATAAGAAGAAAGTGTTGACTCATTCGTTATCTCGCAACGATTCTGACTTAGAGATTCAGGTCATGTCGTGTTTTTTAGAATGGAATAAAAAATTTCGAAGGAGAGAGAGAGAGAAAAAATTTGTCCTCACTTGACTACAAATCCTACTTTTTCTCTCATCCATCAGATCACAATCTAGTGTATTATATTTCTTTATTTTTCTCATATAATTATTTGGGAATAATGATGACAATATCTTATTTGGGAATAATGATGACAATATCTTATTTCCTTATTTAATGGAGAGAATATCTCTATAATTATTATTCTCCTGGATATTAGGAAATTAATTTTAAGAGAGAATAAATGACAATATCTTATTTCCTTATTTAATGGAGAGATAATATTTCAACCATTATTATTCTCTCTCTTATTTATTTAGTTACCTGATTTCTTATCCACAAATCTAGAAACTAATTAAAGAGAGAATATTAGGTAATTAATACCCATACAAGGCGACTACCATAAGGTCATGGGCCAATATATTTTCAAATTTTACAGTGTCCATAACGCCCAACTTAAAATTAATTTTACAGTTCCATTTAAAGACGTATTTAAATAAGTTGAATGATTTTTGATTTTTTGCTCAAAAACACACAAAATCATTTAATCTGTTAATTTAAGTGATAATGGCTCATTAATGATGTGCCAAACATGCTAATAGTGTTGTCAATGGTGCCCATAAGAAGAGTTGTAGTCTTTATTTTGTACATTTGATGTAATAAACTCTCATGAAGACTCTTGCTTGTAATTGCCTATCTATTCATTAATAAAGTTAAAACGTTCATTCATTCTTTCTTTGTTTGAAGCTTTATGATAAAACCTTAGTCTTTTAGTCCATAAACAAACTTAACAACTTACGAAGAGACAAATGTAGATTTGCATGAACAAACTCTTCGTAGTTTGCTTAAAACGATATATTCGCAATCTTAGGGTCAAAGGACTATTGACCTCAGTATGATTGTTAGAAGAATCTATGATGTCTGGTTATGAGGCATTGAGAGTTGGGGACTCTATAGTTCTTCTAGGTATCTTCCGAAGGTACTGAATTGACCAGTGCACTTCTAGAGACAATATAAGAACAAACCATTTAACCTCTTATGTCTCGAAGTCACTATGTATGAATTGCATCATGCTTACCTTAATCCTGAAATGAGACATGCCATTTCACACCTTAGTATTCTCATTTGAGAAAGTCAGAGTTCGGACTCACTATGTCATTCCGAACAGGGCCTATTGGTGAAATACTAAGTTGTGAGTATGTCATGAGTAACTTTGTGAAGTTCTCATAGATATGGAATTCATGTACAAGATTGCTGAAATGCAATGTATGTCACCTCATGCTTTGTTCCTTGGAGTGTGAATAAATGAACTGGCCAGTGTCCAAATTGAGTCCTGACTCTTTTGGATGAAACAATGTGACTTGTTAGCTCCTCGTCAATACATTGTTTCTTACTTATTCACAAGCGACAAAGGAGTTGAGGAAATAACAGCTAGAAGGGTAAAATGGTAATTTAGTAAATCCTGACTAGCTGATGACATTCATGAAGGGTAAACATAGATAATATTCAGTGGATCCGCTCATTATAATTAGGTGAATTCTTGAGTAGAAAATAAATTCATTTGAACCGAGAGATTTTCAGTGTCAGCTCTTTAGTGGAGTCAGTTGGCATTAAGCTAAACTTGGAAAAGGTTTGTGAACTTTTGAGTCCAAGTGTTTAGCTCAAGCTTTGTTCATTTGGGTCCATGAGGTCACTGTCACGAATCACATCGATAGGAATAGTTAAACTGGAAGCTAAGTCAAAACAAGAACGAAAATAGTTAAAAGGGTATTTTTGTCTTTTGAGACAAAGGATGAAATAAATGTCAATAAATTTTTTTGACAAGTTCATTTGATGACTTAATATCACTCGGCCAAGACTTGATCATTGGGCCTTGTGAATTAATTTCATTTCATAAGAATTTTATTGAAAATTCTAAATGGGCTTTTTCTTATGTTGTCATGAACAAGTGAAGAAAATTCTAGAAGCCTTTTCTAGAAGCCATAGGCGCCCAACACTACCCAAAGAGAAAGAGAAATTATTTTGTGCATAAATGTATTTAGATACTTGCCAAAAGAAAAAGAGGAAACAAATTTGCATATTAGATGCACAAGGGAATCGGCCAAGAGAGTAATAGGCAAGCCAAGGAACAAAAAAGGAAACAAATCCTAGCCTTCTAGAAGGCTGCCTTGGGCGCCCAAAAGGAATGAGAAATAAGGGTTATTTTGCTCATGAATATGTGATATTCTATAGAAGAGGAAACTACCTTATTGAAGGTAAGACATCTCCTATAAATAGGAGCCTCATTCTTCTCATTTCATTCATCCAAGTTTAAGAGATTTGAGAGACTCTCTCTCTAGAACTTGTGGCCGAAAATCCTCTCTCACTCTCTCTAGTTTATTTTCGATTTTTCTTGCTTTGGCACCTAGGTCCTCACTCGACCTAGTGTTTAGCTCTGCGACTTCAAGACTCGTTCTTAAGTCGTAGTGTTTAAAAGTGCCCACTCACTGATTCCTTCTTTTCGAGTGATTTAGTGATAGAAACTTTCGTGGTTGCTCGAGGTGTCGAGGAAAGAAAGAGAGACGTGCTGCGAGGGGAGACGAGCGTTGCAAACTTTCCACAAGCTTCTTCAAAGTTCAAGCTTCAAGAAAGGTTAGTAAACTTCTAGCTCATATTGGTTTTTAATTACATGTACTTGCACTTGTCTAGGTTAGTAAAAACTGTTTTACTTGTAAAAGAAAATTTTTAAAATTCCGCCGCTTACCGAAGCGTTAATTATTTTCTCAAACCCTAGATCGATTCCAACAAATGGTATCAGAGCTATGGTCAAAGATTAGCATGTACATGTTTTTAAAATTATGAGCTTGAAAATCGTTTTCGAAAGTTTACTAATTTTGTGACAAGTTAGAATTGTAATCTTAGATTTTTTTTAATTTAATGCTCTTGTCTTTAAATTAAAAAGCATGTTGATTTTCTATGAGTTTGGGATGTTTTTAAAACACATTAGAATCAGTTCTAAAAGTTTTTAATTTTTTATATTGAAAAACGTGTTTTAAAGGTTTGAGAAATTTCGAGTAAAATTTTGTGACTAGTTTTGATATCTTGCTAGTTTCTTATTTTTACTTGAATCGTTTTATGCTTGTTGTTATTTCTTTTATTCTATGTTATTACCCTGCTAATAAAACACAAATAAAAGCTTTAAACAACATCTTAAAACGTTCCGTTACACTTGATTCTTTTTCGCACCTAAGTAGGACCAAGCTTTAATTTATTTCTTTTTCTTCGAGCTGGAGTAAACCCGCATTAAAAGTGGCATAACTCTCTGCTCAGAAATCAAAATTTAATGATTCTTGAATCAAATTAAAGCTCTGTCTGTCCTCTGTCCAATTCCACCGGTTTCGGCTGAAAAGGACATCGGAGCCGCCAGATATGGCGATTTTACTCTGAGGTGCGCGGCTGTCTGAAACTCCAGTTTTTTAGAAATCCGGATTTTCAAACCCCACTACCATGAGTTATAGAACTCTAATGAGAAAATTTTCTTGAGCAAAAATGTTTTTCATATGATTATAAACATGATGTGTAAGATTAAAATGTTTTGTTTTTTGAAAGTTTAATTGAAATTGAATTTTTACAAAACTAGTTTGAATTTTGAAAAACCGTTTTCACTTTCAAACTTGAAAATATTTTGTCATCCAAATCAAATAAATTTTCAAAATGTTTTTAAAACTATATCTATATCACATATGTTCAAAATCTATATGCTCTTGAAAATTTGAGTGGGAGGTCTCCTTGTAGACAAGCCGAAAAATAAAAAGATGTGTAATCTCAAACTTTCAAGTGTTCGAGTGAGTTGAAGTTCACACTTCCCTCACGCACTTTCCCGAAATAGAAAATAGGAAAAGATCGAGTATGTACCTTGTGCCTTTATGCACTAATACTGCTCTGAACATGTCGATCTAGGATTCTCTTCTAGTTGTCCGCTCTGTCGCTCTCTAACTAGGAAAATTGTTTCCGAACTTATAAGAGTGGATGAACCAACTCCAAAAACTAAGTAGGAGGGTTATATTCGTTGTTTGTAACCCACGATCCCCAACACTAATGAAAGATGCAATAACGTGGGACTAAGAGCCGCTCTTGCGACCCTCACTTAAATGTGAGTACTCCAAGGCGTTATTGCTTCGATCATTGCTCAATGAGCTACGTCCGAGAGTGATGCAATGATGGCAAGGCCTCCCCTTGGGGGATTGTTTTTCAAAGCTGATCTTTTGGACTAAGTGGTTGGTTGCACACTTAGGCTCAATCCCTAGTATCCTCCCTTGAGGCTCTGCGAAAGGATGTGAGTGATCAAACCAATTTAAAAGGTGGCTAGTCAAAAGAGATGTATTGACATCTTGACTTAGCATTAATGATGTGTCATTTACTTATAAATGGAGATTTTTTGCGGCCTTCTCTTGAGGGAGTAAATTATCGTTTGGTTTATAACACCTTTGGATTTTACAAAAGTCTTAATAAAACTTAAATCCTAAACCAAAGACTAATCATAAACTTGTTTCAACTTTATAGGCAATATGTCTCTCAACCCTCTCTCTACAATTCTTTCCTCGAATAAACTCGAAGGCGACAATTACGTCGACTGGAAACGTAACCTCGACATAGTCCTTACTGTCGACAAGCACAAATGGGTTCTCACCACCCCCTGTCCTCAAACGAATGAAGATTCGACACAAGAGGAGAAAGACGCCCTGGCGACCTGGCTTCGATCCGATGAGATTGCGAGATGCTATATTTTGGCATCGATGAACAATGTGTTGCAACAACAACATCGTGATTATGAAACTGCCACCGATATGCTCTACAATCTCCATGAGATGTTTGGAGGGCAAGGACGTCAAGCTAGGCAACAAGCGGTCCGACAATTCATGAACTGTCGTATGAAGGCTGGAACTCCCGTTAGAGATCATATGATGCTGATCATTAGTTATCTCAACGAGATGGAGATTCTTGGATCTGAGATTGATGGGGAGACTAAAATAGATATGATCTTGGAAACTCTCCCCGAAACCTTTGATACCTTCAAGTTGAATTATTCCATGAACAAGCTAGAGTACACTGTTACCGAGCTCATGAAGGAACTTCAAACCGCTGAGGCACTCACTAAGAAAAAGAGGGCTCAAGGAGAAATACATGCTACTGCCTCCACCTCTGGATCTAAGAAGAGACCTCGCAACGCCGAGAAGAAGAACCAACCTAAGGTTCACACGAAGAAGAAGGCGCCAAAGGCTCCAAAGGTGGACAAGTCTAACGACAAGTGCCACCACTGCAACGAGCCTGGTCACTGGCGTAGGAACTGTCCTGCCTACCTCAAAACCAAAGCAAAAGGTATTGTACTTGTTACTGAAGCCTGTTTAGTAGCTGATAATGTATCATCGTGGATTGTTGACTCCGCTGCTACTAACCATATTTGCTGCTCCTTGACTGGTTTTAGGAAAAGCAAAAGCTTAGAGGATGGCGACTTCTGCTTCAAGTGGGGTGATGAGAGCGTGGTGTCTGCGAAGGCTGTGGGATCCGTGACGCTATCTTTTGAAGATCGAACTTTAAATTTGAATAATGTTTATTATGTTCCTTCCTTTGGGAAAAACCTAGTATCTATTGCTCAACTTTTCGAGCAAGATTATTATTTAAAGTTTATAAAGAATGGAATTCGTATTTCTTTTTCTAATTCTTTCGTCACTGATGCATGTATGAAGAATGGTCTTTTTTACATCTATCCCACTCAACCTTCTCTTTTAGACACCGAAATAGATAACGATCTAATTAGGGAGCCAAAGAGGATCAAACTTTCTGAATCCTCCGATCTAACAAAATCAACATACCTCTGGCACTTAAGACTTGGTCATATCAGTCTAGATAGGATTAAGAGACTTGTGAGGGATGGTCCACTCCAAGCCTCTGCAATAGGCTCACTACCTACTTGTGAATCCTGCATAGAAGGAAAAATGACTAAGCGACCTTTCTCCGATAAGGGTCGAAGAGCCACTGAGTTGCTGGAACTAATACATTCTGATGTATGTGGTCCGCTCAACCAACAGGCACGTGGAGGATACGAATACTTCGTTACCTTCACTGATGATTACTCAAGATATGGGTTTGTCTATTTTCTTAAACACAAATCCGAGACCTTTAACGTATTTAAGGTCTTTAGGGCTTTAGTGGAAAAGCAAACTGGCAAAGTGATCAAAACCCTTCGATCTGATCGAGGTGGTGAGTATATGTCTGGAGAGTTCGATGACTTTCTTAAAGAAGAAGGTATCGCTTCTCAGCTTACCGCACCTGGCACACCTCAACAAAACGGAGTGTCAGAGAGAAGAAATCGAACTCTTATGGAGATGGTTAGATCGATGATGAGTTACTCATCACTCCCGCTTTCCTTTTGGGGATATGCCCTCGAAACAGCCGCCTACATTCTGAACCAAGTTCCGTCTAAAACGGTTCCTGGTACTCCTTATGAGAGATGGATTGGCCGTAAAGTGAATCTTGGCCGCATCCGAATTTGGGGTTGCCCTGCACACGTGCTGAGGCAAAAGACTAGCAAGTTGGCTAGTAGGTCAGAATTGTGCATGTTTGTAGGATATCCGAAGGAAACCAAAGGTTTTACTTTCTATAGTCCCGAGGACGATAAGACTTTCGTTAGCACGAATGCTCGTTTCCTTGAGGAGGACTTTATGAAGGATGCGAAACCTAGAAGCAAAATTGTGCTTGAAGAAAAGTTGGGTGAGGAAGCTTCTACCTCATCTGTAAGAACTGTTCTTACCCCAACTGAAACACAACCTAACTCATCAGAATCTCGTCAAGTAGTACTTAGACGTAGTGGGAGGGCTACTCAAAAGCCTGACAGGTACATGTCTTATGGAGACTCTCTTGTAGCCGTCTCCGACATGGATGACCATGTTTCCTATAGCCAAGCGATGGCTTGTTCTGAATCAAACCTTTGGCTTGACGCCATGAAAGTTGAAATGCACTCGATGTATGTCAACAAAGTCTGGAAACTTGTAGACCTTCCTGAAGGGATTAAACCCGTAGGGTGTAAGTGGATATACAAGAAGAAAAGGGGTCCTGATGGGAACGTCGAGACGTTCAAAGCACGACTTGTGGCAAAGGGTTATACCCAACAAGAAGGGATTGACTATGAAGAAACCTTCTCGCCAGTCGCGATGCTTAAATCCATCCGCATACTCCTATCCATAGCTGCAGCTCTCGACTATGAGATATGGAAAACGGATGTCAAGACAGCCTTTCTGAATGGCAATCTTGACGAGTGCATTTACATGGCTCAACCAGACGGTTTCGTGGATAAAGGTCAAGAGACCAAGGTTTGTGAGTTGCTTAAATCCATTTATGGACTAAAGCAAGCATCTAGGTCATGGAATATTAGATTCGATGAAACTGTAAAGAGCTTTGGTTTTGAACAGTCAATAGATGAGCCTTGTGTTTACAAGTTAATACACGAAGGTAAAGTTGTGTTTCTGGTACTATATGTCGATGATATAATTCTCATTGGTAATGACGTGGGTAAGTTATCTGAGGTTAAGGTCTGGCTAGCAAAGCAATTCGATATGAAGGATCTAGGAGAAGCCGCGTACATTCTGGGAATCCAAATCTTTCGAGATAGGAAAAATCGGACCATGTCGCTCTCTCAAGCATCTTATATTGATAAGGTGATGGATCGCTTCTCGATGCAAGACTGCAAGAGGGGTCAAACACCCTTTAGGCATGGAGTTTCACTCTCTAAGGACCAGTCTCCCAAGACTGCACAAGAGATTGAAGACATGAGGAAGATTCCTTACGCCTCTGCCGTAGGAAGCCTCATGTATGCTATGCTTTGCACTAGACCTGATATATGTTTCGCCGTTGGCGTAGTTAGCCGTTTCCAATCCAACCCTGGACCCGAGCACTGGATTGCTGTTAAGCATGTTCTTAAGTATCTTCGAAGAACTAGGAACTTGATGCTTACATACTCAGGTACTGACATGACTATGACGGGATATACCGACTCCGATTTTCAAGCGGATAAGGATTCCAGGAAATCCACTTCGGGATCTGTGTTCATCCTTAATGGTGGAGCTGTTGTGTGGAGAAGTATTAAGCAATCTTGCATTGCTGACTCCACAATGGAAGCAGAATATGTGGCTGCTTGTGAAGCATCCAAAGAGGCTGTATGGCTTAGAAAGTTCCTTAAGTATTTGGAAATTGTTCCAAACGTCGACGAGCCCATGACTCTTTATTGTGATAATAGTGGGGCTGTTGCTAACTCAAAGGAACCTAGAAGCCATAAGCGCTCTAAGCATATTGAGAGGAAATACCATTTGATTCGAGAGATCGTGCAGCGCGGAGACGTGGAAGTGAAGAAGATCTCAACGGTGGACAACCTCGCAGATCCATTCACCAAGGCCCTAGCGAACAAGGTCTTCGACCAACATCGTGAGGGATTAGGCATGAAGGACTACACACACCTTCTTTGAGTCAAGTGGGAGTTTGTTGTCAATGGTGCCCATAAGAAGAGTTGTAGTCTTTATTTTGTACATTTGATGTAATAAACTCTCATGAAGACTCTTGCTTGTAATTGCCTATCTATTCATTAATAAAGTTTGAAACATTCATTCATTCTTTCTTTGTTTGAAGCTTTATGATAAAACCTTAGTCTTTTAGTCCATAAACAAACTTAACAACTTACGAAGAGACAAATGTAGATTTGCATGAACAAACTCTTCGTAGTTTGCTTAAAACGATATATTCGCAATCTTAGGGTCAAAGGACTATTGACCTCAGTATGATTGTTAGAAGAATCTATGATGTCTGGTTATGAGGCATTGAGAGTTGGGGACTCTATAGTTCTTCTAGGTATCTTCCGAAGGTACTGAATTGACCAGTGCACTTCTAGAGACAATATAAGAACAAACCATTTAACCTCTTATGTCTCGAAGTCACTATGTATGAATTGCATCATGCTTACCTTAATCCTGAAATGAGACATGCCATTTCACACCTTAGTATTCTCATTTGAGAAAGTCAGAGTTCGGACTCACTATGTCATTCCGAACAAGGCCTATTGGTGAAATACTAAGTTGTGAGTATGTCATGAGTAACTTTGTGAAGTTCTCATAGATATGGAATTCATGTACAAGATTGCTGAAATGCAATGTATGTCACCTCATGCTTTGTTCCTTGGAGTGTGAATAAATGAACTGGCCAGTGTCCAAATTGAGTCCCGACTCTTTTGGATGAAACAATGTGACTTGTTAGCTCCTCGTCAATACATTGTTTCTAACTTATTCACAAGCGACAAAGGAGTTGAGGAAATAACAACTAGAAGGGTAAAATGGTAATTTAGTAAATCCCGACTAGCTGATGACATTCATGAAGGGTAAACATAGATAATATTCAGTGGATCCGCTCATTATAATTAGGTGAATTCTTGAGTAGAAAATAAATTCATTTGAACCGAGAGATTTTCAGTGTCAGCTCTTTAGTGGAGTCAGTTGACATTAAGCTAAACTTGGAAAAGGTTTGTGAACTTTTGAGTCCAAGTGTTTAGCTCAAGCTTTGTTCATTTGGGTCCATGAGGTCACTGTCACGAATCACATCGATAGGAATAGTTAAACTGGAAGCTAAGTCAAAACAAGAACGAAAATAGTTAAAAGGGTATTTTTGTCTTTTGAGACAAAGGATGAAATAAATGTCAATAAATTTTTTTGACAAGTTCATTTGATGACTTAATATCACTCGTCCAAGACTTGATCATTGGGCTTTGTGAATGAATTTCATTTCATAAGAATTTTATTGAAAATTCTAAATGGGCTTTTTCTTATGTTGTCATGAACAAGTGAAGAAAATTCTAGAAGCCTTTTCTAGAAGCCATAGGCGCCCAACACTACCCAAAGAGAAAGGGAAATTATTTTGTGCATAAATGTATTTAGATACTTGCCAAAAGAAAAAGTGGAAACAAATTTGCATATTAGATGCACAAGGGAATCGGCCAAGAGAGTAATAGGCAAGCCAAGGAACAAAAAAGGAAACAAATCCTAGCCTTCTAGAAGGCTGCCTTGGGCGCCCAAAAGGAATGAGAAATAAGGGTTATTTTGCTCATGAATATGTGATATTCTATAGAAGAGGAAACTACCTTATTGAAGGTAAGACATCTCCTATAAATAGGAGCCTCATTCTTCTCATTTCATTCATCCAAGTTTAAGAGATTTGAGAGACTCTCTCTCTAGAACTTGTGGCCGAAAATCCTCTCTCACTCTCTCTAGTTTATTTTCGATTTTTCTTGCTTTGGCACCTAGGTCCTCACTCGACCTAGTGTTTAGCTCTGCGACTTCAAGACTCGTTCTTAAGTCGTAGTGTTTAAAAGTGCCCACTCACTGATTCCTTCTTTTCGAGTGATTTAGTGATAGAAACTTTCGTGGTTGCTCGAGGTGCCGAGGAAAGAAAGAGAGACGTGCTGCGAGGGGAGACGAGCGTTGCAAACTTTCCACATGCTTCTTCAAAGTTCAAGCTTCAAGAAAGGTTAGTAAACTTCTAGCTCATATTGGTTTTTAATTACATGTACTTGCACTTGTCTAGGTTAGTAAAAACTGTTTTACTTGTAAAAGAAAATTTTTAAAATTCCGCCGCTTACCGAAGCGTTAATTATTTTCTCAAACCCTAGATCGATTCCAACAAATAGATAGTAATAAAAGTTATACAGAATAATGGTTTGAAACTAATTTCGTAATAAAATAGATAAATTTTTAAATTTTGAACAAAATGACCAAATTTATGTTGACAAATATTTTTTAATATGGTAATTAAAATTTTTAACGTTGTATACAAGCAATTAATAAATTTTATAAAAAAATTTATCGGACAATAAAAAAATTATAAATTGATACTTAAATAAATAATTAATTCCACAATTAATAGTTAATTCAGCAAATAGGCTAATTTATGAATGAATGCTGCTAATACCTTTAACAACTATGAGATTGTAATAATAAATATTCATTATTACTAGAGAGTTCTTATCCATCTTTATGAGAGCCGAATCAGGGAATATGGACCTAGTAACAGAAGCTCGCACAAATCCAATTAAGAATACGAAACAACTCTTTCTCTTTTTCAATCGATTTGTCAATCTTGGAGATACTCCATAAAATAATCCAAGACTACACTATTCTTTTTACTAGAATTATATTTTTACTCATCGTAAGAGCATCCACTAATATAGTCAGTACGTGATTAAAATTCTCCAGGTTCAACCCGCATCGAGAAAGGTCAATTATTCTGTTATACCTTTCTTGATGCATATATTCCCTAAGCACCGTTGTTTCCCCAGCGAAAGATTCTTTCATACATACTTACTACGAAAGTGTGCACAATCAATAGGTTTTGGAATCTACCCTTAGGTGAGTGAACATTGACCTTCTTTCAGGAGGACTGAATTCCGTATCTGTGAATCATATTCCGCTCAGATCATATCCCGAACTGCCAAGACATAAGTATCCAAGCATAATAGTAGCCTTTACAAATGAGTTAAAGAATTTGGTAATATGACCTAAAAGTCCATGATCACTTCAGGATTTAGATTAAGTCTCACTTTGACTGTCATAGTGACCATGGTTAGTGTATCGTAACGGTACTTAAATGACACATCAACAATCAAAGTCTGTCCAGGCCGTACACTTACGAAAAGTGTAGAATGCTCCCACCATGTGATCAAACTTCACTTGTGTTCCACATATATGATTTCATATACAGCTGTCCAGGCATGTATCAATCATGGACCACGTATTAGCTCACTGCCCGAACTCAGTTGCGCAGCATGTAATTCAGTTTAATACGGAGGCTATGGATGATACTTGTTATTGATTCTCTTTAGAAAACAATAGACTAATTGTAAATGCTAATATAGTAAACGTCTTATAGAATTCATTAATCATTCATGTTTATTTTATTATCTTAAGTGGGCAATATTCCTAACAATAATGACTTCAAGCAATACTTGGCCGATAATGGGATCAAGATGGTGAAGACTATTCCAGGAACTCCCCAACAAAATGGAGTAGCGGAGAAGATGAACAGAACCCTGAATGAGCGAGCTTGAAACATGCGCATAAATGTTGGACTGCCCAAGACGTTCTGGACAAATGCTATCAACACGACAACCTTTCTATTTAACCGAGGACCCTCCGTCCCTTTGGGTTTCAGATGTCCAGAAGAAGCTTGAGTAACAAGAAGGTAAACTTCTTTTGCATGAAAGTGTTTGGTTGCTTGTCCTATTTTTATATTGATGATTATGCTCGAAATCACTACTACAAATTTCATTTTCTGGTGTGGAAGGGTATCTGGTGTGACATGTCGCACCTAAAAGTCGCAACTAAATGGGCATTGGGTGCAACATGTCTCACCGGATATCCTTCAAGAAAACAATTTTTTTTGCTCATTTTAAGTGGTATCAGGTGCGACATGTCGCACCTAATACTATATGGTGCAACAAGTTGCACACAAAAGTTTCAAAAATTTTAAGAGGGCTTAAAATCCCTCCCTTTATTTTCACTGTCCTGAGGTGAAAATTATTTTTTTTAACTATCGGGTGTGACATCTCGCACCCAATACCCGTTTAGGTGCCCAATACTTGCAATAGTGCGACATGTCGCACCGGATACCATTCCAAAAAACCTAAAATTCTTTAATTGTAAGTGGTATGAGCAACAGGTGCGACATGTTGCACCGGGTTGTTGGTCAGGTATAAAACCGACTCCCTTCTTCTCGTTTTTTCCTTTGAACCTCAAGTTGTCTCTCGTCCCTCTCTGCGTCACAGTCCTCCTCGCCGCCGCTCCTCCTCCTCGACGTCAAGCTTCATTGTAAGCGACTCTCACTCCCTTTATCTATATCTCACTCCCTTTCTATCTATCTCACTCTCTTTCTCTTTCTTTTTGCGAGACCTCGCCCCGGCCACCACGCGCCTGTTGGAATCGATCTAGGGTTTAAAAAAAAGTTTAACGCTTCTGTAAGGGGCGGAATTTTAAAAATTTTCTTTTAACAAGTAAAACGATTTTACTAACCTAGACAAAGAGCAAGCACATGTAAATAAAAACTATTATGAGCATAAATAATTTACTAACCTTTTAGAAGCTTGAACGTTGATGAGCCTTCGGAAGCTTGATAACGTTCGTCTCCCTCGCATCACGTCTCTCTTTCTTTCCTCGGCAACTCGAGCAACCACGAAAGTTTCTATCACTAAATCACTCGAAATAAAAGGAATTAGTGTGTGGGGACTTTTAAACACTACGACTTAAGAACGAGTCTTGAAGTCGCAGAGCTAAACTCTAGGTCAAATGAGGACCTAGGTGCCAAAACAATAAAACGAAATTGACTAGAGAGAGAGAGGAGAGGGGCGGCCAAGCTAGAGAGAGAAGCTCTCAAATCTCTAAAACTTGTATCAATGAAAAGTGTCGAATGAGGCTCCTATTTATAGGAGAGGTCTCACCTTCAATAAGGTAGTTTCCTCTTCTATAGAATATCACATATTCATGAGCCAATTTCCCATTTTTCCTCTTGAGATACTCGGCCAAACAAGGCATCAAGAAGCCTTGATTTGTTTCCTTTTTTGTTCCTTTTCTCTAGCTGGCTGATTTCCCTAATGCATCCACATGCAAATTTGTTTCCTCTTTTTCTTTTGGCAAGTATCTTGATACATTTATGTACAAAATAATCTCTCTTTCTCTTGGGTATTTGGGCGCCTATCATCATTCTAGAAAGGCCTTCTAGAAGCTTTTCTATTTGTTCATGACAACATGAAAAAGGCCCATTAAGAATTTTCAATAAAATTCTTATGAAATGAAATTAATCCACAAGGCCCAATAAGACTAATATTGGCCAAGTGAAACATGTCGTTAAATGACCTTGTCAAAAAATTTATTGACATTCATTTCATCCTATGTCTCAAAAGACAAAAATACCCTTTTGACAATTTTCGTTCTTGTTTTGACTTAGCTTCCAGTTTAACTATTCCTACTCGATGTGATTCTTGACAGTGACCTCATGGATCCAATTGAACAAAGCTTGAGCTCAATACTTGGACTCAAAAATTCACAAACCTTTTCCAAGTTTAGCTTAATGTCAACTGACTCCACTAAAGAGTTGACACTGAAAATCTCTCGGTTCAAATGAATTTATTTTCTACTCAAGAATTCAACCTAATTGTAATGAGTGGATCCACAGAATATTATCAGTGTTTACCCTTCATGAATATCATCAGCTAGTCGGGATTTACAAAATTACCATTTTACGCTTCTAGCTGTTATTTCCTCAACACCTTTGTCGCTTGTGAATAAGTTAGAAACAATGTATTGATGAGGAGCTAACAAGTCACATTATTTCATCCAAAAGAGTCAAGACTCAATTTGGACACTGACCAGTTCATTTATTCACACTCCAAGGAACAAAGCATGAGGTGATAGACATTGCATTTCAGCAATCTTGTACATGAATTCCATATCTATGAGAACTTCACAGAGTTACTCATGATATCTTCACAACTTAGTACTTCACCAATAGGTCCATTTCGGAATCACATAGTGAGTCCGAACTCTGATTTTCTCAAATGAGAATACGTAAGGTGTGAAATGACATGTCTCATTTCAGGATTAAGGTAAGCACGATGCAATTCATACGTAGTGACTTCGAGACTTAAGAGGTTAAATGGTTTGTTCTTATCTTGTCTCTAGAAGTGC
This sequence comes from Urtica dioica subsp. dioica, assembly GCF_054948205.1. NCBI lineage: Eukaryota > Viridiplantae > Streptophyta > Magnoliopsida > Rosales > Urticaceae > Urtica > Urtica dioica. The sequence continues at coordinate 14,012,722 of NC_142765.1, read as the reverse complement.
ACTGGTCAATTCAGTACCTTCGGAAGATACCTAGAAGAACTATAGAGTCTCCAACTCTCAATTCCTCATAACCAGACATCATAGATTCTTCTAACAATCATACTGGGGTCAATAGTCCTTTGACCCTTAGATTGCGAATATATCGTTTTAAGCAAACTACGAAGAGTTTGTTCATGCAAATCTACATTTGTCTCTTCGTAAGTTGTTAAGTTTGTTTATGGACTAAAAGATTAAGGTTTTATCATAAAGCTTCAGACAAGGAAGATTGAATGAACGTTTCAACTTTTATTAATAAATAAGCAGTTACAAGCAAGAGTCTTCGTAAGACTATATGACATAAAATGTACATAAATACACACAACAACTCTTCTTGTGGGCACCATTGACAACAAACTCCCACTTGACTCAAAGAAGATGTGTGTAGTCGTTCATGCCTAATCCCTCTCGATGTTGGTCGAAGACCTTGTTCGCTAGGGCCTTGGTGAATGGATCTTCCAGAGATCTACTTCACCTCCACGTCTCCGCGCTGCGCGATCTCTCGAATCAAATGGTATTTCCTCTCAATATACTTAGAGCGCTTATGGCTTCGAGGTTCCTTTGAGTTAGCGACATCCCCACTATTATCACAATAAAGGGTCATGGGCTCGTCGACGTTTGGAAAAATTTCCAAATACTTAAGGAATTTTCTAAGCGATACAGCCTCTTTGGATGCTTCACAAGTAGCCACATATTCTGCTTCCATTGTGGAATCGGCAATGCAAGATTGCTTAATACTTCTCCACCGTTAAGGGTGAACACAGATCCCGAAGTGGATTTCCTGGAATTCTTATCCGCTTGAAAATCGGAGTCGGTATATCCCGTCATAGTCAGGTCAGTACCTGAGTATGTAAGCATCAAGTTCCTAGTTCTTCGAAGATACTTAAGAACATGCTTAACAGCAATCCAGTGCTCGCGTCTAGGGTTGGATTGGAAACGGCTAACTACGCCAACGGCGAAACATATATCAGGTCTAGTGCAAAGCATAGCATACATGAGGCTTCCTACGAAAGAGGCATAAGGAATTTTCTTCATGTCTTCAATCTCTTGTGCAGTCCTGGGAGACTGGTCCTTAGAGAGTGAAACTCCATGCCTAAAGGGTGTTTGGCCTTTCTTGGAGTCTTGCATCGAGAAGCGATCCATCACCTTATCAATATAAGATGCTTGAGAGAGCGACAGAGTCCGGTTTTTCCTATCTCGAAAGATTTGGATCCCCAGAATGTACGCGGCTTCTCCTAGACCCTTCATATCGAATTTCTTTGCTAACCAGACCTTAACCTCAGATAATTTACCCACGTCATTAGCAATGAGTAATATATCATCGACATATAGTACCAGAAACACAACTTTGCCTTCGTGTATTAACTTGTAAACACAAGGATCATCTATTGACTGTTCAAAGCCGAAGCTCTTCACAGTTTCATCGAATCTAATATTCCATGACCTAGATGCTTGCTTTAATCCATAAATGGACTTAAGCAACTCACAAACCTTGGTCTCTTGACCTTCTTCCATGAAATCGTCTGGTTGAGCCATGTAAATGCGCTCGTCAAGATTGCCATTCAGGAAGGCTGTCTTGACATCCATTTGCCAGATCTCATAGTCGAGAGTTGCAGCTATGGATAGGAGTATGCGAATGGATTTCAGCATTGCGACTGGCGAGAAGGTTTCTTCATAGTCAATCCCTTCTTGTTGGGTATAACCCGTCGCCACAAGTCGTGCTTTGAACGTCTCGACATTCCCATCAGGACCCTTTTTCTTCTTGTATATCCACTTACACCCTACGGGTTTAATCCCTTCAGGAATATCTACAAGTTTCCAGACTTTGTTGACATACATCGAGTGTATCTCAACTTTCATGGCGTCAAGCCAAAGGTTTGATTAAGAACAAGCCATCGCTTGGCTATAGGAAACAAGATCATCCATGTCAGAGACGGCTACAAGAGAGTCTCCATAGGACATGTACCTGTCAGGCTTTTGAGTAGCCCTCCCACTACGTCGAAGTACTACTTGACGAGATTCTGATGATTTAGGTTGTGTTTCAGTTGGGGTAAGAACAGTTCTTACAGATGAGGTAGAAGCTTCCTCACCCAACTTTTCTTCAAGCACAATTTTGCTTCTAGGTTTTGCATCGTTCATAAAGTCCTCCTCAAAGAAACGAGCATTCGTGCTAACGAAAGTCTTATCGTCATCGGGACTATAGAAAGTAAAACCCTTGGTTTCCTTTGGATATCCAACGAACAGACACAATTCTGACCTACTAGCCAACTTGCTAGTCTTTTGCCTTAGCACGTGTGCGGGGCAACCCCAAATTTTGATGCGGCCAGGATTCACTTTACGACCAGACCATCGTTCATAAGGAGTACTAGGAACCGTCTTGGACGGAACTTGGTTCAGAATATAAGCGGCTGTTTTGAGGGCATATCCCCAAAATGAAAGAGGGAGTGATGAGTAACTCATCATTGATCTAACCATCTCCATAAGAGTTCGGTTCCTTCTCTCTGACACTCCGTTTTGTTGAGGTGTGCCAGGTGCGGTAAGCTGAAAAGCGATACCTTCTTCTTTAAGAAAGTCATCAAACTCTCCAGACATATACTCAACACCTCGATGAGATCGAAGGGTTATGATCACTTTGCCAGTTTGCTTTTCCACTAAAGCCCTAAAGACCTTAAATACGTTAAAGGTCTCGGATTTGTGTTTGAGAAAATAGACAAAACCATATCGCGAGTAATCATCGGTGAAGGTAACGAAGTATTCGTATCCCCCACGTGCCTGTTGGCTGAGTGGACCACATACATTAAAATGTATTAGTTCCAGCAACTCAGTGGCTCTTCGACCCTTATCGGAGAAAGGTCGCTTAGTCATTTTTTCTATGCAGGATTCACAACTAGGTAGTGAACCTATTGCAGAGGCTTGGAGTGGACCGTCCCTTGCAAGTCTCTTAATCCTATCTAGACTGATATGACCAAGTCTCAAGTGCCATAGGTATGTTGATTTTGTTAGATCGGAGGATTCAGAAAGTTTGATCCTCTTTGGCTCCCTAATTAGATCATTATCCATTTCGGTGTCTAAAAGGGAAGGTTGAGTGGGATAGATGTAGAAAAGAGCATTCTTCATACATGCATCAGTAACAAAAGAATTATCCGGAAACGAAATACGAATTCCATTCTTAATGAACTTTAAACAACAATCTTGCTCAAGAAGACGAGCAACGGATATTAAGTGTTGTCGGTCGTTTTCGGAAAACCCGAGACGCCAAGAAGGCACGTCGCTCAAAGGGCCGATGGTCAGGCCGGAGGTCCTGAAGAGCGGCAAATCTTCAAGCCCTCGCCCAAACTCCTGACTCCTCGAGTCGAGCTTCGCTCCTCGAGTCGAGCCTTGAGACAATCTCCTCGAGTCGAGCCTTTAATTGTTCCTCGAGTCGAGCCTCGAGTCATTTTCGAGTCGAGCCTCGAGTCATTTTCGAGTCGAGCCTCGAGTCATCCTCGAGTCACTCCTCGAATCAAGTCGCTAGTCGCTCTCGCCGGGCCGAGCCTTGCTCCTCGAATCGAGTCACTCTCATCAAGTAGAAAGCTTCATATTTCACGTGAGAAGAATGGCATTCGAAGGCCCGCAAGAGCCCGGCAAGACGAGCCGCCCACTACGCACACAACGCGCTGCGCCGGCCAACCGGGCAGCAAGCAGCGCGCCGCGCCAGTCAAGGCAACCTGCGCCGCGCGTCCTGCGCCGCGCGTCCCGCGCCGCGCCCCTTGCGCCGCGCGCCGCGCGTTGTGCGCCGCCCTTTGTGCGCCGCGCGCGCCGTGCGCCTCCACTTGATGCCATGCGCAATCCTAGTCCCACATGGACGAAAAAGGGACCTTCTAAGGCCCCCAAACACCTATAAATACCCTCTCTCATTGAGGGGAAAGCCATCCCAAGATATCCCAATATATCCAATAATTCTCTTCATCTCTTATCGACACGCTCGATTTCTCTGCTTCTCTGGATGCCATATTTGGCCTGAAGCAGGTTCTCTTCTCTCTCCCTCGTTCTCAAAGGTCCCGAAGCACTCACGGGAACTTCCCGGACGTCGCTCCCTTTGACCGAACGTTCTCCGGTGCTCAAGCACGCCCCTAGGGTTCTCAACTAGAGCTACCCTTGCGCGTCTAACACGCTAGACGCGTACGCGATCTCCGAAGTTCTGAGACGCTGCCGAGGACTCCTCGCGCCCCGTTTCCTTCGTCGAGCACGCCTCTTCACCAAGGCTCCACGCCTCATACTGCGTCACACACGCTTGAACTACGTTCTGACCTGATCCCACGCACGGGTACGTAGGCAGCCGACAACCAAGGCACGGTCACTCATCCTCCTCACCCCCTACCTCTCCCGAGAGGCGGGCTGATCGGAGAGAACCCTAGCTCGAGACTATCGAGTTCACACTCTTGGCCCGGGTGCGATCACTTGGTCCGGCCTTGGATCGAACCGCCCGAGGTTTTAAATAGTTGTTCATTTTCGTGCGACAACATTTTGGCGCTAGAAGGAGGGGACTTCCCGACCTATTCAGCCCGAAATCCCTTCTATTCATCTTCTTCTTTTCTTCTGCGAACTCAACCTTCTCGAACTCGAGAAACGATGAGTAGCCAACCACCCGTACGTTCTGAGGGCGCAAACAACCCCGAAAACGTCGCTAAGACCAAGAAATACTTCTTGCGCTCCCGAGCGCATGGTGACGAAGAGTCGCTCCACGAAGAGAGCTCGACCCGCTCACCATCTCCATCTCCTGATAGCAGGGACAATCGCATCACGGAGTTGGAGGAGAGTATCCACCGACTGAAGGCGAGGAACGCAAGGTATCACCGCCAACTGGCTGCGAAGCAACCTATGCGTGACACGACGATCCCCAACGGGGATCCTGGGAACCTCAACGAGGAAAGCCGCGACCCTGATTATGAGGATACTGGTGACTCGGAGGATGTCGAGACTTCTCTCACGAAGGACGGGGGACTCCCCGCCGTGATTGAAGCCGGTCCGTCGAATCCCTTACCCCGAACAGGCGATGCGCCGGTAGCTTCTCAAGAGGGGAATTCCCGACGTTCAGCCCTCGACCGACTAGGTCCGAGGGAGAATGTTGCGGAAAGTCAGGGCGCGCGGAGAGCGCAACGCCGCAAGCAGAGCCGGCGCCTCCATACGGCCAGCCCTGATCTTAGGGACCACCTCACTGCTCAACGCATTGGGCGTGGCAATGATCTGAGAGAGCGACTAAGCTCTAGACCCAACATCCCGCTGGCAGCCCCAACTAACGGGAACCGCCGCGCAGGACAGGGGTCTAACGAGAGGCTGCAGGTGACTCCTCCCGATCAAGGGGTTACTCCAACGACCGGTCTCGATGTGGTCACTATGATCCACAACCTTCGAAATGAGGTACGAGATCTCCGAGAATACGGAATAGGTGGAAGTGCCTACGGAGTCGTTGAGGAGAACTCATCGCCTTTCACTACTCAGATATTGGCTGAGGTTTGTACGGGGAATTTCAAGCTCCCGAACCTCGCTCCCTATGATGGGAAAGCAGATCCTGCTTACCACATCCAGCACTATGAAACCTGGATGACGATGCAGGGTGTTTCTCCTGGTGCCATGTGCCAAGCCTTTAGTTTGACCCTCGCCGGACCCGGCTTTGAGTGGTTCAAAAACTTAAGACCAGGAAGCATCCACTCGTTCAAAGACCTGAAGGACATGTTCCTGGCACGGTTCGCTACGTCTATGGTCCAAAAGAAGACCAAGATGTACCTGTGGTCAATCAGGCAAGAGAGTGGCGAGTCTCTTAGACGATACCTCGCCCGATTCACAGAAGAGTCAAACAAGGTCGACCGCTTTGACGACAGTGACGCGATTGCCGCTATCATAGAAGGCTTGCGCACGAGTGACTTCCTCAAGTCTGTCGTCGGCCGTGTCCCTTCCACCATGGCCGAGTTAATGACTCGAGCTAAGACCTTCATGGGAGTCGAAGACTACCTCGACGGCCGCAAGAGCACTAATCAAAGCTCTCGCCGTCGGGAAGAACCTATCCGCGAGCAGAACGAACCTCGTAAGAGGCGAAACAAGGGGAACCAGGTTTCTAGCAACCAACCCCCTGTACCTCAGAAACCGCGACTTGCGGAAAACTTCAAAGGGTACTCGTCGTTCACGCCGCTGAACACGGCGCCGGAAAGGATCTTGGCTCTAGCACGTGACAAGTTCACGCCCCCGGCTCCAATGAAGAAGGATCCCGCAACTCGCGATCGGTCCAGGTATTGTGAGTTCCATCGGGAATATGGTCATTTGACCTCGGAATGCTACAACCTCAAAAGGCAAATCGAGGCTCTGATCCAACGGGGCGAGCTGAAGGAGTTCGTGTTGCGCATGATTGGCGCTGCGGGCCCCACCACGAACAGACAGCAGTCTGGTCAAGGAGGAGGAGCAGCTGCCTCTGCCAACCAAACCCCGGCTACTGCCAACACCAACCCACAACTGCACGTGGTAACCACCATACTGGGAGGTCCACAAGATGGTGATTCAGCCCGTCAACGGAAGAAATTCCTTAGGGCCGTGTCTCAGGAAGACGCTGCTATGCACGTCAACTTCACATATGAAGAACCTCCGTCCGTGCCTCACGAGACGATGTATTTCACCAATGAAGAGGCCAAGCGAGTTGTGCATCCGCACAATGACGCGATCGTGCTCAAAGCCCAAGTGGCCAATAACTTGGTGAAAAGGGTTCTCATCGATAACGGCAGCGCTGCCGATATAATTTTCAAGTCCACCCTAGAGCGCATGAAGCTCGGGGGGCTGCGCCCGACTCCGACCCAAACGCCATTGTTTGGGTTCACTGGGGAAAAGGTTATGACCGAGGGCATCATCGACCTGCCGGTCACCTTTGGGACCCCTGGAGGAATCGAAGCCGTTCACATGGTCCCATTCCTAGTGGTCGATCAAGAGTCACCCTACAACTTAATCATCGGGCGACCCACGTTGAACCGGCTAAGGGCAATCACTTCCACGTATCACCTACTGGTGAAGTTCCCCACCGAAGGGGGAATTGGCATCATGGCTGGAGACCAATCCCAAGCCAGAATATGCTACGTGCAAGGAGTTGATGGCAAGTCCGCGGGAAAAGCGGTCAACACAATCTTCCAACTGGAAGACGATTACCCATGCAACCTAAGGGATGCAAGGAAGTTCGGAGAACTTGACCCCCGTGATGAAATCGAAAGACTTAAAGTGGAAACCTCCGATGATCTTGTGCCAATCGTCCTGGACGAGTCGAAGCCTGATCAAGTTGTAAAAATCGGCACCCGACTTCCACTCGCCATCAAAACTCAGCTTACCGCCTTCCTTAGGGAGTTCAAGGATGTTTTTGCATGGACTCATGCGGACATGCCCGGAATCGATCCTGAGGTAATAGTGCACCGACTGAACGACGACCCAAAGGTCGCCGAAAAAGTGCAGGCTAGACGAACGTTCAACCCAGAACGATACCTGGCCATAAATGAAGAGGTCGAGAAACTCCTCACCGCAAACTTCATTCGAGAGGCTAAGTACCCCAAGTGGGTCGCCAACGTGGTAATGGTAAAAAAGCCCAACGGGAAGTGGCGAATTTGTATAGACTACAAAGATCTTAACAAAGCCTGCCCTAAGGATTGCTTTCCACTCCCGCGCATCGAACAACTGGTGGACGCCACGGCCGGCCATGAACTCCTAAGCTTCATGGACGCCTATTCAGGCTACAACCAAATTCGAATGCACGAGCCCGATCAAATTAAGACAACTTTTGTCACTGATCGGGGTCTCTACTGTTACAAGGTCATGCCTTTCGGCCTCAAGAACGCGGGAGCGACATACCAACGCTTGGTAAATCGGATCTTCGCCGATCAAATCGGCAAGACGATGGAAGTGTACGTGGACGACATGCTCGTTAAAAGCCTACTGGCAACTAATCACGTACGCGACCTTAGGGAGATGTTCACAATCCTCCGCCGATATAAAATGAAGCTCAACCCCAACAAATGCGTATTCGGGGTTGAATCCGGAAAGTTCCTCGGTTATATCGTCAGCCGACGAGGCATAGAAGCGAACCCGGAAAAAATCAAGGCACTCCTTGAAATGAAGTCGCCAAGACGAGTCAAAGAAGTGCAAAGCCTGACCGGTCGGATTGCCGCTCTGACACGCTTCGTGTCTAAAGCCACCGACAAGTGTCAACCGTTCTTCAAAGCTCTGAAGAAGACGAACGGCTTTGAGTGGACGGACGAATGCGAAAGTGCCTTCCAAGAAATGAAGGCTTACTTTGGGTCCCCACCATTCCTCTCTAAACCGAAAGAGGGCGAGACGCTGTACGTGTATCTCGCCGTCTCTGAAAGAGCTGCAAGCGCCGTCCTTGTCCGCGAGGAGGACAAGGTCCAATGGCCAATCTACTATGTAAGCAAGGCCTTACTCGACGCGGAAACACGCTATACAGAGATTGAGAAACTTTCTCTGGCTCTCGTAACGGCAGCTAAGAAGCTACGACCGTACTTCCAAGCTCACCCAATTGCGGTGCGAACTGAGCATCCAATCGGTAAAGCTCTTCAAAAGGGAACGTCGACTCGCATGGCGATCTGGTCCCAAGAATTGAGCGAGTACGGGATTGAGTTCCACCCAAGAACGGCTATAAAGGGGCAGGCCTTAGCCGACTTCGTGGCAGAATTCTCCTACGCTCCCGATATGGGAAGAGCGGAAACTGACTTAAACGATAGCGAGCTAACTCGGAAAAGGAAGGTAGACCCAACGGGTCCCATCTGGGAGTTATACGTAGACGGAGCATCTAATGCTCGGGGGGCTGGCGCCGGAATAATCCTAATTAACCCCGATGGGGAAAAGCTGCGATATGCCCTTCACTACGGCTTCCAAGCCTCCAACAATGAAGCTGAATACGAAGCGCTCATTGTAGGTATAGAGCTAGCACTGAAGCTCGGCTCCCATAACCTGCGAATATACTGCGACTCGCAGTTGATCGTAAACCAGGTTAGGGGAGATTACATCGCCAAGGAGCCCAACATGGTCGCATACCTGGCTAAGACGAACTCCAAACTCGAGGCCTTCTCTTGGTTCGAGATTCACCAAATCCCGAGAGAACAAAATTCGGAGGCTGATGCGCTTGCTCGCCTCGGATCTGGCATCGACGAAGACGGACTGGGGACTGTGCCCATTGAATCTCTCCCACGACCATCCGTCTCCCGAGACGAAGTCGGGACCATAGAAGTGGCATCTCAGCCCACTTGGATGGACTCAATTGTCGAGTTTTTGCGAAGAGGGGAACTCCCCGAAGACCGCAAGGAAGCCGATAAACTGAGGGCCTTAGCATCCAAATACATGCTCCGTGAGGGCACGCTCTATAAGCGCGGTTACTCGACACCGCTGCTCCGATGCCTCGATAGCGTTGAGTCGACCAAGGTCCTCCGCGAAATCCATGAGGGCATCTGCGGAAACCACGCCGCTGGAACTTCCCTTGCGCTCAAAGCGCTTAAGCAAGGCTATTTCTGGCCTTCCATGAAGCGAGATGCTTGCGAATGGGCAAGGCGTTGCGATAAATGCCAGCGCTTCGCGGAAATTCCGCGACAGCCCCCGACCCCGTTAAGCAGCATCGTTGTCCCACGTGCCTTTGCTAAGTGGGGCGTGGACATCATTGGCAAGCTCCCTAGAGCGCCAAGGCAATACGAGTACGCCATTATCGCCATCGACTACTTCACTAAGTGGGTAGAGGCCGAGCCGCTTGCCAGAATAACTGAAGCAAACACGACGAACTTCATCTGGAAGAACATCATATGCAGGCACGGTATCCCCGCCTCGATTGTGACCGACAACGGGGCACAATTTGACAACGCGCGAGTAAGAGATATCTGCGATCAATTGAAGATCAGCAAGACCTTCTCCTCGCCGCGACATCCTCAGGCCAACGGCCAAGTCGAGGCAGTCAACAAGACTATCAAGAGCAACCTGAAAAAGAAGCTCGAAGACAAGAAAGGCGCATGGGCCGATGAATTACCATTCGTCCTATGGGCGTATAGGACAACCGCGCGAAACGCCACCGGCGAGACGCCATTCTCCCTTGCATATGGGGTCGAGGCTGTGGTTCCAATTGAAACCGAGATACCCACGTTCCGAGTCGACACGTTCGACGAAGCGGAAAACAACGAGGCCATGCGCCTTGAGTTGGACCTGATCGACGAAAAGAGGGCGGAAGCATTCCGACGCCTCGCCGCACAGAAACGCAAGGTCGAAAGATACTACAACTCCAAAATCAAAAGGCGAACCTTTGCCGTCGGAAGCCTCTTCCTCAGACGAGTGTTCCAAAACACACAAGTCCAAGGCGCCGGCGTCCTAGGCCCAAACTGGGAAGGCCCTTACAGAGTCCGCAAAGTCATTCACGACGGGACATATTACATCGAGCACACGGACGGGACTCCGATTCGCCACCCGTGGAACGCGGAGCACTTGAGGCAGTACTATCAGTAGCTAGCGTCCCCCGCCTTTTTATCGCTTTTATTTCCATTTTCAAAATAAGGCCTACGAGCCAATGTTTTAGGATTTAAATTTTCTCGCAAGTTTTTTTCGCAAAAGTAATAAAACTCAAGTTTTCCATTTCAATTTCGTTTTATGCACGTTTTCTGGTTATGAACAATTAACTTTTAACCCAAAAAACTTGGGGGGGCTAGCTATGGTAAGGAAACTCTCAAAAGAACACGCTCCACCAAAAAAACCCAAGACGCCTACATGGCGCACGTAAGTCGCGTAAAGGCGCAGCCCGTAAGACGCCTACATGGCGCAACCTAAGACGCCTACATGGCGCACGTAAGTCGCGTAAAGGCGCAGCCCGTAAGACGCCTACATGGCGCAACCTAAGACGCCTACATGGCGCACGTAAGTCGCGTAAAGGCGCAGCCCGTAAGACGCCTACATGGCGCAACCTAAGACGCCTACATGGCGCACGTAAGTCGCGTAAAGGCGCAGCCCGTAAGACGCCTACATGGCGCAACCTAAGACGCCTACATGGCGCACGTAAGTCGCGTAAAGGCGCAGCCCGTAAGACGCCTACATGGCGCAACCCAAGACGCCTACATGGCGCACGTAAGTCGCGTAAAGGCGCAGCCCGTAAGACGCCTACATGGCGCAACCTAAGACGCCTACATGGCGCACGTAAGTCGCGTAAAGGCGCAACCCGTAAGACGCCTACATGGCGCAACCTAAGACGCCTACATGGCGCACGTAAGTCGCGTAAAGGCGCAGCCCGTAAGACGCCTACATGGCGCAACCTAAGACGCCTACATGGCGCACGTAAGTCGCGTAAAGGCGCAGCCCGTAAGACGCCTACATGGCGCAACCTAAGACGCCTACATGGCGCACGTAAGTCGCGTAAAGGCGCAGCCCGTAAGACGCCTACATGGCGCAACCCAAGACGCCTACATGGCGCACGTAAGTCGCGTAAAGGCGCAGCCCGTAAGACGCCTACATGGCGCAACCTAAGACGCCTACATGGCGCACGTAAGTCGCGTAAAGGCGCAACCCGTAAGACGCCTACATGGCGCAACCTAAGACGCCTACATGGCGCACGTAAGTCGCTTACATGGCGCAACCCAAGATGCCTACATGGCGCGATTTGAGACGCCCACGTGGCACAATCCGGCGCACGTAACACACCTACGTAGCATGGCTGACTCGCAGTTGAAAATACTTAAGAACGCAAACCATCCAAGTGACTGGCGTGTTTGAAAAAGTATCCTGCTGAGATAAAAGGATGGACAAAATCATTGACACAAACAAGTGACCATCCATGCATACCATAGAAGATAAATGTGCGAAAACATTCATAAAAATAAATGAATAACTCCTCATAAAAGAAAGGGGCAACTGCCTCAAAACCTAGAAAGCATGCGCTAAGACAAGTGCGCTAAAGGGAAATATCCTAGTAAGCAAGCGCTAAGACAAGTGCGCTGAACGGAAAAACCTAAAAAGCACGCGCTAAAACATTTGCGCAGGAAAAATAAAGAAAGAAAACGGTCACTCGGCGGGATCGTCGCCCACAGGGTCGGCCCCGTCAAGTGGTGGGAAAAGCGAGTCGAAGAAGTCGAAGGTGACCCCCCGAGAAACATTCTCGGCAGCTGTGGCGTCCCGACACTCCACCGCCGCTGCGTGCCTTGCCTCCTCGACTCCGACATCAAAGTCGTCCTGAAGGTCGGACGCAAGCTGCTCCGCCGCGGCTTTCTCCTCGGTGACCCGAACCACCTCCTCCGCCAAGGAGTCGCGCTTACGCTCCGCACGAACACGGGCAGCCTCACTCGATGTAAGTTGGCCCTGAAGAATGCCAACTTCTTCCGTGCGCGATTCCAACTGACGTCGAAGGTCCCGTGCTTCGCTCCGGAAGACCTCCGTCGATCGAGTCGCCACTTCAAGGGCTTGACGTTCCGTCGTTAACTCCTCAGCCATCTTGGCCGCCGCTGCCTGAGCACGGTCGCACTTGCCGCGGGTAACTCCCAATTCCACGCGAGCCTCCTGAAGCTGCTCGCGGAGACTCGCAAACTCCGCCTTTGAGTGAGAACCTCGCTCGGCGTGGGCCAGCTGAGACTTCGCTTGAGCAAGCTCCTCCTGGGCGCGACTCATCCGCCTGATGAGGTCGTGAAGGATCTTCTCGCCCCGGGTCGCTCGAGCAAGCACCTGAGAAGGCAAAAAGACAGTTTAGCAAAAGACAGATTCATCGCAAATGAGGCAAGGGAAACTCACTCTCTGTGCATCGGAAACGCTGTGACGGAAGAACTCTACGTCACTGCTGGCCACAACGCTCTTCCACATCTTCATCGAAGATTGAGCAAGGCCCAGGGAACATTCCCCCCTAACCTCCGCGGCCTCCACGTCGACCATCGAATTCACGCGCTTAGAGTCCGAAGACGTATCTGGCAAAGCCGAGGAGGAAGGTCGCTTCAAAGAAGCGCGAGGACCGCTCTCCGCCCGATGATCGGTATCGAGTTTCTCCCGACCATCCCGCGCAGCAATCCGACGACGAACCGCCGCCAACGACTTCGGGTCCCGGGAAGCCTTCGCTAGACGAGCCCGAGCCCTCGCCCTAGCCGAAGAGACTGCAAAAGCGACAAAGTCAAAACCTTGAGCTAAAAACAAAAGCAAAAATACGAAACGTCAACATACCTTGAGGATCGCCGCTCGAGAGAGATGATGCGGCACTTGGGGTACCCTCGGTCCGCTGAGGAAACGGCGGGAACCACCCAGTGGAAGCCATCAGCTCAGGAGAACGAAACCGTTCAACGGCTTTCCGAGCCTCCGACATTCCCCGGATCTCCTTCACAAAGTCGAGATCATCGGCCCCCTCGTTAGCAGGAAACTCGGACAAGGGGCCGAACCGGAGCGGGGCGTCACCAAAAGCCTCCGCCGAGACCCACACCCACGGTCGTCGATTGTACTTCTCTAAATCGATGATCAGCTTAGTATTCCGTCGATCGCGGGCCACAAAGAAACTGGGTTGCCCGGGCGCAGGGAAGACCGCGATGAGATTGCGAAAATCACTCACGGTCATCACCCGCTCGGTCTGGCAATGCCACTCCATATGGCACATCGCCACTATGCGGTAGAATGCCGGGCTCATCTGACATGCGTGCACCCCCAGACGGGCGAGAAGCTGCTGAACGATGGGTTGAAACGGCAGCCGCAACCCGCAGTTAAGACTCGCAACTGAAACTGCGGCGAAACCACGACGAGGCCGGAAAGGACGGTCGTCCTTTAAAGGACGGAGAAGCGCCACGGATGACGGAATGGCAAAAGCCTCCCGGAGACCGACGAATGTCCGGTAGGTAAGCGTGCTCGAAGCATCGACCCCCGAACAATCGAAGTCCTCGGGAGCAGCAAGGCCCTCCTCGGGATACTACTCCGTCCTAGCAAGCGACCTCGCCGATACCAACGCTTCCGCGTCAGGGGTCTCGGGCTGAGAATCCCCTGGCTCCACGGAAGGGTCCCCGCCCTCCGACACGACCGCGGCAGCTGCCGACGGTACCTCGGGACACTCCGACGCGAGGCCTTCGGCCCCCGGACATGTCTCTGACTCACCTCCGGGATCTTCAGACTCGGGACCAAAGTCGTCCACGCAGTCTATCTCGTCGAGAACCGACTCTAGCGGAGTCACCGCATCCGCGTCCGTAACATCTCCCGGCGCGCCTTGAAAGCCCAAGTCGGACTGCGGCGCGTCGAGGCGAACTTTGTCACGGACCCCCCCGCCAACTAAGTTGATCACGAGGCGAGGGGCAGGCTCCCCGGACGCGGGACGATCAAACTCCCCGCCTGTACCGCGCCCAGTTGGCGCGCACTCTTCGAGAGGCTGAGCAGCGGGCACGGTCGCACCCAGATCGCCTTCCTCCAACCACTGCTCTACTCCGCTTGGATTTTCTTCCACGTGCAGAGGAACTTCCCTTAATCCCGCGAAGAGATCATCCTCTGCGTGTTCAGAACCCTGAAACAAGAGAGAGAAATCAATCTCGGGACTCTCAGCTGAGAAAAGGGGAGGGACACCCATAATGCAAACGTAAAAGAAGAAAACAAGCATAAGAAAAGAGAAAAAATAATGTGAGGAGTAAAGGGAAGGGGGGAGGTCTATTTATAGACTTCTAGGGGGGTAGGAGTCGAAATCCTACTCCCACAAGGAGCAAAATCGGAGTAGAAACTCCAAAAAGTCGGAGTTCTCCCGCGCGAAGCTACCCAGCCCCGCGCACGGGGCGCGCCGCGCGCCAAGCCCGCGCGCCGCGCGGGTCGTGCAGCGCAGACCGCGCGCCGCGCCGTCCAGGGCGCGCGCCGCGCGGCCACCCCCTAAAAAAAAAAAAAAAAAAAAAAGAAAGAAAAAAGAGAAGAGGAAAAAACTTTCCTCGGGGCCACAAGGCACGGGAAACATTTTCCTCAAACACCCAACTAGAAGAACAAAAAGTTCATCGCTGGGACGCCTCCCGAACGACGAACTTGGGGGGCTAATGTTGTCGGTCGTTTTCGGAAAACCCGAGACGCCAAGAAGGCACGTCGCTCAAAGGGCCGATGGTCAGGCCGGAGGTCCTGAAGAGCGGCAAATCTTCAAGCCCTCGCCCAAACTCCTGACTCCTCGAGTCGAGCTTCGCTCCTCGAGTCGAGCCTTGAGACAATCTCCTCAAGTCGAGCCTTTAATTGTTCCTCGAGTCGAGCCTCGAGTCATTTTCGAGTCGAGCCTCGAGTCATCCTCGAGTCACTCCTCGAATCAAGTCGCTAGTCGCTCTCGCCGGGCCGAGCCTTGCTCCTCGAATCGAGTCACTCTCATCAAGTAGAAAGCTTCATATTTCACGTGAGAAGAATGGCATTCGAAGGCCCGCAAGAGCCCGGCAAGACGAGCCGCCCACTACGCACACAACGCGCTGCGCCGGCCAACCGAGCAGCAAGCAGCGCGCCGCGCCGGCCAGGCAGCGCGCCGCGCCAGTCAAGGCACCCTGCGCCGCGCGTCCTGCGCCGCGCGTCCCGCGCCGCGCCCGGTGACCCGCGCGCCGCGCCCCCTGCGCCGCGCGCCGCGCGTTGTGCGCCGCCCTTTGTGCGCCGCGCGCGCCGTGCGCCTCCACTTGATGCCATGCGCGATCCTAGTCCCACATGGACGAAAAAGGGACCTTCTAAGGCCCCCAAACACCTATAAATACCCTCTCTCATTGAGGGGAAAGCCATCCCAAGATATCCCAAAATATCCAATAATTCTCTTCATCTCTTATCGACACGCTCGATTTCTCTGCTTCTCTGGATGCCATATTTGGCCTGAAGCAGGTTCTCTTCTCTCTCCCTCCTTCTCAAAGGTCCCGAAGCACTCACGGGAACTTCCCGGACGTCGCTCCCTTTGACCGAACGTTCTCCGGTGCTCAAGCACGCCCCTAGGGTTCTCAACTAGAGCTACCCTTGCGCGTCTAACACGCTAGACGCGTACGCGATCTCCGAAGTTCTGAGACGCTGCCGAGGACTCCTCGCGCCCCGTTTCCTTCGTCGAGCACGCCTCTTCACCAAGGCTCCACGCCTCATACTGCGTCACACACGCTTGAACTACGTTCTGACCTGATCCCACGCACGGGTACGTAGGCAGCCGACAACCAAGGCACGGTCACTCATCCTCCTCACCCCCTACCTCTCCCGAGAGGCGGGCTGATCGGAGAGAACCCTAGCTCGAGACTATCGAGTTCACACTCTTGGCCCGGGTGCGATCACTTGGTCCGGCCTTGGATCGAACCGCCCGAGGTTTTAAATAGTTGTTCATTTTCGTGCGACAACATTAAGTTCTTCCCAAAGGTAGGAACAAAATAAACATTATTCAAGTTTAAAGTGCGGTCTTCAAAAGACAGCGTCACGGATCCCACAGCCTTCACGGACACCAGGCTCCTACCACCCCATTTGAAACAGAACTCGCCTTCCTCTAAGCTTTTGGTTTTCTTGAAACTATTCAAGGAATAACAAATATGGTTAGTAGCAGCGGACTCAAGAATCCACGTTGATACATTATCAGCTACTAAGCATGCTTCGGTAACTAGTACAATACTATGTTCCTTTGCTTTGAGATAGGCAGGACAGTTCTTTTTATCGGCCTTATGAGGTCTCTTCCTAGTTGCAGAGGCAGAGGCTTTTCGCTCAGTAGCATGTGCCTCTCCTTGATTCCTCTTTCTCTTAGTGAGACCTACATCAGTGTGAAGTTCCATCATAAGTTTGGTAACAGTGTACTCTAGCTTGTTTATGGAGTAGTTCATCTTGGAGGTATCTAGTGATGCGGGGAGAGTTTCCAAGATCATATCTATGACATTCTTCCCATCAATCTCAGATCCTAGGATTTCAATTTTATTCAGAAAACTAATGATCAGTATCATAAAGTCTCCGATAGGAGTTCTAGCCTTCATATGACAGTTCATAAACTGTCGGACTGCTTGTTACCGGTCGTTTTCGGAACACCGGAAACTCAAAAACAATTCAAGGCCAGCCGGAAGCCCAACGGGCCCCGGCCCACCAGGCCCGTGCGCCCCGATGCACCCACGGCCCGGCGCGGCCGGTGCACGCGCACGTGCGCCCCCGGCCCTGAGGCCCCCAGCCCAATGGGCCTCAGCATGCCCTATCGCGCCTGGCTCGCGCGCACTCTGCGCCCCGGCCTCCCGGCCCGCGCGCGCGCTCCCGTGCACCTCGGCCTCCCGGCCTGCGCGCACCTCGGCACCCCGGCTGAGCGCCCCTGCTGCCTCAGCCGGGTGTCCCCGCCACCTCGGCCACCTCAGTCGAGCGCCTTCGCCAGCTCAGCCACCTCGGTCGAGCGCCTTTGCCAGCTCGGCCAGCTCGGCCGAGCATCTTCGTCAGCTCGGCCACCTCGGTCGAGCGCCTTCGCCAGCTCGGCCACCTCGGCCGAGCGCCTTCGTCAGCTCGGCCACCTCGGTTGAGCGCCTTCGCCAGCTCGGCCACCTCGGCCGAGCGCCTTCGCCACCTCGGCCGAGCGTTCTTGTCACCTCGGCCGGGCACGCCCGCTGCCGGGCACGCCGCGCTCGGCCAAGTCCCGCGCCAGGCACGCCCCGCGCCCGTCCAGGCGACATGTCCCACGCGCCCTGCACCCTCTTAGGCGTGAGGCCTCGCGTGCCTCGCTCCCGTCCACCCGGTGGGCCTCCAGGGGCCGGCCCAAGGCCTCCCCTCAAACACTATAAATACCCCCCCCCCCTTAGGGGAGAAAAACGACGCTGATTCAGCCTAGGGAAATCGATACATTTCGAGAACAATACTTCCCTTCTCTGAAGAATTCTTTCGTGCTCTTGTGACATTCCAAGAACGCGCACTCCTCCTCCCTCGGCTCAGAAAGTCAAGGACCCCCCTCCACGAGAGGGAGCGCACTCCTCTATTGCGACCCAAGCCTCTGCAGTACATACTGCCCTCCTGCTTCTCGGCCCTTGAGCTAGAACTCCGAGCTACGAGCACGCGACCCCTCTAAAGCCTTCACTAGAAGCTACGAGCTGGGTCCTACTCTAAAGCCTTGGATTCACAAAGCCTCCGAGCCCGATATAGCCTCCCCACACAAATTGAACTACGTTCTGACCTGATCCCTACTAAAGGGTACGTAGGCAGCCAACCTTTGGCACGGTCACACCCCCCAAAACACACCTCAGGGTTTGGAGGGTGCAGCTCGGTCTACGAGCTCCCGTTTTTGGCCCGGGCACAATCACTTGGTCCGGCCTTGGATCGAACCGCCCGAGGTATTTAATCATTGTTCATTTTCGTGCGACAACACTACTTGTTGCCTTGCTTGACTCCTTTGCCCTCCAAACATCTCAAGGAGATTGTAGAGCATGTCGGCGGCAGTCTTGATGTCACGATGTTGCTCTTTCAGCATATTGTTCATAGATGCTAAGATATAGCAGCTCACAATCTCATCGGATCGAAGCCATGCCGCTAAGGCGTCATTGTCCTCTTGAGTCGAATCATCATTCGTTAGAGGAGGACATGGGGTGGTGAGTACCCATTTGTGCTTGTTAATGGTAACTATTAAGTTGAGGTTATGTTTCGAATCTACATAGTCTTTGTTTTCGAGTTTGTTCGAGGAAATGATGATCGAGATAGGTTTGAGAGACATGTTGCTTATTTAAGTTGAAACAAGTTTATGATTAGTCTTTGGTTTAGGATTTAAGTTTGTTTAAGACTTGATAAAATCCAAAGGTGTTATAAACCAAACGATAATTTACTCCCTCAAGAGAAGGCCGCAAAAAATCTCCATTTACAAGTAAATGACACATCATTAATGCTTAGCCAAGATGTCAATACACCATTTTTGACTAGCCACCTTGTAAATTGGTTTAATCACTCACATCCTTTCGCAGAGCCTCAAGGGAGGATTACTAGGGATTGAGCCTAAGTGTGCAACCAACCACTTAGTCCAAAAGATCAACTTTGAAAAACAATCCCCCAAGGGGAGGCCTTGTCATCATCGTCTCACTCTCGGACGTAGCTCATTGAGCAATGATCGAAGCAAAAATGCCTTGGAGTACTCCCATTTAAGAGAGGGTCGCAAGAGCGGCTCTTAGTCCTACGTTAATTGCTTCTTTCATTAGTGTTGGAGATCGTGGGTTACAAACAACAAATATAACCCTCCCACTTCGTTTTTTGAGTTGGTACATCGACTCTTATAAGTTCGGAAACAGATTTCCTAGTTAGAGAGCGACAGAGCGGACAACTAGAAGAGAATCCTAGATCTTCATGTTCAGAGCAGTGTTAGTGCATAAAGGCACAAGGTACATACTCGGATCTTTTCCTATTTTCTATTTCGGAAAAGTGCATGAGGGAAATGTGAACTTCAACTCACTCGAACACTTGAAAGTTTGAGATTACACATCTTTTTATTTTTCGGCTTGTCTACAAGGAGACCTCCCACTCAAATTTTCAAGAGCATATAGATTTTGAACATATGTGATATAGATACAGTTTTGAAAACATTTTGAAAACTTATTTGATTTGGATGAAAAAATTTTCCAAGTTTGAAAACGAAAATGGTTTTTCAAGATTCAAACTAGTTTTGTAAAAATTCAATTTTAAATTAAACTTTCAAAATTCAAAACATTTTAATCTTTCATATCATGTTTATAATCTTATGAGAAACATTTTTTCTCAAGAAATTTTTCTCATTAGAGTTCTATAACTCATGGTAGTGGGGCTGAAAATCCGGAATACTAAAAAACTGGACTTTCGAAACAGCCGCGCACCTCGGAGAAAAATCGCCATAACTGGCGGTTCCGATGTCCTTTTTATCTGAAACCGGTGGAATTAGACAGACGACAGACAGAGCTTTAATTTGATTTAATTTGATTCTAGAATCATTAAATTTCGATTTCTGAGAAGCGAGTTATGCCACTTTTACTGCGGGTTTTACTCTATCTCGAAGAAAAAGAAATAATTAAAGCTTGGTCCTTTTTAGGTGCGAAAAAGAATCGAGTGTAACGGAACGTTTTAGGAGGTTGTTAAAGCTTTTATTTGTGTTTTATTAGCAAGGTAATAACATGGTATAAAAGAAATAACAACATGCGTAAAACGATTCAAGTAAATAAAAGAAACTAGCAAGAGAATATAACTAGTCACAAAATTACTCGAAATTTTCTCAAACCTTTAAAACACGTTTTTCAATATAAAAAATTAAAAAAATTTAGAACATATTCTAACGTGTTTTAATATCATCCCAAAATCATAGAAAATCAACATGGTTTTTAATTTAAAGGCAAGAGCAATAAATTAAAAAAAACTAAGATAACAATTCTAACTTGTCACAAAATTAGTAAACTTTCGAAAACGATTTTCAAGCTCATAATTTTAAATACATGTACATGCATATCTTTGACCATAGCTCTGATACCATTTGTTGGAATTGATATAGGATTTAAGAAAAAGTTTAACGCGTCGTTAAGCGGCGGAATTTTAAAAATTTTCTTTTTCAAGTAAAACAGTTTTTACTAACCTAGACAAAGAGCAAGCACATGTAAATAAAAACTATTATGAGCATAAATAATTTACTAAACTTTTAGAAACTTGAACGTTGATGAGCCTTCGGAAGGTTGATAACGTTCGTCTCCCACGCAGCACGTCTCTCTTTCTTTCCTCGGTAACTCGAGCAACCACAAAAGTTTCTATCACTAAGTCACTCGAAATAAAAGGAATTAGTGTGTGGGCACTTTTAAACACTACGACTTAAGAACGAGTCTTGAAGTCGCAGAGCTAAACTTTAGGTCAAATTAGGACCTAGGTGCCAAAACAATAAAACGAAATTGACTAGATAGAGAGAGGAGAGGGGCGGCCAAGCTAGAGAGAGAAGCTATCAAATCTCTAAACCTTGTATCAATGAAAAGTGTGGAATGAGGCTCCTATTTATAGGAGAGGTCTCACCTTCAACAAGGTAGTTTTCTCTTTTATAGAATATCACATATTCATGAGCCAATTTCTCTTTTTTCCTCATGAGATACTCGGCCAAACAAGGCATCAAGAAGCCTTGATTTGTTTCCTTTTTTGTTCCATTTCTCTAGCTGGCCGATTTCCCTAATGCATCCACATGCAAATTTGTTTCCTCTTTTTCTTTTGGCAAGTATCTTGATACATTTATGCACAAAATAATCTCTTTTTCTCTTGGGTATTTGGGCGCCTATCCTCATTCTAGAAAGGCCTTCTAGAAGCTTTTCCATTTGTTCATGACAACATGAAAAAGGCCCATTAAGAATTTTCAATAAAATTCTTATGAAATGAAATTAATCCACAAGGCCCAATAAGACTAATATTGGCCGAGTGAAACATGTCATTAAATGACCTTGTCAAAAAATTTATTGACATTCATTTCATCCTATATCTCATAATAAACTTAGCTTGCAGTTTAACTATTCCTACTCGATGTGATTCGTGACAGTGACCTCATGGATCCAAATGAACAAAGCTTGAGCTAAATACTTTGAGTCAAAAGTTCACAAACCTTTTCCAAGTTTAGCTTAATGTCAACTGACTCCACTAAAGAGTTGACACTGAAAATCTCTCGGTTCAAATGAATTTATTTTCTACTCAAGAATTCAACCTAATTGTAATGAGTGGATCCACAGAATATTATCAGTGTTTACCCTTCATGAATATCATCAGCTAGTCGAGATTTACAAAATTACCATTTTACCCTTCTAGCTGTTATTTCCTCAACTCCTTTGTCGCTTGTGAATAAGTTAGAAACAATGTATTGACGAGGAGCTAACAAGTCACATTGTTTCATCCGAAAGAGTCAAGACTCAATTTGGACACTGGCCACTTCATTTATTCACACTCCAAGGAACAAAGCATGAGGTGATATACATTGCATTTCAGCAATCTTGTACATGAATTCCATATCAATAAGAACTTCACAAAGTTACTCATGACATCTTCACAACTTAGTACTTCACTAATAGGTCCTGTTCGGAATCACAAAGTGAGTCCGAACTCTGACTTTCTCAAATGAGAATACGTAAGGTGTGAAATGACATGTCTCATTTCAGGATTAAGGTAAGCACGATGCAATTCATACGTAGTGACTTCGAGACATAAGAGGTTAAATGGTTTGTTCTTATCTTGTCTCTAGAAGTGCACTGGTCAATTCAGTACCTTCGGAAGATACCTAGAAGAACTATAGAGTCTCCAACTCTCAATGCCTCATAACCAGACATCATAGATGTTGGAATCGATCTAGGGTTTAAGAAAAAGTTTAACGCTTCGTTAAGCGGCGGAATTTTAAAAATTTTCTTTTTAAGTAAAACTAGTTTTTACTAACCTAGACAAGAGCATGTGCATGTAAATAAAAACCAATATGAGCTATTAAAGTTACTAACCTTTCTTGAAGCTTGAACCTTGTAGAAGCTTTTGGAAAGTTGCAACGCTCGTCTCCCCTCGCAGCACGTCTCTCTTTCTTTCCTCGGCTCCTCGAGCAACCACGAAAGTTTCTATCACTAAATCACTCGAAAAGAAGGAATCAGTGAGTGGGCACTTTTAAACGCTACGACTTGAGAACGAGTCTCGAAGTCGCAGAGCTAAACGCTAGGTCAAGTGAGGACCTAGGTGCCAAAACAAGAAAAATCGAAAATAAAATAGAAAGAGAGAGAGAGAGGATTTCGGCCACCACAAGGTCTAGAGAGAGAAGCTCTCAATCTCTAACTTATGTGGAATGAATAGAATGAGAGGAATGAGGGTCCTATTTATAGGAGAAGGGTTGGCCTTGGAAAGAAGTAGTTTCCTCTTATTTTCCAAGCCTTTATGAGGAAATCTTATTTCCCCTTTTTCCCTTGCTTTACACGTCCAACATGTGCTTCAATAAGCCTTGGATTTGTTTCCTCATTTAGTTTGTCTCTCTCTTTCCTTTGTGTTGGCCGAACTTATGCTTTCCTCATAGAGGAAATTTGTTTCCTCTTTTTCTTTTGGCAAGTATCTTGATACATTTATGCACAAAATAATTTCTCTTTCCCTTGGGTATTTGGGCGCCCATTTCACATCTAGAAGGAGCTTCTAGAAGCTTCTTCATTTGTTCATGACAACATGTGAAAGGCCCATTAAGAATTTTCAATAAAATTCTTATGAAATGAAATTAATTCACAAGGCCCAATTAATCATATTATGGCCGAGTGACATTAAGTCATCAAATGAACTTGTCAAAAAATTTATTGACATTCATTTCATCCTTTGTCTCAAAAGACAAAAATACCCTTTTGACTATTTTCGTTCTTGTTTTGACTTAGCTTCCAGTTTAACTATTCCTATCGATGTGATTCGTGACAGTGACCTCATGGACCCAAATGAACAAAGCTTTAGCTAAACACTTGGACTCAAAAGTTCACAAACCTTTTCCAAGTTTAGCTTAATGCCAGCTGACTCCACTAAAGAGCTGACACTGAAAATCTCTCGGTTCAAATGAATTTATTTTCTACTCAAGAATTCGACTTAATTATGATGAGCGGATCCACTGAATATTATCTATGTTTACCCTTCATGAATGTCATCAGCTAGTCGGGATTTACTAAATTACCATTTTACCCTTCTAGCTGTTATTTCCTCAACTCCTTTGTCGCTTGTGAATAAGTTAGAAACAATGTATTGACGAGGAGCTAACAAGTCACATTGTTTCATCCAAAAGAGTCAGGACTCAATTTGGACACTGGCCAGTTCATTTATTCACACTCCAAGGAACAAAGCATGAGGTGACATACATTGCATTTCAGCAATCTTGTACATGAATTCCATATCTATGAGAACTTCACAAAGTTACTCATGACAGACTCACAACTTAGTACCTCACCAATAGGCCTTGTTCGGAATCACATAGTGAGTCCGAAATTTGACTTTCTCAAATGAGAATACTAAGGTGTGAAATGACATGTCTCATTTCAGGATTAAGGTAAGCATGATGCAATTCATACATAGTGACTTCGAGACATAAGAGGTTAAATGGTTTGTTCTTATATTGTCTCTAGAAGTGCACTGGTCAATTCAGTACCTTCGGAAGATACCTAGAAGAACTATAGAGTTCCTAACTCTCAATGCCTCATAACCAGACATCATAGATTCTTCTAACAATCATACTGAGGTCAATAGTCCTTTGACCCTAAGATTGCGAATATATCGTTTTAAGCAAACTACGAAGAGTTTGTTCATGCAAATCTACATTTGTCTCTTCGTAAGTTGTTTAGTTTGTTTATGGACTAAAAGACTATGGTTTTATCATAAAGCTTCAGACAAGGAAGATTGAATGAACGTTTCAACTTTTTATTAATGAATAAGCAATTACAAGCAAGAGTCTTCGTAAGACTATATGACATCAAATGTACATAAATAGACACTACTACTCTTCTTGTGGGCACCATTGACAACAAACTCCCACTTGACTCAAAGAAGATGTGAGTAGTCCTACATGCCTAATCCCTCACGATGTTGGTCGAAGACCTTGTTCGCTAGGGCCTTGGTGAATGGATCTTCCAGAGATCTACTTCACCTCCACGTCTCCGCGTTGCGCGATCTCTCGAATCAAATGGTATTTCCTCTCAATATGCTTAGAGCGCTTATGGCTTCTAGGTTCCTTTGAGTTAGCGACAGCCCCACTATTATCACAATAAAGGGTCATGGGCTCGTCGACATTTGGAACAACTTCCAAATACTTAAGGAACTTTCTAAGCCATACAGCCTCTTTGGATGCTTCACAAGCAGCCACATATTCTGCTTCCATTGTGGAGTCAGCAATGCAAGATTGCTTAATACTTCTCCACACAACAGCTCCACCATTAAGGATGAACACAGATCCCGAAGTGGATTTCCTGGAATCCTTATCCGCTTGAAAATCGGAGTCGGTATATCCCGTCATAGTCAGGTCAGTACCTGAGTATGTAAGCATCAAGTTCCTAGTTCTTCGAAGATACTTAAGAACATGCTTAACAGCAATCCAGTGCTCGGGTCCAGGGTTGGATTGGAAACGACTAACTACGCCAACGGCGAAACAGATGTCAGGTCTAGTGCAAAGCATAGCATACATAAGGCTTCCTACGGCAGAGGCGTAAGGAATTTTCCTCATGTCTTCAATCTCTTGTGCAGTCTTGGGAGACTGGTTCTTAGAGAGTGAAACTCCATGCCTAAAGGGTGTTTGACCCCTCTTGCAGTCTTGCATCGAGAAGCGATCCATCACCTTATCAATATAAGATGCTTGAGAGAGCGACAGGGTCCGGTTTTTCCTATCTCGAAAGATTTGGATCCCCAGAATGTACGCGGCTTCTCCTAGATCCTTCATATCGAATTGCTTTGCTAGCCAGACCTTAACCTCAGATAACTTACCCACGTCATTACCAATGAGTAGTATATCATCGACATATAGTACCAGAAACACAACTTTGCCTTCGTGTATTAACTTGTAAACACAAGGCTTATCTATTGACTGTTCAAAGCCGAAGCTCTTTACAGTTTCATCGAATCTAATGTTCCATGACCTAGATGCTTGCTTTAGTCCATAAATGGATTTAAGCAACTCACAAACCTTGGTCTCTTGACCTTTATCCACGAAACCGTCTGGTTGAGCCATGTAAATACGCTCGTCAAGATTGCCATTCAGAAAAGCTGTCTTGACATCCATTTGCCAGATCTCATAGTCGAGAGCTGCAGCTATGGATAGGAGTATGCGGATGGATTTAAGCATCGCGACTGGCGAGAAGGTTTCTTCATAGTCAATCCCTTCTTGTTGGGTATAACCCTTCGCCACAAGTCGTGCTTTGAACGTCTCAACGTTCCCATCAGGACCCCTTTTCTTCTTGTATATCCACTTACACCCTACGGGTTTAATCCCTTCAGGAAGGTCTACAAGTTTCCAGACTTTGTTGACATACATCGAGTGCATCTCAACTTTCATGGCGTCATGCCAAAGGTTTGATTCAGAACAAGCCATTGCTTGGCTATAGGAAACAGGATCATCCATGTCAGAGACGGCTACAAGAGAGTCTCCATAAGACATGTACCTGTCAGGTTTTTGAGTAGCCCTCCCACTACGTCGAAGTACTACTTGACGAGATTCTGATGAGTTAGGTTGTGTTTCAGTTGGGGTAAGAACAGTTCTTACAGATGAGGTAGAAGCTTCCTCACCCAACTTTTCTTCAAGCACAATTTTGCTTCTAGGTTTCGCATCCTTCATAAAGTCCTCCTCAAGGAAACGAGCATTCGTGCTAACGAAAGTCTTATCGTCCTCGGGACTATAGAAAGTAAAACCTTTGGTTTCCTTCGGATATCCTACAAACAGGCACAATTCTGACCTACTAGCCAACTTGCTAGTCTTTTGCCTCAGCACGTGTGCAGGGCAACCCCAAATTCGGATGCGGCCAAGATTCACTTTACGGCCAGTCCATCGTTCATAAGGAGTACCAGGAACCGTTTTGGACGGAACTTGGTTCAGAATGTAGGCGGCTGTTTCGAGGGCATATCCCCAAAAGGAAAGCGGGAGTGATGAGTAACTCATCATTGATCTAACCATCTCCATAAGAGTTCGGTTTCTTCTCTCTGACACTCCGTTTTGTTGAGGTGTGCCAGGTGCGGTAAGCTGAGAAGCAATACCTTCTTCTTTAAGAAAGTCATCGAACTCTCCAGACATATACTCACCACCTCGATCAGATCGAAGGGTTTTGATCACTTTGCCAGTTTGCTTTTCCACTAAAGCCCTAAAGACCTTAAATACGTTAAAGGTCTCGGATTTGTGTTTGAGCAAATAGACAAACCCATATCGTGAGTAATCATCAGTGAAGGTAACGAAGTATTCGTATCCTCCACGTGCCTGTTGGCTGAGCGGACCATATACATCAGAATGTATTAGTTCCAGCAACTCAGTGGCTCTTCGACCTTTATCAGAGAAAGGTCGCTTAGTCATTTTTCCTTCTATGCAGGATTCACAAGTAGGTAGTGAACCTATTGCAGAGGCTTGGAGTTGACCATCCCTCACAAGTCTCTTAATCCTTTCTAGACTGATATGACCAAGTCTTAAGTGCCATAGGTGTGTTGATTTTGTTAGATCGGAGGATTCAGAAAGTTTGATCCTCTTTGGCTCCCTAATTAGATCATTATCTATTTCGGTGTCTAAAAGAGAAGGTTGAGTGGGATAGATGTAGAAAAGAGCATTCTTCATACATGCGTCAGTGACAAAAGAATTATCAGGAAACGAAATACGAATTCCATTCTTAATGAACTTTAAACAATAATCTTGCTCACGAAGACGAGCAACGGATATTAAGTTCTTCCCAAAGGTAGGAACAAAATAAACATTATTCAAGTTTAAAGTGCGGTCTTCAAAAGACAGCGTCACGGATCCCACAGCCTTTGCAGACACCAGGCTCCCATCACCCCATTTGAAACAGAACTCGCCTTCCTCTAAGCTTTTGGTTTTCTTGAAACCATTCAAGGAACATCAAATATGGTTAGTAGCAGCGGAGTCAAGAATCCACGTTGATACATTATCAGCTACTAAGCATGCTTCGGTAACTAGTACAATACTATGTTCCTTTGCTTTGAGATAGGCGGGAGAGTTCCTTTTGTCGGCCTTGTAAGGTCTCTTCACAGTTTCAGAGGCGGAGGCTTTTTGCTCAGTAGCATGTGCCTCTCCTTGATTCCTCTTTCTCTTAGTGAAACCTACAGCAGTGTGAAGTTCCTTCATAAGCTTGGTAACAGTGTACTCTAGCTTGTTTATGGAGTAGTTCATCTTGGAGGTATCAAGAGATGCGGGGAGAGTTTCTAAGATCATATCTATGACATTCTTCCCATCAGTCTCAGATCCTAGGATTTCCATTTTATTCAGATGACTAATGATCAATATCATAAAGTCTCCAACAGGAGTCCTAGCCTTCATGCGACAGTTCATAAACTGTCGGACTGCTTGTTGCCTTGTTTGACGCCTTTGCCCTTCAAACATCTCAAGGAGATTGTAGAGCATGTCAGCGGCAGTCTCGAAGTCACGATGTTGCTCTTTCAGCATATTGTTCATAGATGCCAAGATATAGCACCTCACAATCTCATCGGATCGAAGCCAGGCCGCTAAGGCGTCATTGTCCTCTTGAGTTGAATCATCATTCGTTAGAGGAGGACACGGGGTGGTGAGTACCCATTTGTGCTTGTTAACGGTAGGTATTATGTCGAGGTTACGTTTCAAATCTACGTAGTTTTCGTTTTCGAGTTTGATCGAGGAAAGAAAGATTGAGAGATGTTTGCGGGACATAAAGCCTATTGAAGTTGAAACAAGTTTATGATTAGTCTTTGGTTTAGGATTTAAGTTTGTTTAAGACTTTAGTAAAATCCAAAGGTGTTATAAACTAAACGATAATTTACTCCCTCAAGAGAAGGCCGCAAAAAATCTCCATTTATAAGTAAATGACACATCATTAATGCTAAGCCAAGATGTCAATACATCATTTTGACTAGCCACCTTGTAAATTGGTTTGATCACTCATATCCTTTCGCAGAGCCTTAAGGAAGGATACTAGGGATTGAGCCTAAGTGTGCAACCAACCACTTAGTCCAAAAGATCAGCTTTGAAAAACAATCCCCCAAGGGGAGGCCTTGCCATCATTGCATCATTCTCGGACGTAGCTCATTGAGCAATGATCGAAGCAACAACGCCTTGGAGTACTCACATTTAAGTGAGGGTCGCAAGAGCGGCTCTTAGTCCCACGTTATTGCATCTTTCACTAGTGTTGGGGATCGCGGGTTACAAACAACGAGTATAACCCTCCCACTTAGTTTTTGGAGTTGGTTCATCGACTCTTTTAAGTTCGGAAACAGATTTCCTAGTTAGAGAGCGACAGAGCGGACAACTAGAAGAGAATCCTAGATCGACATGTTCAGAGCAGTATTAGTGCATAAAGGCACAAGGTACATACTCGATCTTTTCCTATTTTCTATTTCGGGAAAGTGCGTGAGGGAAGTGTGAACTTCAACTCACTCGAACACTTGAAAGTTTGAGATTACACATCTTTTTATTTTTCGGCTTGTCTACAAGGAGACCTCCCACTCAAATTTTCAAGAGCATATAGATTTTGAACATATGTGATATAGATATAGTTTTGAAAACATTTTGAAAACTTATTTGATTTGGATGACAAAATATTTTCAAGTTTGAAAGTGAAAACGGTTTTTCAAAATTCAAACTAGTTTTGTAAAAATTCAATTTCAATTAATCTTTCAAAAATCAAAACTTTTAATCTTTACACATCATGTTTATAATCATATGAAAAACATTTTTGCTCAAGAAAGTTTTCTCATTAGAGTTCTATAACTCATGGTAGTGGGGTTTGAAAATCCGGATTTCTAAAAAAAACTGGAGTTTCAGACAGCCGCGCACCTCGGAGTAAAATCGCCATAACTGGCGGCTCCGATGTCCTTTTGAGCCGAAACCGGTGGCATTGGACAGAGGACAGACAGAGCTTTAATTTGATTCAAGAATCATTAAATTTCGATTTCTGAGCAGAGAGTTATGCCGCTTTTAATGCGGGTTTACATTCCAGCTCGAAGAAAAAGAAATAAATTAAAGCTTTGTCCTTTTAGGTGCGAAAAAGAATCGAGTGTAACGGAACGTTTTAAGATATTGTTAAAAGCTTTTATTTGTGTTTTATTAGCAGGGTAATAACATAGAATAAAAGAAAAAACAACATGCATAAAACGATTCAAGTAAATAAACGAAACTAGCAAGAAAATAAAATTAGTCACAAAATTTACTCGAAAATTCTCAAACCTTTAAAACACGTTTTTCAATATAAAAAATTAAAAACTTTTAGAACTGATTCTAATGTGTTTTAACATCATCCCAAACTCATAGAAAATCAACATGGTTTTTAATTTAAAGGCATGAGCAATAAATTAAAAAAAAATCTAAGATTACAATTCTAACTTGTCACAAAATTAGTAAACTTTCGAAAACGATTTTCAAGCTCATAATTTAAAAACATGCACATGCATTCCTTTGACCATAGCTCTGATACCATTTGTTGGAATCGATCTAGGGTTTAAGAAAAAGTTTAACGCTTCGTTAAGCGGCGGAATTTTAAAAATTTTCTTTTTAAGTAAAACTAGTTTTTACTAACCTAGACAAGAGCATGTGCATGTAAATAAAAACCAATATGAGCTATTAAAGTTACTAACCTTTCTTGAAGCTTGAACCTTGTAGAAGCTTTTGGAAAGTTGCAACGCTCGTCTCCCCTCGCAGCACGTCTCTCTTTCTTTCCTCGGCTCCTCGAGCAACCACGAAAGTTTCTATCACTAAATCACTCGAAAAGAAGGAATCAGTGAGTGGGCACTTTTAAACGCTACGACTTGAGAACGAGTCTCGAAGTCGCAGAGCTAAACGCTAGGTCAAGTGAGGACCTAGGTGCCAAAACAAGAAAAATCGAAAATAAAATAGAAAGAGAGAGAGAGAGGATTTCGGCCACCACAAGGTCTAGAGAGAGAAGCTCTCAATCTCTAACTTATGTGGAATGAATAGAATGAGAGGAATGAGGGTCCTATTTATAGGAGAAGGGTTGGCCTTGGAAAGAAGTAGTTTCCTCTTATTTTCCAAGCCTTTATGAGGAAATCTTATTTCCCCTTTTTCCCTTGCTTTACACGTCCAACATGTGCTTCAATAAGCCTTGGATTTGTTTCCTCATTTAGTTTGTCTCTCTCTTTCCTTTGTGTTGGCCGAACTTATGCTTTCCTCATAGAGGAAATTTGTTTCCTCTTTTTCTTTTGGCAAGTATCTTGATACATTTATGCACAAAATAATTTCTCTTTCCCTTGGGTATTTGGGCGCCCATTTCACATCTAGAAGGAGCTTCTAGAAGCTTCTTCATTTGTTCATGACAACATGTGAAAGGCCCATTAAGAATTTTCAATAAAATTCTTATGAAATGAAATTAATTCACAAGGCCCAATTAATCATATTATGGCCGAGTGACATTAAGTCATCAAATGAACTTGTCAAAAAATTTATTGACATTCATTTCATCCTTTGTCTCAAAAGACAAAAATACCCTTTTGACTATTTTCGTTCTTGTTTTGACTTAGCTTCCAGTTTAACTATTCCTATCGATGTGATTCGTGACAGTGACCTCATGGACCCAAATGAACAAAGCTTTAGCTAAACACTTGGACTCAAAAGTTCACAAACCTTTTCCAAGTTTAGCTTAATGCCAGCTGACTCCACTAAAGAGCTGACACTGAAAATCTCTCGGTTCAAATGAATTTATTTTCTACTCAAGAATTCGACTTAATTATGATGAGCGGATCCACTGAATATTATCTATGTTTACCCTTCATGAATGTCATCAGCTAGTCGGGATTTACTAAATTACCATTTTACCCTTCTACCTGTTATTTCCTCAACTCCTTTGTCGCTTGTGAATAAGTTAGAAACAATGTATTGACGAGGAGCTAACAAGTCACATTGTTTCATCCAAAAGAGTCAGGACTCAATTTGGACACTGGCCAGTTCATTTATTCACACTCCAAGGAACAAAGCATGAGGTGACATACATTGCATTTCAGCAATCTTGTACATGAATTCCATATCTATGAGAACTTCACAAAGTTACTCATGACAGACTCACAACTTAGTACCTCACCAATAGGCCTTGTTCGGAATCACATAGTGAGTCCGAAATTTGACTTTCTCAAATGAGAATACTAAGGTGTGAAATGACATGTCTCATTTCAGGATTAAGGTAAGCATGATGCAATTCATACATAGTGACTTCGAGACATAAGAGGTTAAATGGTTTGTTCTTATATTGTCTCTAGAAGTGCACTGGTCAATTCAGTACCTTCGGAAGATACCTAGAAGAACTATAGAGTTCCTAACTCTCAATGCCTCATAACCAGACATCATAGATTCTTCTAACAATCATACTGAGGTCAATAGTCCTTTGACCCTAAGATTGCGAATATATCGTTTTAAGCAAACTACGAAGAGTTTGTTCATGCAAATCTACATTTGTCTCTTCGTAAGTTGTTTAGTTTGTTTATGGACTAAAAGACTATGGTTTTATCATAAAGCTTCAGACAAGGAAGATTGAATGAACGTTTCAACTTTTTATTAATGAATAAGCAATTACAAGCAAGAGTCTTCGTAAGACTATATGACATCAAATGTACATAAATAGACACTACTACTCTTCTTGTGGGCACCATTGACAACAATAGATTCTTCTAACAATCATACTGGGGTCAATAGTCCTTTGACCCTTAGATTGCGAATATATCGTTTTAAGCAAACTACGAAGAGTTTGTTCATGCAAATCTACATTTGTTTCTTCGTAAGTTGTTATGTTTGTTTATGGACTAAAAGACTAAGGTTTTATCATAAAGCTTCAGATAAAGAAGATTGAATGAACGTTTCAACTTTTAGTAATAAATAAGTAGTTACAAGCAAGATTCTTCGTAAGACTATATGACATAAAATGTACATAAATACACACTACAACTCTTCTTGTGGGCACCATTGACAACAGCGCCGCCGCTCCTCGTCGCCGGACCTATCTCTCTCTCTCTCTCTCTCTCTCTCTCTCTCTCTCTCTCTCTCATCCCTCTGCTCGCAGCCCCTCCTCTGCGCCGGATCTCGCTGTGTCATCCTTCGCTGAACACGGAGCTCGCGTGCTCGCTCATCTCCGTCCTATCTCGCTCTTCTCACATCCAAATTATTCTACGATGACTCGACCCTTAAAGGTCTCCCATGAGCCGGGCTAGGGTTTCTGGATCTACCGTCCAGAAACTCTACCCCCCTCGGCTCTCTCGGCTGAGTCGATCCCTCCCTCGTCATGGACTCAACCGTCCAAAAACAGTCCTCAACCCTCGCCCGGAAAGTGTCACACCTAGTGCATGACACTTTTGAGTGCGCCATGTCGCACGCGAAGCTTTTAGCGACGGAATTTCGAGTGCCATATTGTCGCACCCGAAGAACTTTCGGGTGCCACATTATGGGCATCAGGTGCGACGAAAGTCGCACCCGATGCCCATGTTTGTTCTAGTGAATAAATTTGATCCAAAATCGAAGAAGTATTATTTCATTGGTTATGGTGACAATGAGCCTACCGTTTCTGGGATGCCAATGCGAGGAAGATTGTTTGAAGCATAAATGTCATCTTCAACGAGCATACGTTGTAGAAAGACCAACTGAAGCGGAGTTCGGAGAGCTAGACTCTCGAGAGCGAGAATGTGACGATTGACCTAAGACCTCTCACTGACCAAGCTAAACAAAGACACTTCGACGATCTAGAAGGTGACAGAGGATGAGCTTGCATACATGGACAAGATCATCTATGCTTTGGCCAACGGAAGCTTGATGTACGCAATGGTGTCGTCAATGGTGCCGACAAGAAGAGTTGTAGTCTTTATTTTGTACATTTGATGTAATAAAGTCTCACGAAGACTCTTGTTTGTAATTGCTTATTCATTAATAAAAGTTGAAACGTTCATTCATTCTTCCTTGTCTGTTTGAAGCTTTATGATAAAACATTAGTCTTTAGTCCATAAACAAACTTAACAACTTACGAAGAGACAAATGTAGATTTGCATGAACAAACTCTTCGTAGTTTGCTTAAAACAATATATTCGCAATCTAAGGGTCAAAGGACTATTGACCTCAGTACGATTGTTAGGAGAATCTATGATGTCTGGTTATGTGACATTGAGAGTTGGAGACTCTATAGTTCTTCTAGGTATCTTCCGAAGGTACTAAATTGACCAGTGCACTTCTAGAGACAAAATAAGAACAAACCATTTAACATCTTATGTCTCGAAGTCACTACGTATGAATTGTATCGTACTTACCATGTCATTTCACAACTTACGTATTCTCATTAGAGAAAGTCAGTGTTCGAATTGATCTAGGGTTTAAGAAAAAGTTTAACGCTTCGTTAAGCGGCGGAATTTTAAAAATTTTCTTTTTCAAGTAAAACAGTTTTTACTAACCTAGACAAAGAGCAAGCACATGTAAATAAAAACTAATATGAGCATAGAAGTTTACTAACCTTTTTAGACGCTTGAACGTTGAGAAGCTTTTGGAAAAAGGTTGCAACGTTCGTCTCCCCTCGCAGCACGTCTCTCTTTCTTTCCTCGGCAACTCGAGCAACCACGAAAGTTTCTATCACTAAATCACTCGAAATAAAAGGACACTACTACAAAACTAGGATTCTACAACGCTTAAAAACAGTTGTAGAATGATTCTACAACGCTTATCAAGCGTTGTAGAATCCTGTGTTGTAGAACCTTCTACAACGCTTAAAAGTCCGTTGTAGAATCCAACAGCTTTCTACAACGCTTAATGATCCGTTGTAGAAACTAAGCTTTTACAACGGATATTTAAGCGTTGTAGAAGCTTCTACAACGGTTTGAATCCATTGTGTAATTTTTAAATAATTTTAAACACGTCGCCGCGGCGAAGTATAATGTCCGCTGCGGCGACATGATTCTACAACGGGTTGCTGATACGTTGTAGAATATCTCGCCGCGGCGAGTTGTTTGCCGCGGCGAAGTACGTTCTGCGCCGCGGCGACAACATTCTACAACGGATTGTCTACCCGTTGTGGAATCATTTCGCCGCAGCGGACATTATACTCTCGCCGCGGCGACGTAGGTTCTGCGATGCGGCGAGGGGATTCTACAACGGATACACATCCGTTGTAGAAGCTTTATGATTTTTTTAAAAACCCGCCGCGGCAACGTTTTAGCTTAGCCGCGGCGTGGTGTATATCGCCGTGGCGAAACCAAAACATTGCTGCGGCGAGATTTTGATGTATGAATAATGTACTCTCGGTATCTTTTTTGCCGCGGCGACTCTTATTTTTCGCCGCGGCAAACGTTATACGCCGCGGTGAAATGTCTAAGTCGCCGCGGCGAATGCTTCATTTTGAACCTGGAAATCATTTTTTACACGTACTAAAACCCGTTGTAAAAAATATGGCACCTGAAAATAACCTTCAATCCAAAAAATAATATATACATCTTCAAAACATTCAAAAGAAATATTTACATCTAAAACCAATCCAAAATTGAATATAAAAACTAACTAATCATCACAATTAATAAATGTTTGTACATAAGTTACCCATTCTTCCCTAACTCTCTCTAAATCCTCTTTTGTATAGTTTTTCTTACTTTCTAATTTTCCTACACCTCCTACGACTATATCGCGCATATAAGAAATAACAAAATACCCGCATTCCGTGTTTCCGGTTTGTCTCGGAGCGTTCCAAGCCTTGATGTACGTTGACTGTCCGTTATTATGGGCGTTTTGGTGTTCGAGCTTGAAATCCACAAAAAACCCTATAACACGGAAATCATAAGAGAAAAAACCTCTACAATGATTTATAATAAAAATAGTTTAAAAAATCAAAATATTACCTTTTTATCAATCGAGTTAAATCGATTGGAATTTTATTTCTTAACGGGTCGAAGAACATAGCACTATCTCTCCAAGGGTCGAGGACAACGAGCATCCAATGCGCACCTTTATTGTACGGCATCAAAGCTAGTTCACCAAATTTGCATTTTCGTACCATGTTTCCAACGTCCTTGACTCGTTTTGACAAATAAGCGTCCTCGTCGTTGTTGTCGATGTACGAACTTAAGCCCGGATTTATAAAACAATAGTCTCGACTCTTCTTCGCCTTTTCTAGCCTCGAGCGTAGATAGCTATGAGAAACAAGTATTTGATTGATCAAAACACTAAATATTGAATATTTATATTAAAAACGCATATAAAGAAAACACTTACTCCATATAGACCGTTATGCTCCCGGCGCCAATTTCCAAGTATTGCAAAAAGTCGGAAACATCTTCAAATGACAACGGAATCGGGATAGCCGCGAGACTTGGACTAACATTGACCATAATCACATCCCCTTTCGGTAACATTACTTTGTTGGCATGTTGAGCGAGCAATCGAAACTTTGGATTAATCACCTTGTACGGAATCTTCTTAGCATCATCGATGCTAGGTTCACTCTCAAAACCGAGCTTTGAGAGTTGTTGACAACCGGACCGCGACTCTCTATTCCCGTGTCCATTTCGATCAATCTCTTCGGCCACGAGACAAATCCTCCTATTGCATCTTCAATGGTTTGAGCTTCTTCGGTGGGAATTGGCAATTTTGCTTTTTTAATCAAAACCCCCAAAACGGTCACACGTACATTTCCTTCCTCCAAAGGTAAAGAGTGAACAACGCTCCCATTTACGTATGCTCGCCCATTTGCAACATGAATCATGCCTCCTTTCACAACATCGTCTATGAAAAGAAGACACTCGACGCTTTCATCCGAAGTCGGTGTCACCGGGGTGGTTGGATTCAATGAGCAACTAGCACGAACACTATTGGGTTTTTCCACAACAATAGGATTGATCTTCGGACGATCATCAACAATGATAGGATCGATCTTCGGAGGATCATCAACATCGTCGTGTTCTAAGCGAATCAAGAATATTATCAAAAACTTAATACCAAAACATTTATCTTTATTAATAAAT
Organism: Urtica dioica subsp. dioica; assembly: GCF_054948205.1. Classification (NCBI taxonomy): domain Eukaryota; kingdom Viridiplantae; phylum Streptophyta; class Magnoliopsida; order Rosales; family Urticaceae; genus Urtica; species Urtica dioica. The sequence continues at coordinate 13,976,146 of NC_142765.1, read as the reverse complement.
AGATTAAAAAAAATTAAACATACCTAAAGAGACCGCTTCATTGACGTGTTCTTCAACATTTGCCATCTCTTTATCATCAACAACCTTCGCGTTGAGATTCTCTTCCACACGACACTAGGCGACTCGACATTAGCATCTCCGACATTAATGCTACCATTTCCACCGAAGGCCTTCATCACCAAAGACTTTAACTCGCTCATTTCCCGACGCATCTTCATTACTTCTTCGTTGGGCGTTGGAGGAACAAAGTACTTAAAACGCGACGTCTGTTTGGATGAACCGCAAATTTGCGACGTTCCCAAAGCTTCTTGAAAAACGCTCTTTCCCGATTCCGGCAACCATGTCCCTTGCGATGCTTGTTGTGATAACGTTTTCTACACATAAAATTATTTGAAAATAAAATTACAAGGTTAATTATTATAACAAAGGTAAAGAACTTACGATTTTTTCTTCCATCAATTTGTCTTTCTCATCCTTGTAGTTATCTACGTCTTTCATTCGCGAGTCAATCCAAAGTTCCTCTTTCGTAGGCCATTCCCCCGTTTCGTCATGCTAGTAAGAAGTAATTATATAATAAATTAAAAAATAATTGCAACATTTGGAATAACTAAAAGAAAAAAATGAATCTAACCTTTTCTTGATCAAGCTTTCGATATCCATTTCGGCCCGTTCGAGATTTGTACACACTTTTTCCGATATTTGATTTCCCATGTTCCGATGTTTGTTTGAACATTTTGGTTCGTCTATACTCAACAAACGCTATCCAATCTTCTTCGGTGATACTTGTATAGAATTTCAAAATACAAGCCGGTCTCTTTAAGGCGATTGGTTCGTTGATTATGTCTTTGAGTAGATCGTTATATATCTCATGATGAAATTACCTTGCCGCTTCTCCAACTCTCATCAGGCAATTGTGTTTTTGTTCGATAGGAATCGTAAATCCTTCTTGCATTTCGTTCCAAATCCGTATTTTAATTTGGGCGTTGTCTTTACATCTCCAATCACGCATCGAAAGTGGAACGTGTTCTCTTGCTAACACGCCAATATAACTCGACAACTCACCACCCTCTTTACCCATTGGTTGCCCTTTATCATCAAATTGTACCGGGATTTTTTTACCAAGTGTTTTAGCCTTATTAACCCGACCCATAAGAGTGTTTCTTCGTTTTCCTTGTTCATCGGAGTTAAGCGCTAGTTGTCTTCTAATTTTTCTTTTACCACTACTGCTAGAAGTAGTAGTAGTGGACGACATGGAATCTAATATACAAAATTCAAAACATACTCTCAATTTCTAACTCAAATCCAATCCGATTCCAACTCAAATACAACTTCAAATCAATATCAAACTCAAATACAATAAATTCAAATCCGATATACTAAAATCCAATACAAATTCTTCCTAACTTCAAATAAATACCAAATTCTAACTAAATAATAACATAAATCAAATTAAATTCAAAACAAGTTGGGAAATAACATACCCGGTGGAGGCAAAGACGTGGCGAGCGAGAGGCGAGGTGGAGCGGGGTGGGGGCGAGGTGGAGGCGGGGCAGGGGCGCGGTGAAGGCGGGGCTGGGCGATGTGGAGACGGGGCAGGGGCGAGGTGGAGGCGAGGCGGGGTCAAGGCAGAGGCTATGAGGAGTGAGGGTGAGGACCGGAGAGAGATGGGCGGGGAAAAGAGAGGGTGAGGGCCAGAGAGAGAGGGGCGGCGAGAAGAGAGGGTGAGGGCCGGAGAGAGAGGGACGGCGAGAAGAGAGAGAGATGGCCGGAGAGAGAAGGACGGCGAGAAAGAGAAGGTGAGAGAGAGGGGCGGGGAGAGAAGAAGAAGAATGGAGAAATGAAAAAGATGGGAAAAAAAACGCTTAAGTCTGAAAAATAGGAGCGAGGTTTAAAACAAATGAAAATTTTTGGTTTTAAAAGGCTTCTACAACGCTTATTATAAGCGTTGTAGAACCCTCACCGCGGCGACGTGTACTTTCCGCCGCGGCGAGTTGTTTCTACAACGCTTATAATAACCGTTGTAGAAGTGTCGCCGCGGCGACGTGTATACCACGCCGTGGTGAGACAAACCCATAAAAGTTACGCCACGGCGAGAAACATTCCTAGCTGCGGCGAGTACAGAATCCTAAAACCTAAACGTCCTCCCCGTGGCGACGTGTAATTCCCGCCGCGGCAAGTTGTTTCTACAACGCTTCTAATAACCGTTGTAGATGTCTCGCCGCGGCGAGTCAAACCCAGAAAAAATACGCCGCGGCGAGAAATATTCCTAGCCGCGGCGAGAACAGAATTTCAAATATGCATCCTCTCGGTAAGTTTGGCGCCGCGGCGAATTGTATTTCCCGCCGCGGCGAATATACATAGCCGCCGCGACGTTTGTACATCGCCGCAGTGGGAATTTACTGGTTGGATGTCGCCGCGGCGACGTGGATTTGGCACCGTTGGTCGATGATTTGAAGATGTTATGGGAGAAAGGGATAGAAGTCAAAGACGCTTACCGTGGAGATTCATTCAACTTAAGGGCAATCTTAATGTGGACTACTAACGACTTTCTTGCCTATGGAAACTTGTAAGGATACTTTGTGAAATGCTCGATTGGTTGTCCGATTTGCATGAAAGACACATCTTCCATCTGGTTGAAGCATGGTAAGAAGACCGTTTTTCTTGGTCATAGAAGATTTTTACCAAGAGATCACTCATATAGAAGGTTGAAACAGGCATTTGATGGAAATACAGAAGAACGACCGCCTCCTAGAATTTTGTCTGGTGAAGATGTCTATGAGATGGTTAAAAACGTCAATGAAGTGCTTGGGAAAAGAAAGCAGAGTGCTAGTACTAAAGAATCCTTCAAAGAGAATCCTTGGAAGACGAAAACGATTTTCTACGACCTTCCTTATTGGAAGTCACACTACGTTCGGCATTGTCTGGATGTTATGCACATCGAGAAAAATGTGTGTGAATCGTTTATCGGTACGCTTCTTGATGATCCAAATAAATCGAAAGATGGATTAAAATCTCGAATGGATCTCAAAAAGATGAATATAAGAAGCATTTTGCATCCCCAAGATGGAGGTGGAAAAAAAACAAAATTGCCACTGGCAAAGTACACTCTAGATCGAAAGGAGAAGAAGAAGTTGTGTACCTGGTTTGCTTCTATTAAAGTCCCCGATGGTCATTCATCAAACTATAAGAGGTTCGTGTCTTTGAAAGATTTGAGACTTATTGGAATGAAGACTCACGACTGTCATGTATTGCTACAACAAATGTTGCCTCTTGCTTTGCGAGGAATCGTGCCAAAAGATGTGAGATTCGCAATATCAAAGGTATGTATATTCTTTAACTCAATTTTCTCGAAGATCATCGATCCTACTCGCCTAGATTTAATGCAGTCAGAATTGGTGAAAACTCTCTGCTTGCTCGAAAAGTTCTTTCCACCTTCGTTTTTCGACATCATGGTTCATTTAACCGTCCACTTGGTACGTGAAGTGAAATTATGCGGGCCCGTATTTTTACGGTGGATGTATCCAATCGAACGTTACATGAAAGTGTTGAAAAGCTACGTGAAGAACTACAATAGGCCCGAAGGAAGCATAGTTGAAAATTACATAGCAGAAGAGTCGGTTGAATTTTGTTCTGTGTATTTAGCTAAAGCAGATGAAATTGGGGTACCCAAAAACACCAATTTTGATTCAAAAGCTCTATCTACAGGTATGTTTTTGACACTTTATTTGTTACTTTAAATTATGAGCGTTCTTGTTTAAGTGTGTTTTTAATTATAGGTACCTATTCGAGTGTCAACCGAAAAGAATGGGAGCAAGCTGGTCTTCATGTGCTACACAACGTTTTTGAGGTCACGCCATTTGTGGATATTCATTTGAATGAGTTGAGAGTGAATAATCCAAAGAAAGGTAGAAAAGAAAAATGGTTACAAGAAGAGCACAACCGTTTGTTTCAGAACTGGCTTGGAAAACGATTATTTAAAGAGGCAGGACATTCATCTACATTGAGTAAACTATCTGGCGGGCCTTCCTCAATGGTTACAAGGTACACTGCTTGGTCTGTTAATGGTTTTACATTTTACACAAGAGAGAGAGAGACAACAAGCATCCCGTTCAAAATAGTGGTGTTACATTGTTTGCCGAAGCATTACATGTTTCGTCGACCAAATATAAGAATCCAAAACATGCTTTTATGAACTATTATGGATACATTGAAGACATTTGGGAACTTGATTATTGCGGGTTGCGAGTCGCTTTATTCAAGTGCAAATGGGCAGATAATAATCATGTTAAAGTTGATAATGACGGAGTTACAGTTGTCGACTTTAGACGGATATGCTACGAGAATGATTCATTTATTTTGGCTTCGCAAGCAAGTCAAGTGTTTTATGTTTTGGATCCAGCCAATCCAGAGTTATCGTTAGTAGTTCATATGAAAGCGAGAAATGGTAACGATGAAGAAGACGAAGACATGTCTAGCATTCCACCGTTCACATCGGGATTACCTCCTATTGATCAAGAGATGGATGATTTTGATGATGACGATGTTTCTCATCTACTTCGTAAGGATATAGATCCTATTTTTGTTTGATTTAGAACAGTTAACAATGTATTTTCATTTTAGATTTTATGTTATTCTCTTATGGACAACATTTCTATAGTGTTTAAATTTAAAATATCATTTCTAGACTCTTGCCGCGGCGATGTATGTTGTCCGCCGCGGCGAGACGTTTCTACAACGCTTGTTGAAGCGTTGTAGGATCTCTCGCCGCGGCGACTATTTAATTTCGTGGCGGCGGGATAAACTTGCCACGGCGAGGTTATGTTTTCAAATATGCATGCTCTCGATAAGTTTCTCGCCGCGGCGATGTTGTTGTTGCGCCGCGGCGACATAGTATCGCCGCAGCGAGAAAATTATTCCGCCGCGGCGAGGATATGTTTTCAAATATGCATGCTCTCGGTAAGTTTTTCGCCGCGGCGAAGACTTTCTACAACGCTTTGAAAAGCGTTGTAGAATCCCTCGCCGCGGCGAAGTTGTAATTTCGCCACGGCGAGAAAATTATGGCACCGTGGCCTGATGATGTTTTCGAATATGCATGCTCTCGGTAAGTTTCTCGCCGCGGCGATGTTGACTTTTCGCCGTGGCGAAGACTTTCTACAACGCTTTGAAAAGCGTTGTAGAATGTCTCGCCGCGACGAGGTAGAAAACACGCCGCGGCGTTGATTCTACGTCGCAGCGAGTTTAGTAAATCGCCGTGGCGAGATTAGAATATAATCACCTCAGCCTGCATATTTCACTTTCTTTCCCATTTTAAACCTGGTTTTCAACAGAAAAATTATCATTCAAATAAAAAACCATCACACATTCAGATTTCACAATCTTTAAATATTAATCAAGTCTCAAACACACATTAACTAAAACACGAGTCTTAAACATAAACATAAACATAACCATAAACATAAACAAACCATGCGAGTCTTAATTTAAATTTAAAATGAAGCTTAAACAAACCAAGCGAGTCTTAAATTTAAAATTTAAAGTTGGTGTTGTTGGTTTACTCGTCATTCGGTGGTGGTGGTGGTGAGTGCGCCGGATATTGAGGAGGTGCCATATACGGTGGCCAGTGTGGTGGTGGGTACGGATAGTCGGAGTATTGAGGATATGGAGGAAATAACACATTGTTCTCTTGGTTGATGTCCCACCGAGAGTAGAGATCGTTCAGTTGGTTGATGTGAGAGGCGCCAAACTCCGCTTGTTGGTGCATGTACTGTTGCGTGTGTTGGAACCCGCCGACGAGATAGTTGGAGCATTGAGCTATGTAGTCGATGGTGGTGGGGTCGACTACCGAAGGTGCTGGTAAGAACAATCGAGGCTCGTTGACTGGTGGTCCCTCTTCCCGTTCTTCCTCCTCTTCATCCGCTTCCTCCGCTTGTGGTTCCTCCCTAATCTTGTAGCGATCGATGATGTTATTCGTAATAGGCCACATAGGACCCTTGATCGTATCCCTTTTCGAGCGTCCTACCCCCACATTTGTACAAAGGCCGGTAATGATTGACGGATATGGCAAACCGTGTCGTTCATTAGTATAGTCTAGACTCTTCATCCAATTGTAGATGAATCGACCGACGTTGATAGAATAACCTTTTATGATGCAGAACAACACCTGGATACGACCCTCGTCAAGAGTGGTGAAGTGCTTGATCGGAAAGAGGCGAGCGCAAACAAAGTAAATCCAAGCTTTAGCAATCCTGGTGAGTTGGTCACGCTTGAGTACCCTTTTCCCTTTTTCAAGGACCCAATCCTCTCCTGGAATGCACAACAACCTCGCCATCTCCATTCCCGATAGCCTTCATTCTCGAAAGGCACATCTAGGGTCCCAAGCAAATCGTTGATCGCTTTGACGCTCACATCGACCGGTCTACCTCGGACCGTCACAACATCTCCATTGTGATCTGGTAAGTTTGCGTAGAATTCGTACACAAAGTTCAAGTTCGCCTCGAACTCGGGAACGGCACAATACTTCACCCAGTCATGAGCTTGAATACTGTTGCGGATTGACACTCCTATATCGGTGTTAGAGCTCACATTGAATCCCCGCTCAGGGATCACACTGCGCGACGAGATTTTGTCGTAACGATCCTCCGCGGCCTTGCTAGTGAAGATACTTGTGTTATAATCTGCTTCAGGGGATGGTTGATGAGCTCGCTTACCTTTACTTTTACTAGGACCTTTGGAAGTGCTCGGAGCCGTGGCGCCCGCCGGATTTTTTGTTCGAACCATTTTTCACCTTCACAAAGCATAATCATAAAAAATTCAATCTCGACATCTACAATCAACGTATTCATTTTAAATACTAACAATGTCACAACAATCACAAATTCTATATCAATTCCAACTTCATTTAGACATAAGAATATCAAATTCATAAACAATTCCATTCTAACACAAATTTTAACTCAAATTCATTCTAACACAAATTCTAACTCAAATTCATTCTAACACAAATTCTAACTCAAATTCATTCATAATAAAATAAAAAACCCTAATTTTGTTAAATCAACAACCACCTTAAATCAATAACCCTAATTTTGTTAAATCAATAACCACAACATGCAACTCGGAGAAATAACATGAAATCCATATTCAAAAACACGAAATCCATATCAACAACATGAAATTAAATCAATAACCACCTTAAAAACTTAGAAAATCATACCTTACTATGTTAAAGAGAGAGTGAGAGGCGGCGAGAGAGAGAGAGAGGTGCGAGAGAGTTGGGCGGCGAGGACGTGGCGAGCGAGAATGGCGGCAAGGACAAGGCGACGGCGAGAAATCGGGGTGGCGAGGACGTGGCGAGGGAATTTGGAAGAGACAATTAAGACAGACTCGGCCGAAATGGTTGTCTCGCGTTTGTATTTTGAGGAGAATGAGAAAAAAAAACTGAAAATGGGTTTATATAGTGAAAACCTAAAAACCTCGCCGCGGCGAGAATATGTCTTCGCCACGGCGAGAGGATCCTACAACGGATTTTATAACCGTTGTAGGATCTCCTCGCCGCGGCGGGATTCCTTCATCGCCGCGGCATGACAGTTTCATAAAAACCTGCTTAGCCACGGTATCCTACTCGCCGCGGCGGAGTATATTTCTAGCCACGACGAGATTATTTCGCCGCGGCGAGAGATGACTATCGCCGCGGCGAGAGATGACTATCGCCGCGGCGAATGGATTCTACACCGCTTTAATCTTGCGTTGTAGAAAGCTTCGCCGCGGCGAGGTTTAAATCGTGCCGCGGCGAGGTCCATCCTTCTACAACGCTTTTATCTTGCGTTGAAGAAAGGTTTCGCCGCAGCGAAAATCACATGGTGCCGCGGCGACGATTCTACAATGGATAGTGTTAACGTTGTGGGAAATATGAAATTGAAGTTCTTCTACAACGCTTTACATAAGCGTCGTAGAATCACCTAGATTCTACAACGCTTATCCAAAAGCGTTGTAGAAACACCTGGATTCTACAACGCTTAGTCATAAGCGTTGTAGAAACACTAAGTTTCTACAACACTTATGTTAAGTGTTGTAGAATCCCTAGTTTCTACAATGCTTATGTTAAGCGTTGTAGAAAGTGGGTTGTATAATCCAACATTTGTAGTAGTGGGAATTAGTGTGTGGGCACTCTTAAACACTACGACTTAAGAACGAGTCTTGAAGTCGCAGAGCTAAACTCTAGGTCAAATGAGGACCTAGGTGCCAAAACAATAAAAATGAAATTGAATAGAGAGAGAGAGAGAGGATAGGGGCGGCCAAGCTAGAGAGAAAAGCTCTCAAATCTCTAAAACTTGGGATGAATGAAATGTGTGGAATGAGGCTCCTATTTATAGCAGAGGTCTCACCTTCAATAAGGTAGTTTCCTCTTGTATAGACTATCACATATTCATGAGCAAATATGGCCCATTACCCTCTTATTCCACACGGCCAAGGCAGCCTTCTAGAAGGCTTGGATTTGTTTCCTTTTTTGTTCCTTGCCATAACTTTTGTCTACTTGGCCGAATTTCCTTATGCTTGCATGGGAAATTTGTTTCCTCTTTTTTCTATTGGCAAGTATCTTGATACATTTATGCACAAAATATTCTCTCTTTCTCTTGGGTATGTTGGGCGCCTATTACACTCTAGAAATGCCTTCTAGAAGCTTTTCCATTTGTTCATGACAACATGGAAAAGGCCCATTAAGAATTTTCAATAAAATTCTTATGAAATGAAATTAATCCACAAGGCCCAATAAATCTAATTTTGGCCTAGTGTTACTTGTCATCAAATGACCATGTCAAAAAATTTATTGACATTCATTTCATCCTATGTCTCAAAAGACAAAAATACCCTTTTGACAATTTTCGTTCTTGCTTTGACTTAGCTTCCAGTTTAACTATTCCTACTCGATGTGATTCATGACAGTGACCTCATGGATCCAAATGAACAAAGCTTGAGCTAAACACTTGGACTCAAAAGTTCACAAACCTTTTCCAAGTTTAGCTTAATGTCAACTAACTCCACTAAAGAGTTGACACTGAAAATCTATCGGTTCAAATGAATTTATTTTCTACTCAAGAATTCAACCTAATTGTAATGAGTGGATCCACAAAATATTATCACTGTTTACCCTTCATGAATATCATCAGCTAGTCGGGATTTACAAAATTACCATTTTACCCTTCTAGCTGTTATTTCCTCAACTCCTTTGTCGCTTGTGAATAAGTTAGAAACAATGTATTAAGGAGGAGCTAACAAGTCACATTGTTTCATCCAAAAGATTCAGAACTCAATTTGGACATTGGCCAGTTCATTTATTCACACTCCAAGGAACAAAGCATGAGGTGATATACATTGCATTTCTGCAATCTTGTACATGAATTCCATATCTATGAGAACTTCACAAAGATACTTATGACATTCTCACAACTTAAGACTTCACCAATAGGCCTTGTTCGGAATCACATAGTGAGTCGAACTCTGACTTTCTCAAATGAGAATACGTAAGGTGTGAAATGGAATGTCTCATTTCAGGATTAAGGTAAGCAGGATGCAATTCATACGTAGTGACTTCGAGGCATAAGAGGTTAAATTGTTTGTTCTTATCTTGTCACTAGAAGTGCACTGGTCAATTCAGTACCTTCGGAAGATACCTAGAAGAACTATAGAGTCTCCAACTCTCAATGCCTCATAACCAGACGTCATAGATTCTTCGAACAATCATACTGAGGTCAATAGTCCTTTGACCCTTAGATTGTAATATATCGTTTTAAGCAAACTACGAAGAGTTTGTTCATGCAAATCTACGTTTGTATCTTCGCAAGTCGTTAAGTTTGTTTATGGACTAAAAGACTAAGGTTTTATCATAAAGCTTCAAATAGACAAGTAAGAATGAATGACCGTTTAAACTTTTTATTAATGAATAAGCAATTATTACAAGTAAGAGTCTTCAGGAGACTTTATTACATCAAATGTACAATATAAAGACTACAACTCTTCTTGTGGGCACCATTGACAACAAACTCCCACTTGACTCAAAGAAGATGTGTGTAGTCCTTCATGCCTAATCCTTCTCGATGTTGGTCGAAGACTTTGTTCGCTAGGGCCTTGGTGAATGGATTTGCTAAGTTGTTCACCGTTGAGATCTTCTTCACTTCCACGTCTCCGCGCTGCACGATTGCTTAATACTCCTCCACACAACAGCTCTACCAATAAGGATGAACAAAGATCCCGAAGTGGATTTCCTGGAATCCTTATCCGCTTGAAAATCGGAGTCGGTATATCCTGTCATAGTCAGGTCAGTACCTGAGTATGTAAGCATCAAGTTCCTAGTTCTTAAAAGATACTAAAGAACATGCTTAACAACAATCCAGTGCTTGGGTCCAGGGTTGGATTGGAAACGGCTAACTACGCCAACGGCGAAATAGATGTCAGGTCTAGTGCAAAGCATAGCATACATGAGGCTTCCTACGGCAGAGGCGTAAGGAATTTTCCACATGTCTTCAATCTCTTGTGCAGTCTTGGGAGACTGGTCCTTAGAGAGTGAGACTCCATGCTTAAAGGGTGTTTGGCCCTTCTTGGAGTCTTGCATCGAGAAGCGATCCATCACCTTATCAATATAAGATGCTTGATAGAGCGACAGGGTCATGTTTTTCCTATCTCGAAAGATTTGGATCCCCAGAATGTACGCGGCTGCTCCTAGATCCTTCATGTCGAATTGCTTTGCTAGCCAGACCTTAACCTCAGATAACTTACCCACGTCATTACCAATGAATAGTATATCATCGACATATAGTACCAGAAACACAACTTTGCCTTCGTGTATTAACTTGTAAACACAAGGCTCATCTATTAACTGTTCAAAGCCGAAGCTCTTTACAGTTTCATCAAATCTAATATTCCATGACCTAGATGCTTGCTTTAATCCATAAATGGACTTAAGCAACTCACAAACCTTGGTTTCTTGACCTTCTTCCACGAAACCGTCTGGTTGAGCCATGTAAATGCGCTTGTCAAGATTGCCATTCAGGAAGGCTGTCTTGACTTCCATTTTCCAGATCTCATAGTCGAGAGCTGCAGCTATGGATAGGAGTATGCGGATGGATTTAAGCATCACGACTGGCGAGAAGGTTTCTTCATAGTAAATCCCTTCTTGTTGGGTATAACCCTTCGCCACAACTCATTCTTTGAACGTCTCGACGTTCCCATCAGGACCCCTTTTCTTCTTATATATCCACTTACACCCTACGGGTTTAATCCCTTCAGGAAGGTCTACAAGTTTCCAGACTTTGTTGATATACATCGAGTGCATCTCAACTTTCATGGCGTCAAGCCAAAGGTTTGATTCAGAACAAGCCATCGCTTGGCTATAGGAAACAGGATCATCCATGTCAGAGACCGCTACGAGAGAGTCTCCATAAGACATGTACCTGTCAGGCTTTTGAGTAGCCCTCCCACTACGTCGAAGTACTACTTGACGAGATTCTAAAGAGTTAGGTTTTGTTTTAGTTGGGGAAAGAACAGTTCTTACAGATGAGGTAGAAGCTTCCTCACCCAATTTTTCTTCAAGCACAATTTTACTTCTAGGTTTTGCATCTTTCATAAAGTCCTCCTCAAGGAAACAAGCATTCGTGCTAACAAAAATCTTATCATCCTCGAGACTATAGAAGATGAAACCCTTGGTTTCCTTTGGATATCCCACAAACAGGCACAATTCTGACCTACTAGCCAACTTGCTAGTCTTTTGCCTTAGCACATGTGCAGGGCAACCCCAAATTCGGATGTGGCCCAGATTCAGTTTATGGACAGTCCATTGTTCATAAGGAGTACAAGGGACCGTTTTTGACGGAACTTGGTTCAGAATATAGGCGGCTATTTCGAGGGCATATCCCAAAAAGAAAGAGGGAGTGATGAGTAACTCATCATTGGTCTAACCATCTCTATAGGAGTTTGGTTTCTTCTCTCTGACACTCTGTTTTGTTGAGGTGTGCTAGGTGCGGTAAGCTGAGAAGCGATAACTTTTTCTTTAAGAAAGTCATCGAACTCTCCAGACATATACTCACCACCTCGATCAGATCGAAGTCTTTTGATCACTTTGCCAGTTTGCTTTTCCACTAAAGTCTTAAAGACCTTAAATACGTTTAAGGTCTCGGATTTGTGTTTGAGCAAATAGACAAATCAATATCGCGAGTAATCATCGGTGAAGGTAACGAAGTATTCCTATCCCCCACGTGCCTGTTGGCTGAGCGGACCACATACATTAAAATGTATTAGTTCCAGCAACTCAGTGGTTCTTCGACCCTTATCGGAGAAAGGTCGCTTATTCATTTTTCCTTCTATGCAGGATTCACAAGTAGGTAGTGAACCTATTGCAGAGGCTTGGAGTGGACCGTCCCTCACAAGTCTCTTAATCCTATCTAGACTGATGTGACCAAGTCTTAAGTGCCATAGGTGTGTTGATTTTGTTAGATCGGAGGATTCAGAAAGTTTGATCCTCTTTGGCTCCCTAATTAGATCATTATCTATTTCGGTGTCTAAAAGAGAAGGTTGAGTGAGATAGATGTAGAAAAGAGCATTCTTCATACATGCATCAGTGACAAAAGAATTATCAGGAAATGAAATACGAATTCCATTCTTAATGAACTTTAAACAAGAATCTTGCTCAAGAAGACGAGCAACGGATATTAAGTTCTTCCCAAAGGTAGGAACAAAATAAACATTATTCAAGTTTAAAATGCGGTCTTCAAAAGACAGCGTCACAGATCCCACAGCCTTCACAGACACCAGGCTCCCATCACCCCATTTGAAATAGAACTCGCCTTCATCTAAGCTTTTGGTTTTCTTGAAACCATTCAAGGAACAACAAATATGGTTAGTAGCAGCGGAGTCAAGAATCCACGTTGATACATTATCAGCTACTAAGCATGCTTCGGTAACTAGTACAATACTATGTTCCTTTGCTTTGAGATAGGTAGGACAGTTCTTTTTATCGGCCTTATGAGGTCTCTTCTTAGTTCCAGAGGCGGAGGCTTTTTGCTCAATAGCATGTGCCTCTCGTTGATTCCTCTTTCTCTTAGTGAGACCCATAGCAGTGTGAAGTTCCTTCATAAGCTTGGTAACAGTGTACTCTAGCTTGTTTATGAAGTAGTTCATCTTCGAGGTATCAAGAGATGCGGGAAGAGTTTCTAAGATCATATCTATGACATTCTTCCCATCAGTCTCAGATCCTAGGATTTCCATTTTATTCAGAAAACTAATGATCAGTATCATAAAGTCGCTAACAGGAGTCCTAGCCTTCATATCACAGTTCATAAACTGTCGGACTGCTTGTTGCCTTGTTTGACGCCTTTGCCCTCCAAACATCTCAAGGAGATTGTTGAGCATGTCGGCGGTAGTCTCGATGTCACGATGTTGCTTTTTCAGCATATTATTCATAGATGCTAAGATATAGCACCTCACAATCTCATCGGATCGAAGCCAGGCCGCTAAGGCGTCATTGTCCTCTTTAGTCGAATCATCATTCGTCAGAGGAGGACATGGGGTGGTGAGTACCCATTTGTGCTTGTTAATGGTAAGGATGATATCGAGGTTAAGTTTCGAATCTACGTAGTTTTTGTTTTCGTGTTTGATAGAGGAAAGGATGAACGAGACAAGGTTGAGAGACATATTGCCTATATAAGTTGAAACAAGATTATGATTAGTCTTTGGTTTAGGATTTATGTTTTATATAAGACTTGAGAAAATCCAAAGGTGTTATAAACCAAACGATAATTTACTCCCTCAAGAGAAGGCCGCAAAAAATCTCCATTTATAAGGAAATGACACATCATTAATACTTAGCCAAGATGTCAATACATCAATTTTGACTAGCCACCTTTTAAATTGGTTTGATCACTCACATCCTTTCGCAGAGCCTCAAGGGAGGATTACTAGGGATTGAGCCTAAGTTTGCAACCTGTTGTCGCTCGTTTTCGGACAACTATTTAGGAGCCGAAAGTGGTTAGACCCAAGGCCAGACCAAGTGGTCTCACTCTGGCTCGAACGTGTCGGACTTGGTATCCCAAGTCGTCCCTTAGCTGTGGGTGAAGTTCACCTCGTCTCGGTACCCAGTAGAGAATATGTGAACTACAAAGGGGAAACAGAGGGGTTGCCTCTGTTTACCTCTCCGACGCTCAACATTAGTAGGGTTGAGGTAAAATGAAGAGGGTTTGAGTGTTTAGAGGCCAAAGATGAGTGAAACGAGTTAGTTATGAATTCGACAGCGTTTCGGGGCTCAAAATTGGATTTCCTGGGTCAAGGAAGGGACCCTTGTATTTATAGACGACCAAGGGGTGTTTGGGGAACCCCTTGGCCGAGTGAAAAGTCTTGGGTCGGCCATTGGCCGGCTGAACTTGGGCCGGCCATTGGCCGGCTGAACTTTTGGCCGGCCATTGGCCGGCTGAAGTTCGGCCGGCCAGTGGCCGGGAGGCTGCCGGCCGGGAGTCGACCAGACGGGCCTTGGCCGGCCGGGAGTCGACCGGACGGGCCTTGGCCGGCTGGGAATCTGCCGGACGAGACTTGGCCGGCCGGGAGGCTGGCGGCCGGGAGTCGACCGGACGGGCCTTGGCCGGCCGGGAGTCTGCCGGACGAGACTTGGCTGGCCGGGAGTTGCTGTGCGGTCCGTGGCCGGCCGGGAGTCGTCGCGACTGTTCCGCCTATGCTGGCCCGGATTGGCTAGCAACACCTCGCCTCCTCGTGGTTCTTTGAATCGTGGCCCGTTTTGGCTCTTTTGCCCCTATCGGTCGCTGACGGGCCGACAACATTATCCCTCCGAGTTTCTGGTCGAGCGTAGGTCGAGTGGAAACTCAAGAATCACGTCGACATGTGGACTTCAGACGACCACTCTCGAGTTTGTGAGTGCGTCGTAGAGCGGCTCTAGCGCATCACGAGGGACGGCCTTTGTGCGTCACGAGGGACAGCTTTATTGCGTCGCGATGGACGACTTTAGTGCATCGTGAGAGACGGCTTTTGTGCGTTACGAGGGACGGCTTTTGCTGTCTTTCTTTTTACGTGTCTTACGTTCTTGACATACTATCGTAGTCGATTCGCATGGTTTCATCGGTGCGCGTCTTATTTTCTCGATTTGTCGACGAGGGCATAATCGATTTGCGCGGCTAGGCAGTGCGCGACTTATTTTCTCGATTCACCAATGGAGGCGCAATCAATTTGCACGTCTCAGAGGTGCGTGGCTTATTTTCTCGACTTACCAATGAAGGCGTAATCGATTTGCACGGCTTTGTTGGTGGTGTGCGGCTTATTTTCTCGACTTACCAATGAAGGAGTAATCGATTTGCACGGCTTTATTGGTGGTGCGCGGCTTATTTTCTCGATTTACCAATGAAGGCGTGATCGATTTGCGCGGCTTTTTTGTGCGCGGCTTATTTTCTCGACCAACCAATGAAGGCGTGATCGATTTGCACGGCTTTGTTGTGCGCGGCTTATTTTCTCGACCTACCAATGAAGGCGTGATCGATTTGCACGGCGTTGTTGTGCGCTGCTTATTTTCTCGTCCTACTAATGAAGGCGTGATCGATTTGCACGGCTTTGTTGTGCGCGGATTATTTTTTCGACCTACCAACGAAGGCGTGATCGATTTGCACGGCTTTGTTGTGCGCGGCTTATTTTCTTGACCTACCAATGAAGGCGTGATCAATTTGCACGACTTTGTTGTGCGCGGCTTATTTTCTCGACCTACTAATGAAGGCGTGATCGATTTGCACGGCTTTGTTGTGCGCGGCTTATTTTCTTGATCTACCAATGAAGGCGTGATCGATTTGCACGGCTTGGGCCTCGGGGTGCCTTGGCGCCACATTTGTGTGACCAGGTTTTCTGTGGACGCTGGCTAGACCAGTTTCGTCCGGCGGGAGCAGGCCTTTGTAACCCATATGTGACTTGCTGCCTATCGGCGCACGAGCTGGGCGGCTAGCGTGACCATACCACCCTATGAGCGTGGCACCCTTGGGTGCGCATGTCATTTGACAGGTGGGGTTAGGTGTAGACTTGATCCCCCGGCGAGTGTGGCACCTTAGTGCACTGGTCGCGTTTTCGGGATGAGTCTTGTGCCCTTGTGAGCGTGGCGCCATGGCGCGTGTGTCACGTTTGGGGACTCAATTGGCCCATTCTTTCTCTGACGAGAGCGTCGTAGAGCGAATTTGTTGTCAATGGTGCCCACAAGAAGAGTAGTAGTGTCTATTTGTGTACATTTGATGTAATATAGTCTTACGAAGACTCTTGCTTGTAATTGCTTATTCATTCATTAATAAAGTTGAAACGTTCATTCATTCTTTCTTTATTTGTTTGAAGCTTTATGATAAAACCTTAGTCTTTTAGTCCATAAACAAACTTAACAACTTACGAAGGTTTGTGAACTTTTGAGTCCAAGTGTTTAGCTCAAGCTTTGTTCATTTGGGTCCATGAGGTCACTGTCACGAATCACATCGATAGGAATAGTTAAACTGGAAGCTAAGTCAAAACAAGAACGAAAATTGTCGAAAGGGTAATTTTGTCTTTTGAGACATAAGGATGAAATGGATGTCAATAAATTTGGACAAGTTCATTTGATGACTTAATGTCACTCGGCCATAATATGATTAACTGGGCCTTGTGAATTAATTTCATTTCATGAGAATTTTATTGAAAATTCTTAATGGGCCTTTCTCATGTTGTCATAAACAAATGAAGAAGCTTCTAGAAGCTCCTTCTAGAGAGACTTGGGCGCCTACCCTAATAGAGAAATAGGAGAGTTTATTTTGTGCATAAATGTATTTAGATACTTGCCAAAAGAAAAAGAGGAAACAAATTTCCTCCAAAAGGAAAGTGGGAATCGGCCAAGTGAGAGACAAGGCAAGGCCTTGAACAAAATTGGAAACAAATCAAGGCTTCTAGAAGCCTTGAGTTGGCCGAGTGTCTCAAAGGGAAAAAAGAGGAAATTGCTCATGAATATGTGATATTCTATAGAAGAGGAAACTACCTTATTGAAGGTGAGACCTCTCCTATAAATAGGAGCCTCATTTCCTCACATTTCATTCATCCAAGTTTAAGAGATTTGAGAGACTCTCTCTCTAGAACTTGGCCGAAAATCCTCTCTCTCTCTCTCTAGTTTATTTTCGATTATTTCTTGTCTTGGCACCTAGGTCCTCACTCGACCTAGTGTTTAGTTCTGCGACTTCGAGACTCGTTCTTAAGTCGTAGTGTTTAAAAGTGCCCACTCACTGATTCCTTCTTTTCGAGTGATTTAGTGATAGAACCTTTCGTGGTTGCTCGAGGTGCCGAGGAAAGAAAGAGAGACGTGCTGCGAGGGGAGACGAGCGTTGCGAACTTTCCAAAAGCTTCTTCAAAGTTCAAGCTTCAAGAAAGGTTAGTAAACTCTTAGCTCATATTGGTTTTTAATTACATGTACTTGCACTTGTCTAGGTTAGTAAAAACTGTTTTACTTGTAAAAGAAAATTTTTAAAATTCCGCCGCTTACCGAAGCGTTAATTATTTTCTCAAACCCTAGATCGATTCCAACACTCGATGTATGTCAACAAAGTCTGGAAACTTGTAGACCTTCCTGAAGGGATTAAACCCGTAAGGTGTAAGTGGATATACAAGAAGAAAAGGGGTCTTGATGGGAACGTTGAGACGTTCAAAGCATGACTTGTGGCGAGGGGTTATACCCAACAAGAAGGGATTGACTATGAAGAAACCTTCACGGCAGTCGCGATGCTTAAATCCATCCGCATACTCCTATCCATAGCTGCAGCTCTCGACTATGAGATCCGGCAAATGGATGTCAAGACAGCCTTCCTGAATGGCAATCTTGACGAGCGCATTTATATGGCTCAACCAGACGGTTTCGTGGAAAAAGGTCAAGAGACCAAGGTTTGTGAGTTGCTCAAGTCCATTTATGGACTAAATCAAGCATCTAGGTCATGGAATATTAGATTTGATGAAACTGTAAAGAGCTTCGGCTTTGAACAGTCAATAGATGAGCCCTATGTTTACAAGTTAATACACGAAGGCAAAGTTGTGTTTCTGGTACTATATGCCGATGATATATTACTCATTGGTAATGACGTGGGTAAATTATCTGAGGTTAAGGTCTAGTTAGCAAAGCAATTCGATATGAAGGATCTAGGAGAAGCCGCGTACATTCTGGGGATCCAAATCTTTCGAGATAGGAAGAACCGGACTCTGTCGCTATCTCAAGCATCTTATATTGATAAGGTTATAAATCGCTTCTCGATGCAAGACTCCAAGAAGGGCCAAACACCCTTTAGGCATGGAGTTTCACTCTCTAAGGACCAGTCTCCCAAGACTGCACAAGAGACTGAAGACATGAGGAAGATTCCTTACGCCTCTGCCGTAGGAGGCCTTATGTATGCTATGCTTTGCACTAGACCTGACATCTGTTTCGCCGTTGGCGTAGTTAGTCGTTTCCAATCCAACCCTAGACCCGAGCACTGGATTGCTGTTAAGCATGTTCTTAAGTATCTTCGAAGAACTAGGAACTTGATGCTTACATACTCAGGTACTGACCTGACTATGACGGGATATACCGACTCCGATTTTCAAGCGGATAAGGATTCCAGGAAATCCACTTCGGGATCTGTGTTCATCCTTAATGGTGGAGCTGTTGTGTGGAGAAGTATTAAGCAATCTTGCATTGCTGACTCCACAATGGAAGCAGAATATGTAGCTGCTTGTGAAGCATCCAAAGAGGCTGTATGGCTTAGAAAATTCCTTAAGTATTTGGAAGTTGTTCCGAACGTCGACGAGCCCATGACCCTTTATTGTGATAATAGTGGGGCTGTCGCTAACTCAAAGGAACCTCGAAGCCATAAGCGCTCTACACATATTGAGAGGAAATACCATTTGATTCGAGAGATCGCGCAGCGCGGAGACGTGGAGGTGAAGTAGATCTCTGGCAGATCCATTCACCAAGGCCCTAGCGAACATGGTCTTCGACCAACATCGAGAGGGATTAGGCATAAAGGACTACTCACATCTTCTTTGAGTCAAGTGGGAGTTTGTTGTCAATGGTACCCACAAGAAGAGTAGTAGTGTCTATTTGTGTACATTTGATGTAATATAGTCTTACGAAGACTCTTGCTTGTAATTGCTTATTCATTAATAAAGTTGAAACGTTCATTCATTCTTTCTTTGTTTGTTTGAAGCTTTATGATAAAACCTTAGTCTTTTAGTCCATAAACAAACTTAACAACTTACGAAGAGACAAATGTAGATTTTCATGAACAAACTCTTCGTAGTTTGCTTAAAACGATATATTCGCAATCTAAGGGTCAAAGGACTATTGACCTCAGTATGATTGTTAGAAGAATCTATGATGTCTGGTTATGAGGCATTGAGAGTTGGAGACTCTATAGTTCTTCTAGGTATCTTCCGAAGGTACTGAATTGACCAGTGCACTTCTAGAGACAAGATAAGAACAAACCATTTAACCTCTTATGTCTCGAAGTCACTATGTATGAATTGCATCATGCTTACCTTAATCCTGAAATGAGACATGCCATTTCACACCTTAGTATTCTCATTTGAGAAAGTCAGAGTTCGGACTCACTATGTGATTCCGAACAGGGCCTATTGGTGAAGTACTAAGTTGTGAGAATGTCATGAGTAACTTTGTGAAGTTCTCATAGATATGGAATTCATGTACAAGATTGCTGAAATTCAATGAATGTCACCTCATGCTTTGTTCCTTGGAGTGTGCATAAACGAACTGGCCAGTGTCCAAATTGAGTCCTGACTCTTTTGGATGAAACAATGTGACTTGTTAGCTCCTCGTCATATACATTGTTTCTAACTTATTCACAAGCGACAAATGAGTTGAGGAAATAACAGCTAGAAGGGTAAAATGGTAATTTAGTAAATCCCGACTAGCTGATGACATTCATGAAGGGTACACATAGATAATATTCACTGGATCCGCTCATTATAATTAGGTGAATTCTTGAGTAGAAAATAAATTCATTTGAACCGAGAGATTTTCAGTGTCAACTCTTTAGTGGAGTTAGTTGGCATTAAGCTAAACTTGGAAAAGGTTTGTGAACTTTTGAGTCCAAGTGTTTAGCTCAAGCTTTGTTCATTTGGGTCCATGAGGTCACTGTCACGAATCACATCGATAGGAATAGTTAAACTGGAAGCTAAGTCAAAACAAGAACGAAAATAGTCAAAAGGGTATTTCTGTCTTTTGAGACAAAGGATGAAATGAATGTCAATAAATTTTTTGACAAGTTCATTTGATGACTTAATGTCACTCGGCCATGACTTGATCATTGGGCCTTGTGAATTAATTTCATTTCATAAGAATTTTATTGAAAATTCTAATTGGGCCTTTTCTTATGTTGTCATGAACAAGTGAAGAAAATTCTAGAAGCCTTTTCTAGACAATATGGGTGCCTACCCTATAGAGAAATAGGAGAGATTATTTTGTGCATAAATGTATCAAGATACTTGCCAAAAGAAAAAGAGGAAACAAATTTCCCACACATGCTTGTAGGAATTTCGGCCAAGTGAGAAAAAGGCAAGCCAAGGAACAAAAAAGGAAACAAATCAAAGCCTCTAGGAGGCTGCCTTGGGCGCCCAAAAATGGAATGGGAAATAAGGGATTTTTGCTCATGAATATGTGATATTCTATAGAAGAAGAAACTACCTTATTGAAGGTAACGCCTCACCTATAAATAGGAGCCTCATTCCACACATTTCAATCATCCAAGTTTAAGAGATTTGAGAGACTCTCTCTCTAGAACTTGGCCTAACTCCTGTCTCTCGCTCTTTCTAGTTTATTTTCGATTTTTCTTCTTTTGGCACCTAGGTCCTCACTCGACCTAGTGTTTAGCTCTGCAACTTCAAGACTCGTTCTTAAGTCGTAGTGTTTAAAAGTGCCAACTCACTAATTCCTTTATTTCGAGTGATTTAGTGATAGAAACTTTCGTGGTTGCTCGAGGTGCCGAGGAAAGAAAGAGAGACGTGCTGCGAGGGGAGACGAGCGTTGCAAACTTTCCAAAAGCTTCTTCAAAGTTCAAGCTTCAAGAAAGGTTAGTAAACTTCTTAGCTCATATTAGTTTTTAATTACATGTACTTGCACTTTGTCTAGGTTAGTAAAAAAAAACTGTTTTTACTTGTAAAAGAAAATTTTTAAAATTCCGCCGCTTACCGAAGCGTTAATTATTTTCTTAAACCCTAGATCGATTCCAACAGAATTTTGGTGCACCATTAGGGGCGACTTAAGCGCGTCGTTAGGGACGATTTTTCCTGTTGCTTGTAGGAGAGCATGTAGGTTTGTCATCGAGACTTGTGAGTCTATCGTCGATCGGTGAGTCAAGAAGTCGTGTATGTTTGACACGAGGATTCGTAAGTCGACTCGTGGGTTTGTGACGTGACTCGAGGAGTGAACCCGACTCGCGGAGCCGTGTGTAGAGTCAGCACGAGGACTTATCAGTCGACTCATGGACTCGGTACTCAACTCGAGGAGTAGACTAAACCCGAGAAGTCATGTGTAGAGTCGGTGTGAGGACTTATCAGTTGACTCGTTGACTCGGAACTCAACTCGAGGAGTCCATTCAACTCGAGGAGTCATGTGAAGAGTCAGCACGAGGACATAGCAGTCGACTCGTGGACTCGACACTCAACTCGAGGAGTGAACTCAACTCGAGGAGTCATGTGAAGAGTCAGCACAAGGACCTAGCAGTCGACTCATAGACTCGGAGCTCAACTCGAGGAGTGAACTCAACTCGAGGAGTCATGTGGAGTCGGCACGAGGAGTAGTTAGTCGACTCGTGGACTCGGTACTCGACTCGAGGAATGAAATCAACTCGAGGAGTTATGTGTGGAGGCAGCGCGAGGACTTATCGGTCTACTCGCGGACTCGGGACTCAACTCGAGGAGTGAACTCAACCCGATGAGTGAATTACTCAACTCGAGGAGTGAACTCAACTCGAGGAGTCATGTAGAGTCGGCACGAGGAGTAGTTAGTCCACTCGTGGACTCGGTACTCGACTTGAGGAATGAAATCAACTCGAGGAGTTACGTGTGGAGTCAGCGCGAGGACTTATCGGTCGACTCGCGGACTCGGGACTCAACTCGAGGAGTGAACTGAACCCGAGGAGTGAACTACTCAACTCGAGGACTGAACTGAACTCGAGGACTGAACTAGTCAACTCGAGAAGTGAACTCAACTCGGGGAGTCATATAGAGTCGGCACGAGGAGTAGTTAGTCGACTCGTGGACTTGGCACTCAACTCGAGGAGTGAACTCAACCTGAGGAGTGAACTCAACTCGAGGAGTTATGTGCGTAGAGTCAACACGAGGAGCCATCGGTCGACTCGTGGACTCGGACTTCAACTCGAGGAGCGACCTAAACTCGAGGAGTCATATGGAGTCGGCACGAGGAGTAGTTAGTCGACTCGTGGACTCGGTACTCGACTCCAGGAGTGAACTCAACTCGAGGAGTTACACGTAGAGTCGGCACGAGGACTTGTCAGCCAGCTTGTGGACTCGGGATTCGACTCGAGGAATGAAATCAGCTCGAGGTGTTACGTGTGGAGTCAGCGCGAGGACTTATCGGTCGACTCGTGGACTCGGAACTCAACTCGAGGAGTGATCTCAACTCGAGGAGTCATGTAGAGTCGGCACGAGAAGTAGTTAGTCGACTCGTGGACTCGGTACTCGACTCGAGGAGTGAACTCAACTCGAGGAGTCATGCGCGTAGAGTCAACACGAGGAGCCATCAGTCGACTCGTGGACTCAGACTTCAACTCGAGGAGCGACCTCAACTCGAGGAGTCATATGGAGTCGGCACGAGGAGTAGTTAGTCGACTCGTGGACTCGGTACTCGTCTCGAGGAGTGAACTCAACTCGAGGAGTTACGCGTAGAGTCGGTACGAGGACTTGTCAGCCAGCTCGTGGACTCGGGATTCGGCTCGAAGAGTGAACTCAACTCGAGGAGTTATGTGTATATTGTCTCTCTTTGGGACCTCCGGTCTAACCATCGGCCCCTTGAGACTTTGTTATACTTTTATTTTTTCGTTTTTGAGTCGTTTAGTTGTTTTGATTGAGTATTGCTCCCTGTTAGCCCCCCGAGTTTCTTGCGTTTGTGAGACAAAAAGAAGGAAACACTCCTGCAGGGGATATACAATAATATGTCACCATGTGTAGAATAACTCTTTATTGCGATAAGGAGGTCGTTACAGATTGCCATGGCACTTGGCCTTCTTTGAAAAAAGAAAATTACATGTTTGAAACAAAGTGATCACAATGTCGAACGAGTTCAGGCGTGAGTTTAACGGCGGAAGCCGTGACAATCATGGCTGCACATGGTGGGAGCTTGTTTTTTAGTAAGCGTTTCCCTCTCTCTGACGAGTCGGGTGTTCAGTTGGGGTTGTCACCTTGCTAGGGCATGCCACGAACTCTCGAGATACCCGCCTCGAATCAGGGAGTCAATTTGCTTCCTAAGTTGGTAGCATTCAGTTGTCACGTGTCCGTGGTCTTGGTGATATTCGCACTGCTTGCTCCTATCCCGCGTTGTGGGGTCCCTCTTCATCGGAGGCGGAGATCCTAGCTTCTCTTTGTGTAAGCTAAGGATCCGGTCGGGTGTTGCGTTGAGAGGGACGAAGGATTGCTTCGGGGCCGAAGAAGGATGGTCATTAGGGACTTGACCATTTCTACGCCTCTTCCTTTGCGAGCCGGGACCGGTGGCCGGTGCTATGAGTATGGCGGCCCGCTTTTTGTTGGATGCGCGGTCAGCAACGTTGGGCGATTGGTGTCCCAAGGCAGCCTCTCTCGCGGTCTTGCGTCGGGCGTTGAGTTTCTCTCTCAAGTCGCGTTCATGGGATTCCCTTCGGGAATCGAGGTGGTCTCTCAAGTCTCCATTGGCCGTCCCTATCACCCTTGGCAAGGATATGTCGTTCGAGCGACGTCCTCGACGGGCGCCACGACATTCGGTGTCGTCGTCCATCCGGGGGCCTTGGACGCGAATGGTGAGCTCGGAGCATCCCTTTCGGGACCTTGAGATTGAGCGTCCTCGGATATTGTGCGATCCTCGATGCCTCGACGTGGTCTCTCGAGGGTGTCCCCTCGAGGGCGCATGTGTGCGTTCAACCATTGATTGATGTTTTTGTGCGGTCGCTTGAGGGTGTCCCCTCAAAGGCGTGCATGCGCATTCATGGTTCTCGTTGGTTCTCGACTTCGCCACGTAATTGGGGTCTTTCTCGTCATGGTTGACGTCATCGACGTTGTTGGAGTCGAGGAGGTCGGCGATGAGCGTGCCGGTGACGCCGGGGCGGTCTAGGAGCTCGGCGAGCCTTCGAGCCGTGTCCTCTCGGACTGCGGCCTCGGGGTCATTCGCCGGGTCTCGGGGCTGGCTCTCGTTATCACAAGGTTGCCCTCCTAGACGACGCACAGGGCTTCGGAGGCCGTACTTCGAGCTAGTCGCTCGGGCGCCCACGGAGGTGGCGGGGACATGACTCATCTCTCGAGAGTCGTAGAAGTAGCAAGAAAGAGGAATGGAAGGAAGAGCGTCGCCATGGTCGGGAGGTCCCCTCCTTCTAGCGCCAAAATGTTGTCGCTCGTTTTCGGACAACTATTTAGGAGCCCAAAGTGGTTAGACCCAAGGCCAGACCAAGTGGTCTCACTCCGGCTCGAGCGTGTCGGACTTGGTATCCCAAGTCGTCCCTTAGCTGTGGGTGAAGTTCACTTCGTCTCGGTACCTGAAAAGCAGTAGACAATATGTGAATTACAAAGGGGAAACAGAGGGGTTGCCTCTGTTTACCTCTCCGACGCTCAACATTAGTAGGGTTGAGGTAGAATGTAGAGGGTTTGAGTGTTTAGAGGCCAAAGCTGAGTGAAACGAGTGAGTTATGAATTCGACAGCGTTTCGGGGCTCAAAATTGGATTACCTGGGTCAAGGGAGGGACCCTTGTATTTATAGGCGACCAAGGGGTGTTTGGGGAACCCCTTGGCCGAGTGAAAAGTCTTGGGTCGGCCATTGGCCGGCTGAACTTTGGGCTGGCCATTGGCCGGCTGAACTTTGGGCCGGCCATTGGCTGGCTGAACTTTGGGCAGGCCATTGGCCGGCTGATCTTGGGCCGCTCATTGGCCGGCTGAACTTGGGCCGGCCATCGGCCGGCTGAACTTGGGCCGGCCATTGCCCGGATGAACTTTGGGCCGGCCATTGCCCGGCTGAACCTGGGCCGGCCATTGCCCGGCTGAACCTGGGCCGGCCAGTGACCGGGAGGCTGCCGGTCGGGAGTCGACCGGACGGGACTTGGCCGGCCGGGAGTCTGCCGGACGAGACTTGGCCGGCCGGGAGGCTGCCAGCCGGGAGTCGACCGGACGGGCCTTGGCCGGCCGGGAGTCTGCCGGACGAGACTTGGCCGGCTGGGAGTTGCTGAGCGGTCCTTGGCCGGCCGAGAGTCGTCGCGACGGTTCCGCCTATGTTGGTCCGGATTAGCAAGCAACACCTCGCCTCCTCGTGGTTCTTTGAATCGTGGCCCGTTTTGACTCTTTTGCCCCTGTCGGTCGCTGACGGGCCGACAACACAACCAACCACTTAGTCCAAGAGGTCAACTTTGAAACACAATCCCCCAAGGGGAGGCCTTGTCATTATCGTCTCACTCTCGGACGTAGCTCATTGAGCAACGATCGAAGCAAAAACGCCTTGGAGTACTCCCATTAAAGAAAGGGTCGCAAGAGCGGCTCTTAGTCCCACGTTAATTGCTTCTTTCATTAGTGTTGGGGATCGTGGGTTACAAACAACAAATATAATCCTCCCACTTAGTTTTTGGAGTTGGTTCATCGACTCTTATAAGTTCGGAAACAGATTTTCTAGTTAGAGAGCGACAGAGCGGACAACTAGAAGAGAATCCTCGATCTTCATGTTCAGAGCAGTGTTAGTGCATAAAGGCACAAGGGACATACTCGGATCTTTTCCTATTTTCTATTTCGGGAAAGTGCATGAGGGAAGTGTGAACTTCAACTCACTCGAACACTTGAAAGTTTGAGATTACACATCTTTTTATTTTTCGGCTTAGTCTACAAGGAGACCTCCCACTCAAATTTTCAAGAGCATATAGATTTTGAACATATGTGATATAGATATAGTTTTGAAAACATTTTGAAAAACTTATTTAATTTGGATGACAAAATATTTTCAAGTTTGAAAAACGAAAACGGTTATTCAAGATTCAAACTAGTTTTGAAAAATAATTTCAATTAAACTTTCAAAAATCAAAACATTTTAATCTTACACATCATGTTTATAATCTTATGAAAAACATTTTTGCTCAAGAAATTTTTCTCATTAGAGCTCTATAACTCATGGTAGTGGGGTTGAAAATCCGGAATTCTAAAAAACTGGAGTTTCAGCACAGCCGCGCACCTCGGAGTAAAATCAGCATAACCGGCGGATCCAATGTCCTTTTGACCTGAAACTGGTGGCATTAGACAGAGGACAGATAGAGCTTTAATTTGATTCTAGAATTATTAAATTTAAATTTCTGAGGAGAGAGTTATGCCACTTTTACTGCGGGTTTTACTCCAGCTCGAAGAAAAAGAAATAATTAAAGCTTGGTCCTTTTCAGGTGCTAAAAAGAATCGAGTGTAACGGAACGTTTTAGGAGGTTGTTAAAGATTTTATTTGTACTTTATTAGCAAGGTAATAACATGGTATAAAAGAAATAACAACATGCATAAAACGATTCAAGTAAATAAAAGAAACTAGCAAGACAATATAACTAGTCACAAAATTACTCGAAATTTTCTCAAACCTTTAAAACACGTTTTTCAATATAAAAAATTAAAAAAATGTAGAACTGATTCTAATGTGTTTTAATATCATCCCAAAATCATAGAAAATCAACATGGTTTTTAATTTAAAGTCAAGAGCAATAAATTAAAAAAAAACTACGATAACAATTCTAACTTGTCACAAAATTAGTAAACTTTCGAAAACGATTTTCAAGCTCATAATTTTAAATACATGTACATGCATAACTTTGGAAAAAGGTTGCAACGTTCGTCTCCCCTCACAGCACGTCTCTCGTTCTTTCCTCGGCAACTCGAGCAACCACGAAAGTTTATATCACTAAATCACTCGAAATAAAAGGAATTAGTGTGTGGGCACTTTTAAACACTACGACTTAAGAACGAGTCTTGAAGTCGCAGAGCTAAACTCTAGGTCAAATGAGGACCTAGGTGTCAAAACAATAAAAACGAAATTGAATAGAGAGAGAGAGGAGAGGAGAGGGGTGGCCAAGCTAGAGAGAGAAGCTCTCAAATCTCTAAAACTTGGGATGAATGAAATGTGTGGAATGAGGCTCCTATTTATAGGAGAGGTCTTACCTTCAATAAGGTAGTTTCCTCTTCTATAGAATATCACATATTCATGAGCAAATATTGCCCATTACCCTCTTATTCCACACGGCCAAGGCAGCCTTCTAGAAGGCTTGAATTTGTTTCCTTTTTTGTTCCTTGCCTTGCCTTTTGTCTACTTGGCCGAATTTCCTTATGCTTGCATGGGAAATTTGTTTCCTCTTTTTCTTTTGGCAAATATCTTGAAACATTTATGCACAAAATATTCTCTCTTTCTCTTGGGTATGTTGGGCGCCTATTACACTCTAGAAAGGCCTTGTAGAGGCTTTTCCAATTTGTTCGTGACAACATGGAAAAGGCCCATTAAGAATTTTCAATAAAATTCTTATGAAATGAAATTAATCCACAAGGCCCAATAAATATAATTTTGGCCGAGTGTTACTTGTCATCAAATGACCATGTCAAAAAATTTTGAGATTTGTAACTGATTAAGCCTATTCAAACTTAAGAATTTCATTTTGTCATACGTTTCAGATTTTTTTGATTTCTAGCCATTCTGCTTATGTGGCACATTGTTTATACCATTTTTACCCATATTAATTAGTTAATATAATTTATTTTCGAAATTAATAAAATTTAATTTATTATTCAAAATCCCTAATTATTAGGATCTCATATCTCTCTCTCTCTCTCTCTCTCTATTTTCACGTTCACTCTTTCTCTCTCTCTCTCTCCCATCACATTTTTTTATCCATGGACAAAGATCAAAAACATTAAAAAAAAACGCATATAATAATCGTTAATAACTGTTAATAGGTTTCTACTTCAAGTAACAGTCGGTAATAACTGTTAATAAATTTCTGATAGAAACTTATTAACAGTTATTACCGACTATTAACTGCGATGTTTTTTTTTCAACTTTCGTTATAGCTAAAATTGTAACGAAGAGAGAGAGAGAGAGAGAGAGAGAGAGAGAGAGAGAGAGAGAGAGTATTTAGGTATAGATAAATTATTTTCATTTAATTTATTTTTGACAAAGAATTAAGAGAAAAAATAAGGGCAATTATGTCTTATTCCATCAAAGATTGGCTAATTATCAAATATTATTAAAACGTTGGCTATTTTACAATTCCAACTTTTAAAAAGGCTAGTAAGCTAGAGCGCCCAAAAATTTATTGACATTCATTTCGTCCTATGTCTCAAAAGACAAAAATACCCTTTTGACAATTTTCGTTCTTTCTTTGACTTAGCTTCCAGTTTAACTATTCCTACTCGATGTGATTCATGACAATGACCTCATGGATCCAAATGAACAAAGCTTGAGCTAAACACTTGGACTCAAAAGTTCACAAACCTTTTCCAAGTTTAGCTTAATGTCAACTGACTCCACTAAAGAGTTGACACTGAAAATCTCTCGGTTCAAATGAATTTACTTTCTACTCAAGAATTCAACCTAATTGTAATGAGTGGATCCATAGAATATTATCAGTGTTTACCCTTCATGAATATCATCAGCCAGTCGGGATTTACAAAATTATCATTTTACCCTTCTAGCTGTTATTTCCTCAACTCCTTTGTCGCTTGTGAATAAGTTAGAAACAATGTATTAAGGAGGAGCTAACAAGTCACATTGTTTCATCCAAAAGAGTCAGAACTCAATTTGGACATTGGCCAGTTCATCTATTCACACTTCAAGGAACAAAGCATGAGGTGATATACATTGCATTTCAGCAATCTTGTACATGAATTCCATATCTATGAGAACTTCACAAAGTTACTTATGACATTCTCACAACTTAGTACTTCACCAATAGGCCTTGTTCGGAACTAAGTTGTGATTCTGAACATGGCCTATTGGTGAAGTACTAAGTTGTGAAGATGTCATGAGTAACTTTGTGAAGTTCTCATAGATATGGAATTCATGTACAAGATTACTGAAATGCAATGTATATCACCTCATGCTTTGTTCCTTGGAATGTGAATAAATGAACTGGCCAGTGTCCAAAATGAGTCTTGACTCTTTTGGATGAAACAATGTGACTTGTTAGCTCCTCGTCAATTTATTGTTTCTAACTTATTCACAAGCGACAAAGGAGTTGAGGAAATAATAGCTAGAAGGGTAAAATAGTAATTTTGTAAATCCCGACTAGCTTATGATATTCATGAAGGGTAAACATTGATAATATTCTGTGGATCAACTCATTACAATTAGGTTGAATTCTTGAGTAGAAAATAAATTCATTTGAACCGAGAGATTTTCAGTGTCAACTCTTTAGTGGAGTCAGTTGACATTAAGCTAAACTTGGAAAAGGTTTTTGAACTTTTGAGTCCAAGTATTTAGCTCAAGCTTTGTTCATTTGGATCCATGAGGTGACTGTCACAAATCACATCGAGTAAGAATAGTTAAACTAGAAGCTAAGTCAAAACAAGAACGAGACAAGTTTTACGAAAATTGTCAAAATGGTATTTTTACATTTTTAGACATAGGATGAAATGAATGTCAATAAATTTTTTGACAAGGTCATTTGATGACTTAAAACCACTCGGTCAAAATTGATTTAACTGGGCGTTGTGCATTAATTTCATTTCATAAGAATTTTATTGAAAATTCTTAATGGGCCATTTTCATGTTGTCATGAACAAATGAAGAAGCTTCTAGAAGCTCCTGCTAGAGTGTATTTGGCCGCCCAAGACAAAGAAAGAAAGGGAGATTATTTTGTGCATAAATGTATGAAGATACTTGCCAAAAGAAAAAGAGGAAAAAAAATCTCCTCTAAGGGGAATAAGGGAATTCGGCCAAGTAGAGTCAAAGGGAGAAGCTAAACAAAAGAGGAAACAAATCCAAGGCTTCTAGAAGGCCTCCTCTTGGCCGTGTGACTCATGAAGGAAAAGTGGAAATTGGCTCATGAATATGTGATATTCTATACAAGAGAAAACTATCTTATTGAAGGTGAGACCTCTCCTATAAATATGAGCCTTATTCTTCACAGTTCATTCATCCCAAGTTTTAGAGATTGAGAGCTTCTCTCTCTAGCCTGGCCGCCCCTCTCTCCTTCTCTCTCTAAGTTCTTTTCGTTTTTGTTTTGGCACCTAGGTCCTCATTTGACCTAGCGAGTTTAGCTCTTCGACTTTGAGACTTGTTCTTGAGTCGTAGTGTTTAAAAGTGCCCACACACTAATTCCTAATTTTCTCGAGTGATTATCGTGATAGAAACTTTCGTGGTTGCTTGAGTTGGCGAGGAAAGAAGAGAGACGTGCCGCGAGGGAGACGAACGTTTTCAACCTTCCGAAGGCTCATCAACGTTCAAGCTTCTAAAAAGGTTAGTAAATTTTTTATGCTCATAATAGTTTTTATTTACATGTGCTTGCTCTTTGTCTAGGTTAGTAAAATCGTTTTACTCGTCAAAAGAAAATTTTTAAAATTCCGCCGCTTACCGAAGTGTTAAACTTTTTCTTAAAGCCTAGATCAATTCCAACAAATGGTGTGTACGAGGCCGGACATTGCTTATGCATTTGGAGTTGTGAGCAGGTTTATGAGTAACCCGGGGAGAAAGCATTGGAAGGATCGGAGTTAGTGCCATATGAGAAGCTGAAGTTGTGCTTGATTTCATTTGGACTCCTTGCTTGAGGATCGGAGACGCCGCCGCAGATGAATGGAGATATGTGATGAGATTAGTGAGGACTGTAAACCTTACGACGATGATTTACGGATCGACTTGGGCGAAAATTATATTGTAAGAGTTATTAGTTGAAGGTATTTTGAGAATTTCAGGCCTGTCTATCAGTCTTAATATTTTTCATATAAATACCATATGCGCTGATGTTCTTTGGACAGAGCAAGAGAGAGTGGTAAACACATTGTCTCCCGATTTAGGTTTTTAGTGAGAATCTGGAGCGACAAAGTAGATGTAGCTTTCACATTGAAAGTAAACCACTATAAATTTGTGTGTGCTAATATATGTCGAATCCTAACAGTGTGCGCCGACGACCCCGAATTATGTCACTATAAAGACATCAAAGAGCTTCCTCCACATCACCTCCAAGAGATCTGTCGCTTCTTCGATGACTGCAATTTCATTTTAAATTCTTCTTTCACCTTATTGGGCGAAAAGAAAATGCTATCGAGGCGTTTTTTTTTCTTTTTGGATATGTAGAACGAGAACAAGAAAGTGGAGGTCGACGACTTCTTGCCGGTGGAATCGTCCGTTGATGCCGTAAAGTACTCGAGAGGTTGGGGCAGTGATTCGGTATGTTTAAAGAGTAATTAAAATACAAAGTCATATTATCGTCTGGTTCAGCATGTCATAATGCATAAAAACACAGATACATCATCTCAACTGTCTTTATTTTTATATAGTTTTATATGGACACCATGGTATGAAATGTCTACTTTGTTGTTTTGGTTTCCAAAACCATCTATATCAATTCCTTATGATGGTTTGTGACAAAGGTATGGTTTTTTCCCCTCTAAAAAACGGTACAATCAACAGCAATGTTGATTTTTTGGTTTTGCCTAATACATATCTCCTCATTTGAAAACTCAAATCCCATTTCCATGGCTCAATAATACGGCAAATTTTTCGCATATCTTGTGCTTAATCCATCAAGGTCGATGCCACAATTCTTCAATGGAGACAAGGGCGATGAAGATGTAGCAGAGATTCCGGCGAGGGTTCTGAACTCCGTGGCTTGGTCGATGAAGTGTAGAAGCTCCAAAATATTTGAAATTTTCGAAGATTTAAGGGAACAAAATGTGGGTTTAGACTTTAGACTATATTGACTGATGGAACTTTTGGCTTTTCAAAACCAATCACCACTGTTATATATTGTGCATGTTCATTTTTTGAGATTTTGGCATGTGTTGTTAGCAATATTAGAATAATACTGACGGGAAAATAAAGTCAATTTGCTTGGAATAAAATAAATGTAAATTAATTATTAAAATACACGAAATCGGCTAAACGTTAAAACTGGAAAAACAAAGAGGAGAAGATGGGAAGGAAAGTCGAGGCTCGTTGGAGGGTTTCCTTGAAGCTTTTTATCGCCCTCCCACGGTTGCTGGAATTCTGAGCGAAAGCCTCCTAGGATACAACAACAACAACAAAGGCGTATCACACTCGGCTTGACTCTCGGCGAATTGGAACCCGAGCGAAACTATCACCTGATTACAACAAAGGACAAGACAATTTCGGAGAGGGAGAGAGAGTTGGATCCTTTCAGTATGTTTCGAATGAGAACTCAAGCCTCCTTTTATAGAGAAGGAAGACTTCGGTAGCAGGTCTAGACATTGATACTCGACCATTCAATGAGTGTGATTTGATGGCTGCGGTTACAACCATTCAAACCAGCCCCTTCGATTACTAAACCATTCACACTCTCTAAGTGCTCGGTTACAAACGTTGCAAAACGTTTTCTTCATTGCGTAGTTAACTGCTTGGTTACAAACTAAACCCTAGCTATAATCGTGGCCATTAGTGCTCGGTTACAACATAACCGTAGCAAAACCGTAAGAAAAAGGAATTTAGCACTAAAAAATAAGCCCGAGACCGAGACATTCCCAAAGCCCACAGCCCGAAGGCCGAAGGCCGAAGCCCGAGCCCGCCCCGACCGGCCGACAGATGGCGGCGGTGGCGCGCGCGTGTGTGGTGGGCTGATATCCTTTGTCCTTTACTATTATTGAACACATGTCCAATGTTTGACTATATAAACTACTTACATTGTAGTTTCTTAGACAATTTGGGACTCTCCCATCATATGACCTTTTCCATTTCATATACATATATTAAGTGTATATCTGGCACACTTTGAGCATCAATTTCTCATTCAATATTATATTGATTTTGGCAAATAAATATTCTATCATATACCCATCACAACGAGGAATAAGAAAACGCTAGAATTAATCAATTCCGATGAGTGGGCCCCATTCAAATCTTAGTTACAAATCAGCCATTCAATTGTAAGTAATTACAATATTTCCAACAATCCGCCATATGAATGAAATTGTGCGACGACAATAAAAAGACACGACACGACTCAATGTGGTGATAGATTCTATGGTCAATACCAGTATAGGATAGTAGGCAGAGCCTTTGAACCTTCCCTCGGAAAGATATGCCATCTTTATTGGCTACTTAGTAGACACGATAAACGTTTTCTATAAACGATAAAACATATCCCCCATTGATATCTACCTTCCCTCGGAAAGATATGCCTGGTTCTGCGAGAGTTTGTAAAGAATTAAGCCCAAACAATTCTCGTCCGAAGCGGCTCTACTTCTCTCTTACATAGGTGATTCTTTTATCTACGAGTAATCTCACATTACTCATTCGTAATCTCAGATCTCCGATTTCATAGAATCATTAAAAACTCAAAGTTTAACCTCGTACGGGTGTCACAGTTTAATATATGAATAAGACTAGGGGTTTTTCCCCCACAGTGACCTCACATAGCCTTTGACAATTAGGTTGTCCCTTTGAACCAAGATATTGGGATCTCCGGTCATCATGGATGGGTTTCCTTTGCCTTGGCTTTATTTCCCATGGGCTTTGGCCCAATTCCTTTAGATGTCTTCTCTACTTGGTCCCTATTTATCCCTTTGGTAAGCGGATCTGCAATATTCTCTTTGGACCTAACAGTCAATACTAATGACTCCAGACGAGAGAAGTTGTCTAATGGTATTATGTCATCGATGGATATGTCTAGACTTGCCATTGTACATCACATTATGTGCCATACCAATAGCAAATTGGTTATCACAATATACACATATTGCATGCATAAGTTTTTTCCAATTAGGAATATCCTCCACAAAGTTCCTTAGCCATTCAGCTTCTTCGCCACATTTATCCAATGCAACAAACTCGGATTCCATCATGGATCTCGTTATCACAGTTTGTTTGGAGGATTTCCAAGATATAGCCGCACCTTCCAGGGTGAATACATATCCACTCGTGGCTTTCAAATCTTGAATATCTTATATCCAACTCGCATCAGTGAAACCTTAAATGACATCAAGATATCTATTATAGTGTAGACCATGATCACTAGTGAATCGTAGATACCTCATTACCCTTACGATTGCTTTCTAGTGTTCAGCACTTGGATTACTCGTATATCGAGCTAGTTTACTCACGGGGTAGGCTAAATCCAGTCTCGTACAACTCATCAAGTACATGAGATTGCCTATCACCCTCGCATATTCAATTTGAGAGATGCTTTCACCTTTATTCTTACACAAGTGTTGACTAATGTGTTTGGGAGTTCTCGAGACTCCAGAATCATCCTTTCCAAACTTGTCTAGAATTTTATCAGCACAGTGTTGTCAATGGTGCCCACAAGAAGAGTTGTAGTCTTTATTTTGTACATTTGATGTAATAAAGTCTCATGAAGACTCTTGCTTGTAATTGCCTATCTATTCATTAATAAAGTTGAAACGTTCATTCATTCTTTCTTTGTTTGAAGCTTTATGATAAAACCTTAGTCTTTTAGTCCATAAACAAACTTAACAACTTACGAAGAGACAAATGTAGATTTGCATGAACAAACTCTTCGTAGTTTGCTTAAAACGTTATATTCGCAATCTTAGGGTCAAAGGACTATTGACCTCAGTATGATTGTTAGAAGAATCTATGATGTCTGGTTATGAGGCATTGAGAGTTGGGAACTCTATAGTTCTTCTAGGTATCTTCCGAAGATACTGAATTGACCAGTGCACTTTTAGAGACAATATAAGAACAAACCATTTAACCTCTTATGTCTCGAAGTCCCTATGTATGAATTGCATCATGCTTACCTTAATCCTGAAATGAGACATGCCATTTCACACCTTAGTATTCTCATTTGAGAAAGTCAAAGTTCGGACTCACTATGTGATTCCGAACAAGGCCTATTGGTGAAGTACTAAGTTGTGAGTCTGTCATGAGTAACTTTGTGAAGTTCTCATAGATATGGAATTCATGTACAAGATTGCTGAAATGCAATGTATGTCACCTCATGCTTTGTTCCTTGGAGTGTGAATAAATGAACTGGCCAGTGTCCAAATTGAGTCCTGACTCTTTTGGATGAAACAATGTGACTTGTTAGCTCCTCGTCAATACATTGTTTCTAACTTATTCACAAGCGACAAAGGAGTTGAGGAAATAACAGCTAGAAGGGTAAAATGGTAATTTAGTAAATCCCGACTAGCTGATGACATTCATGAAGGGTAAACATAGATAATATTCAGTGGATCCGCTCATCATAATTAGGTCGAATTCTTGAGTAGAAAATAAATTCATTTGAACCGAGAGATTTTCAGTGTCAACTCTTTAGTGGAGTCAGTTGGCATTAAGCTAAACTTGGAAAAGGTTTGTGAACTTTTGAGTCCAAGTGTTTAGCTCAAGCTTTGTTCATTTGGGTCCATGAGGTCACTGTCACGAATCACATCGATAGGAATAGTTAAACTGGAAGCTAAGTCAAAACAATAACGAAAATTGTCGAAAGGGTAATTTTGTCTTTTGAGACATAAGGATGAAATGGATGTCAATAAATTTTGACAAGTTCATTTGATGACTTAATGTCACTCGGCCATAATATGATTAACTGGGCCTTGTGAATTAATTTCATTTCATGAGAATTTTATTGAAAATTCTTAATGGGCCTTTCTCATGTTGTCATAAACAAATGAAGAAGCTTCTAGAAGCTCCTTCTAGAGAGACTTGGGCGCCTACCCTAATAGAGAAATAGGAGAGTTTATTTTGTGCATAAATGTATTTAGATACTTGCCAAAAGAAAAAGAGGAAACAAATTTCCTCCAAGAGGAAAGTGGGAATCGGCCAAGTGAGAGACAAGGCAAGGCCTTGAACAAAATTGGAAACAAATCAAGGCTTCTAGAAGCCTTGAGTTGGCCGAGTGTCTCAAAGGGAAAAAAGAGGAAATTGCTCATGAATATGTGATATTCTATAGAAGAGGAAACTACCTTATTGAAGGTGAGACCTCTCCTATAAATAGGAGCCTCATTTCCTCACATTTCATTCATCCAAGTTTAAGAGATTTGAGAGACTCTCTCTCTAGAACTTGGCCGAAAATCCTCTCTCTCTCTCTCTCTAGTTTATTTTCGATTATTTCTTGTCTTGGCACCTAGGTCCTCACTCGACCTAGTGTTTAGCTCTGCGACTTCGAGATCGTTCTTAAGTCGTAGTGTTTAAAAGTGCCCACTCACTGATTCCTTCTTTTCGAGTGATTTAGTGATAGAAACTTTCGTGGTTGCTCGAGGTGCCGAGGAAAGAAAGAGAGACGTGCTGCGAGGGGAGACGAGCGTTGCGAACTTTCCAAAAGCTTCTTCAAAGTTCAAGCTTCAAGAAAGGTTAGTAAACTCTTAGCTCATATTGGTTTTTAATTACATGTACTTGCACTTGTCTAGGTTAGTAAAAACTGTTTTACTTGTAAAATAAAATTTTTAAAATTCCGCCGCTTACCGAAGCGTTAATTATTTTCTCAAACCCTAGATCGATTCCAACAAATGGTATCAGAGCTATGGTCAAAGATTAGCATGTACATGTTTTTAAAATTATGAGTTTGAAAATCGTTTTCGAAAGTTTACTAATTTTGTAACAAGTTAGAATTGTTATCTTAGATTTTTTTTTTTAATTTATTGCTCATGTCTTTAAATTAAAAAGCATGTTGATTTTCTATGAGTTTGGGATGTTTTTAAAACACATTAGAATCAGTTATAAAAGTTTTTAATTTTTTATATTGAAAAACGTGTTTTAAAGGTTTGAGAAATTTCGGTAAATTTTGTGACTAGTTACTTTGTCTTTCTAGTTTCTTTTATTTACCGTATTCGTTTTATGCTTGTTGTTATTTCTTTTATTCTATGTTATTCCCCTGCTAATAAAACACAAATAAAAGCTTTAAACAACATCTTAAAACGTTCCGTTACACTTGATTCTTTTTCGCACCTAAATAGGACCAAGCTTTAATTTATTTCTTTTTCTTCGAGCTGGAGTAAACCCGCAATAAACGTGGCATAACTCTCTGCTCAGAAATCGTAATTTAATTATTCTTGAATCAAATTAAAGCTCTGTCTGTCCTCTGTCCAATGCCACCGGTTTCGGCTCAAAAGGACATCGGAGCCGCCAGATATGACGATTTTACTCTGAGGTGCGCGGCTGTCTGAAACTCCAGTTTTTTAGAAATCCGAATTTTCAAACCCCACTACCATGAGTTATAGAACTCTAATGAGAAAACTTTCTTGAGCAAAAATGTTTTTCATATGATTATAAACATGATGTGTAAGATTAAAAGTTTTGATTTTTGAAAGATTAATTGAAATTGAATTTTTACAAAACTAGTTTGAATTTTGAAAAACCGTTTTCACTTTCAAACTTGAAAAATATTTTGTCATCCAAATCAAATAAATTTTCAAAATGTTTTTAAAACTATATCTATATCACATATGTTCAAAATCTATATGCTCTTGAAAATTTGAGTGGGAGGTCTCCTTGTAGACAAGCCGAAAAATAAAAAGATGTGTAATCTCAAACTTTCAAGTGTTCGAGTGAGTTGAAGTTCACACTTCCCTCACGCACTTTCCCGAAATAGAAAATAGGAAAAGATCGAGTATGTACCTTGTGCCTTTATGCACTAATACTGCTCTGAACATGTCGATCTAGGATTCTCTTCTAGTTGTCCGCTCTGTCGCTCTCTAACTAGGAAATTTGTTTCCGAACTTATAAGAGTCGATGAACCAACTCCAAAAACTAAGTGGGAGGGTTATATTCGTTGTTTGTAACCCACGATCCCCAACACTAGTGAAAGATGCAATAACGTGGGACTAAGAGCCGCTCTTGCGACCCTCACTTAAATGTGAGTACTCCAAGGCGTTATTGCTTCGATCATTGCTCAATGATCTACGTCCGAGAGTGATGCAATGATGGCAAGGCCTCCCCTTGGGGGATTGTTTTTCAAAGCTGATCTTTTGGACTAAGTGGTTGGTTGCACGCTTAGGCTCAATCACTAGTATCCTCCCTTGAGGCCCTGCGAAAGGATGTGAGTGATCAAACCAATTTAAAAGGTGGCTAGTCAAAATAGATGTATTGACATCTTGGCTTAGCATTAATGATGTGTCATTTACTTATAAATGGAGATTTTTTGCGGCCTTCTCTTGAGGGAGTAAATTATCGTTTGGTTTATAACACCTTTGGATTTTACAAAAGTCTTAATAAAACTTAAATCCTAAACCAAAGACTAATCATAAACTTGTTTCAACTTTTATAGGCAATATGTCTCTCAACCCTCTCTCTACAATTCTTTCCTCGAATAAACTCGAAGGCGACAATTACGTCGACTGGAAACGTAACCTCGACATAGTCCTTACTGTCGACAAGCACAAATGGGTTCTCACCACCCCCTGTCCTCAAACGAATGAAGATTCGACGCAAGAGGAGAAAGACGCCCTGGCGGCCTGGCTTCGATCCGATGAGATTGCGAGATGCTATATTTTGGCATCGATGAACAATGTGTTGCAACAACAACATCGTGATTATGAAACTGCCACCGATATGCTCTACAATCTCCATGAGATGTTTGGAGGGCAAGGACGTCAAGCTAGGCAACAAGCGGTCCGACAATTCATGAACTGTCGTATGAAGGCTGGAACTCCCGTTAGAGATCATATGATGCTGATCATTAGCTATCTCAACGAGATGGAGATTCTTGGATCTGAGATTGATGGGGAGACTAAAATAGATATGATCTTGGAAACTCTCCCCAAAACCTTTGATACCTTCAAGTTGAATTATTCCATGAACAAGCTGGAGTACACTGTTACCGAGCTCATGAAGGAACTTCAAACCGCTGAGGCACTCACTAAGAAAAAGAGGGCTCAAGGAGAAGTACATGCTACTGCCTCCACCTCTGGATCTAAGAAGAGACCTAGCAATGTCGAGAAAAAGAACCAACCTAAGGTTCACACGAAGAAGAAGGCGCCAAAGGCTCCGAAGGTGGACAAGTCTAACGACAAGTGCCACCACTGCAACGAGCCTGGTCACTGGCGTAGGAACTGTCCTGCCTACCTCAAAACCAAAGCAAAAGGTATTGTACTTGTTACTGAAGCCTGTTTAGTAGCTGATAATGTATCATCGTGGATTATTGACTCCGCTGCTACTAACAATATTTGCTGCTCCTTGACTGGTTTTAGGAAAGGCAAAAGCTTAGAGGATGGCGACTTCTGCTTCAAGTGGGGTGATGAGAGCGTGGTGTCTGCGAAGGCTGTGGGATCCGTGACGCTATCTTTTGAAGATCGAACTTTAAATTTGAATAATGTTTATTATGTTCCTTCCTTTGGGAAAAACCTAGTATCTGTTGCTCAACTTTTCGAGCAAGATTATTATTTAAAGGTTATAAAGAATGGAATTCGTATTTCTTTTTCTAATTCTTTTGTCACTGATGCATGTATGAAGAATGGTCTTTTTTACATCTATCCCACTCAACCTTCTCTTTTAGACACCGAAATAGATAACGATCTAATTAGGGAGCCAAAGAGGATCAAACTTTCTGAATCCTCCGATCTAACAAAATCAACATACCTCTGGCACTTAAGACTTGGTCATATCAGTCTAGATATGATTAAGAGACTTGTGAGGGATGGTCCACTCCAAGCCTCTGCAATAGGTTCACTACCTACTTTTGAATCCTGTATAGAAGGAAAAATGACTAAGTGACCTTTCTCCGATAAGGGTCGAAGAGCCACTGAGTTGCTGGAACTAATACATTCTGATGTATGTGGTCCGCTCAACCAACAGGCACGTGGAGGATACGAATACTTCGTTACCTTCACTGATGATTACTCAAGATATGGGTTTGTCTATTTGCTTAAACACAAATCCGAGACCTTTAACGTATTTAAGGTCTTTAGGGCTTTAGTGGAAAAGCAAACTGGCAAAGTGATCAAAACCCTTCGATCTGATCGAGGTGGTGAGTATATGTCTGGAGAGTTCGATGACTTTCTTAAAGAAGAAGGTATCGCTTCTCAGCTTACCGCACCTGGCACACCTCAACAAAACGAAGTGTCAGAGAGAAGAAACCGAACTCTTATGGAGATGGTTAGATCAATGATGAGTTAATCATCACTCCCGCTTTCCTTTTGGGGATATGCCCTCGAATCAGCCGCATACATTCTGAACCAAGTTCCGTCCAAAACGGTTCCTGGTACTCCTTATGAACGATGGACTGGCCGTAAAGTGAATCTTGGCCGCATCCGAATTTGGGGTTGCCCTGCACACGTGCTGAGGCAAAAGACTAGCAAGTTGGCTAGTAGGTCAGAATTGTGCCTGTTTGTAGGATATCCGAAGGAAACCAAAGGTTTTACTTTCTATAGTCCCGAGGACGATAAGACTTTCCTTAGCACGAATGCTCGTTTCCTTGAGGAGGACTTTATGAAGGATGCGAAACCTAGAAGCAAAATTGTGCTTGAAGAAAAGTTGGGTGAGGAAGCTTCTACCTCATCTGTAAGAACTGTTCTTACCCCAACTGAAACACAACCTAACTCATCAAAATATCGTCAAGTAGTACTTAGACGTAGTGGGAGGGCTACTCAAAAGCCTGACAGGTACATGTCTTATGGAGACTCTCTTGTAGCCGTCTCCGACATGGATGACCCTGTTTCCTATAGCCAAGCGATGGCTTGTTCTGAATCAAACCTTTGGCTTGACGCCATGAAAGTTGAAATGCACTCGATGTATGTCAACAAAGTCTGGAAACTTGTAGACCTTCCTGAAGGGATTAAACCCGTAGGGTGTAAGTGGATATACAAGAAGAAAAGGGGTCCTGATGGGAACGTTGAGATGTTCAAAGCACGACTTGTGGTGAAGGGTTATACCCAACAAGAAAGGATTGACTATGAAGAAACCTTCTCGCCAGTCCCGATGCTTAAATCCATCCGCATGCTCCTATCCATAGCTGCAGCTCTCGACTATGAGATCTGGCAAATGGATGTCAAGACAACCTTTCTGAATGGCAATCTTGACGAGCGCATTTACATGGCTCAACCAGACGGTTTCGTGGATAAAGGTCAAGAGACCAAGGTTTGTGAGTTGCTTAAATCCATTTATGGACTAGAGCAAGCATCTAGGTCATGGAATATTAGATTCGATGAAACTGTAAAAAGCTTTGGCTTTGAACAGTCGATAGATGAGCCTTGTGTTTATAAGTTAATACACGAAGGTAAAGTTGTGTTTCTGGTACTATATGTCGATGATATACTACTCATTGGTAATGACGTGGGTAAGTTATCTGAGGTTAAGGTCTGGCTGGCAAAGCAATTCGATATGAAGGATCTAGGAGAAGCCACATACATTCTGGGAATCCAAATCTTTCGAGATAGGAAAAACCGGACCTTGTCGCTCTCTCAAGCATCTTATATTGATAAGGTGATGGATCGCTTCTCGACGCAAGACTGCAAGAGGGGTCAAACACCAATTAGGCATGGAGTTTCACTCTCTAAGGACCAGTCTCCCAAGACTGCACAAGAGATTGAAGACATGAGGAAGATTCCTTACGCCTCTGCCGTAGGAAGCATCATGTATGCCATGCTTTGCACTAGACCTGACATCTGTTTCGCCGTTGGCGTAGTTAGTCGTTTCCAATCCAACCCTGGACCCGAGCACTGGATTGCTGTTAAGCATGTTCTTAAGTATCTTTGAAGAACTAGGAACTTGATGCTTACATACTCAGGTACTGACCTGACTATGACGGGATATACCGACTCCGATTTTCAAGCGGATAAGGATTCCAGGAAATCCACTTCGGGATCTGTGTTCATCCTTAATGGTGGTGCTGTTGTGTGGAGAAGTATTAAGCAATCTTGCATTGCTGACTCCACAATGGAAGCAGAATATGTGGCTGCTTGTGAAGCATCCAAAGAGGCTGTATGGCTTAGAAAGTTCCTTAATTATTTGGAAGTTGTTCCAAACGTCGACGAGCCCATGACCCTTTATTGTGATAATAGTGGGGCTGTCGCTAACTCAAAGGAACCTAGAAGCCATAAGCGCTCTAAGCATATTGAGAGGAAATACCATTTGATTCGAGAGATCGTGCAGCGCGGAGACGTGGAAGTGAAGAAGATCTCAACGGTGGACAACCTCGCAGATCCATTCACCAAGGCCCTAGCGAACAAGGTCTTCGACCAACATCGTGAGGGATTAGGCATGAAGGACTACACACACCTTCTTTGAGTCAAGTGGGAGTTTGTTGTCAATGGTGCCCACAAGAAGAGTTGTAGTCTTTATTTTGTACATTTGATGTAATAAAGTCTCATGAAGACTCTTGCTTGTAATTGCCTATCTATTCATTAATAAAGTTGAAACGTTCATTCATTCTTTCTTTGTTTGAAGCTTTATGATAAAACCTTAGTCTTTTAGTCCATAAACAAACTTAACAACTTACGAAGAGACAAATGTAGATTTGCATGAACAAACTCTTCGTAGTTTGCTTAAAACGTTATATTCGCAATCTTAGGGTCAAAGGACTATTGACCTCAGTATGATTGTTAGAAGAATCTATGATGTCTGGTTATGAGGCATTGAGAGTTGGGGACTC
Organism: Urtica dioica subsp. dioica; assembly: GCF_054948205.1. Classification (NCBI taxonomy): domain Eukaryota; kingdom Viridiplantae; phylum Streptophyta; class Magnoliopsida; order Rosales; family Urticaceae; genus Urtica; species Urtica dioica. Next base: position 13,933,202 of record NC_142765.1, on the reverse strand, counting down.
TATAGTTCTTCTAGGTATCTTCCGAAGATACTGAATTGACCAGTGCACTTCTAGAGACAATATAAGAACAAACCATTTAACCTCTTATGTCTCGAAGTCCCTATGTATGAATTGCATCATGCTTACCTTAATCCTGAAATGAGACATGCCATTTCACACCTTAGTATTCTCATTTGAGAAAGTCAAAGTTCGGACTCACTATGTGATTCCGAACAAGGCCTATTGGTGAAGTACTAAGTTGTGAGTCTGTCATGAGTAACTTTGTGAAGTTCTCATAGATATGGAATTCATGTACAAGATTGCTGAAATGCAATGTATGTCACCTCATGCTTTGTTCCTTGGAGTGTGAATAAATGAACTGGCCAGTGTCCAAATTGAGTCCTGACTCTTTTGGATGAAACAATGTGACTTGTTATCTCCTCGTCAATACATTGTTTCTAACTTATTCACAAGCGACAAAGGAGTTGAGGAAATAACAGCTAGAAGGGTAAAATGGTAATTTAGTAAATCCCGACTAGCTGATGACATTCATGAAGGGTAAACATAGATAATATTCAGTGGATCCGCTCATCATAATTAGGTCGAATTCTTGAGTAGAAAATAAATTCATTTGAACCGAGAGATTTTCAGTGTCAGCTCTTTAGTGGAGTCAGTTGGCATTAAGCTAAACTTGGAAAAGGTTTGTGAACTTTTGAGTCCAAGTGTTTAGCTCAAGCTTTGTTCATTTGGGTCCATGAGGTCACTGTCACGAATCACATCGATAGGAATAGTTAAACTGGAAGCTAAGTCAAAACAATAACGAAAATTGTCGAAAGGGTAATTTTGTCTTTTGAGACATAAGGATGAAATGGATGTCAATAAATTTTGACAAGTTCATTTGATGACTTAATGTCACTCGGCCATAATATGATTAACTGGGCCTTGTGAATTAATTTCATTTCATGAGAATTTTATTGAAAATACTTAATGGGCCTTTCTCATGTTGTCATGAACAAATGAAGAAGCTTCTAGAAGCTCCTTCTAGAGAGACTTGGGCGCCTACCCTAATAGAGAAATAGGAGAGTTTATTTTGTGCATAAATGTATTTAGATACTTGCCAAAAGAAAAAGAGGAAACAAATTTCCTCCAAGAGGAAAGTGGGAATCGGCCAAGTGAGAGACAAGGCAAGGCCTTGAACAAAATTGGAAACAAATCAAGGCTTCTAGAAGCCTTGAGTTGGCCGAGTGTCTCAAAGGGAAAAAAGAGGAAATTGCTCATGAATATGTGATATTCTATAGAAGAGGAAACTACCTTATTGAAGGTGAGACCTCTCCTATAAATAGGAGCCTCATTTCCTCACATTTCATTCATTCTTTCTTTGTTTGAAGCTTTATGATAAAACCTTAGTCTTTTAGTCCATAAACAAACTTAACAACTTACGAAGAGACAAATGTAGATTTGCATGAACAAACTCTTCGTAGTTTGCTTAAAACGTTATATTCGCAATCTTAGGGTCAAAGGACTATTGACCTCAGTATGATTGTTAGAAGAATCTATGATGTCTGGTTATGAGGCATTGCGAGTTGGGGACTCTATAGTTCTTTTAGGTATCTTCCGAAGATACTGAATTGACCAGTGCACTTCTAGAGACAATATAAGAACAAACCATTTAACCTCTTATGTCTCGAAGTCACTATGTATGAATTGCATCATGCTTACCTCAATCCTGAAATTAGACATGCCATTTCACACCTTAGTATTCTCATTTGAGAAAGTCAAAGTTCGGACTCACTATGTGATTCCGAACAAGGCCTATTGGTGAAGTACTAAGTTGTGAGTCTGTCATGAGTAACTTTGTGAAGTTCTCATAGATATGGAATTCATGTACAAGATTGCTGAAATGCAATGTATGTCACCTCATGCTTTGTTCCTTGGAGTGTGAATAAATGAACTAGCCAGTGTCCAAATTGAGTCCTGACTCTTTTGGATGAAACAATGTGACTTGTTAGCTCCTCGTCAATACATTGTTTCTAACTTATTCACAAGCGACAAAGGAGTTGAGGAAATAACAGCTAGAAGGGTAAAATGGTAATTTAGTAAATCCTGAGGTCACTGTCACGAATCACATCGATAGGAATAGTTAAACTGGAAGATAAGTCAAAACAAGAACGAAAATAGTTAAAAGGGTATTTTTGTCTTTTGAGACAAAGGATGAAATGAATGTCAATAAATTTTTTGACAAGTTCATTTGATGACTTAATGTCACTCGGCCATAACTTGATTATTGGGCCTTGTGAATTAATTTCATTTCATAAGAATTTTATTGAAAATTCTTAATGGGCTTTTCTCATGTTGTCATGAACAAATGAAGAAGCTTCTGGAAGCTCCTTCTAGATGAGAGTTGGGCGCCCAAAATACCCAAGAGAAAGAGTTTATTTTGTGCATAAATGTATTTAGATACTTGCCAAAAGAAAAAGAGGAAACAAATTTTGCATATGGGATGCATAAAGGATCGGCCATGTTGAGAGAAAAGGCAAGCCTTGAACAAAATAGGAATCAAATCAAGGCTTCTAGAAGCCCTAGCTTGGCCGAGTGTCTCAATAGGAAAGAGAGGAATTTGGCTCATGAATATGTGATATTCCATAGAAGAGGAAACTACCTTATTGAAGGTGAGACCTCTCCTATAAATAGGAGCCTCATTTCCTCACATTTCATTCATCCAAGTTTAAAAGATTTGAGAGACTCTCTCTCTAGAACTTGTGGCCGAAAATCCTCTCTGTCTCTCTCTAGTTTATTTTCGATTTTTCTTGCTTTGGCACCTAGGTCCTCACTCGACCTAGTGTTTAGCTCTGCGACTTCGAGACTCGTTCTTAAGTCGTAGTGTTTAAAAGTGCCCACTCACTGATTCCTTCTTTTCGAGTGATTTAGTGATAGAAACTTTCGTGGTTGCTCGAGGTGCCGAGGAAAGAAAGAGAGACGTGCTGCGAGGGGAGACGAGCGTTGCAAACTTTCCAAAAGCTTCTTCAAAGTTCAAGCTTCAAGAAAGGTTAGTAAACTCTTAGCTCATATTGGTTTTTAATTACATGTACTTGCACTTGTCTAGGTTAGTAAAAACTGTTTTACTTGTAAAAGAAATTTTTAAAATTCCGCCGCTTACCGAAGCGTTAATTATTTTCTCAAACCCTAGATCGATTCCAACACACAGTGTGTTTGACCTAGTACAATCCCATTAGGTGTTCGGATAATCTTGATCCCTAGAATTACATCGGCAATTCCCAGATCTTTCATATCGAACCTTGAGTTCAATATATCTTTTGTAGATTGGACCATACGATCATTACTTCCCACTATGAGCATGGCATCTACATATAAACACAGAATCACATATCCATGTTTAGTGGTTTTAATGTACACACATTTGTCATATTTGTTGATCTTAAATCCATTTGACATCATAACGTTGTCGAATTTCTCATGCCATTGCTTTGGGGCTTGTTTAAGGCAATAAAGCAATTTGACTAGTTTACAGACTTTTGTTTCTTGTTCAGGTGCAATACAACCCTCAGGTTGATTCATATAGATCTCTTCTTCAAGATCTCCATTAAGAAAAGCAATTTTTACATCCATTTGATGAATTGCAAGATTGCGTAATGCGGAAATTACAATTATCAATCTAATAGATGTTATTCTCGTAATAGGAGAATAAGTATCAAAGTAATCAACACCCTCTTGTTGTTTATACCCTTTGATTACCAGTCATGCCTTATAGTTATCAATAGAGCCATTGACTTTCATCTTCCTCGAAAAGATCCACACTGATCCAAGTGTTTTACTTCCAGGAGGAAGATTAACCAACTCCCAAGTGTGGTTTTGTATGATAGAGTCTATTTAACTTATTATGGCTTCTTTTCATAAGTGACCCTCAACGGAGTTCACTGCCTCTTTATAAGTTAGAGGTGGAGCCTCTAGCATATATGTCTAAAAATCAGAACCAAATGATTTTTCTACCCTCGCTCGCTTGATTCGTCCAAGTCCCTCACACTCTATCTCTTTTCGGACTCTTCATCATTCTCTTGAGTTATTTCCTCAATATCCTCAAGAAATTGGTTTGATGAACCTGGTTCATCTTCCTTAGACTTATAAGGAAACACATGTTCAAAGTCATACACAAGGAATCTATATGCATTACTATGGTGTGAATACCCAATGAAGATACAATCTATAGGTTTTGGTCCTTTCTTCATTTTCTTTGGAGCAGGAGCCATTACTTTGGCCAAGCACTCCCACATTCGCAAGTATTTATAGGAAGGTCTCTTTCCTATAAATAGCTCAGACGGAGACTTATCCTTCTTCTTCCGGGGTATCTTTCTCCAAAGGTACTTTGTAGACAAGATCGCCCCCCCCCCCCCCCCCCCCGCCCCCCATTTCTTGGGGTAACCCAGAACTTAACAACATCGCATTCATCATCTCCTTGAGAGTGCAGTTCTTACGTTCGGCAATGTCGTTCGGTTGAGGAGAAGAAGCTGGAGTGACTTCGTGAATAATTCCATGTTGTGCACAAAAGGCACCAAATGGTTCAACATATTCACCTCCTCGATAGATTCATTGCTTCACTCAACACTATGAAAGGATGTTCTCGTTAGTTTTGCTTCAACACCAATTTCACATTTATGATTTCAGTCAATATTAAACTTTGGAATACACTCCAAATTAATCAATTTTCTCAACGTGTCATAATTCACATGACCTAATCTACCATACCATAAATTAGACGACTCAATCATCTAAGCGGAATAATAATTTTTATTCATTTTTTTGGCCTTGATGGCCATTACATTCATTTTGACCATGCCATTATTGACATAGCCCTTGCCCACGTACATTCCATTTTTAGAAAGTACAAGTTTTTGAGACTCTAAACCATTCTAAATGCATGGTTATCTAGCACAGTCCCAGAAATAAGATTCTTTCGCATATCGGGCACGTAGAGAACTTTGGTGAGCTTCATCTTGTTGTCAATGGTGCTCACAAGAAGAGTAGTAGTCATCATTACTTATGTACATTTGATGAAAGTTGAAACGTTCATTCATTCTTCATTGTCTATTTGAAGCTTTATGATAAACTATAGTCTTTAGTCCTTAAACAAACCTAACAATAAATGAAGAGTCAAATATAGATTTGCATGAACAAACTCTTCATGGTTTGCTTAAAACAGTATATTCAAAATCTAAGGATCAAAGGGCTATTGATCTAAGTATGATTGTTAGGAAAATCTATGATGTCCGGTTATGGGACATAGAGAGTTGGAGACTCTATAGTTCGTCCTAGGTATCTTCTTAAGGTACTGAATTAACCACTGTATTTCTAGGGACAAAATAAGAACAAACCATTTAACCTCTTATGTCTCGAATTCACTATGTTTGAATTGCGTCATGCTTACCTCAATCCTGAAATGAGACATGTCACTTCATAGCTTACGTATTCTTATTATAGAAAGTTAGAGTTCTAGATTCACTATGTGATATAGACAAGACCTATTGGTGAAGTACTAAGTTATGAAGATGTCATGAACAATTTTTTGAAGATCTCATAGATATGGAATTCATGTACAAGATTGCTGAAATGCAATGTATATCACCTCATTTTTTGTTCCTTTGAATGTGAATAAATGAACTGGCCAGTGTCCAAATTGAGTCATGACTCGTTTGGATGAATCAATGTGACTTGTTAGCTCTTCTTCAATACATTGCTTCTAACTTATTCACAAGCGACAAAGGAGTTGAGGAAATAACAACTAGAAGGGTAAAATGGTAATTCTGTAAATTTCATCTAGTCGATGATATTCATGAAGGGTAAACATAGATAATATTCAATGACTCCACTCAATTACAATTAAGTAGAATTCTTGAGTAGAAAATAAATTCATTTGAACCGAGAGATTTTCAGTGTCAACTCTTTAGTGGAGTCAGTTGACATTAAGCTAGAACTTGGAAAAGGTTTGTGAACTTTTGAGTCCAAGTATGCTAGCTTAAGCTTTGTTCATTTGGATCCATGAGGTCACTACCACAAGTCATTAGAGTAGGATTAGTTAAACATGAAAGCTAAGTCAAAAGATGTTCAAATGTTGAACTAGACAAGTTTTACGAAAATTGTCTAAAGCGTAATTTTGTCTTTTTGGACATAGGATGGTATGAATTACAATATATAAGTTATTTGACATTGTCATATGATGACAATGAGTTCAAGACACACGGCCATATTGAAATATTGGGCCTTGAGGATTGAATTTTGAATTTCATTTTATGGAATTTTATGTGAAAATTCTAAATGGGCTTTTCTTATGTTGTCATGAACAAATAAAGAAACATCAAGAAGCATGTTATAGAAGCTCTAAATTTCGTCCATACCAAGAGAGAAAAGAGAGATTATTTTGTGCATTGATGTATGAAGATACTTGCCAAAAGAAAAAGAGGAGACAAATTTCGTCTAGAAGGAAAGCACATGGACGGCCAAGAGAGAGCAAGCAAAAGAGGAAACAAATCCATGTGGAAATAAAGGCATGTTGGACGTGCAAAGCAAGGGAAAAGAGGAAATAAGAATTTGCTCATGAATATGTGATATTCAATGAAACGGAGGAAACTATCTTTTCAAGGCAAAACCTCCTCCTATAAATACCCCACCTCATTCACAATTCATAACACACAATTGTGAGATTGAGAGCTTCTCTCTCTAGTTGTTGGCCGCCCCCTCTCTCTCTTTAGAATCTCTTCTTGTCCTTTTTGTTTTAGCACCTAGGTCCTCATTAGACCTAGTATTTTGTTTTAGCTCTTTGGCTCCAACACAAGTTCTTGAGTCATGGTGTTTAAAACTGCCAACACACTAAATCCAACCTAAACTCTAAAGAATCTAGTGGTAGAAACTTTCGTGGTTGCTCACAGGTTCAAGAAGACTGGTGGGAGAGGCGAGCTGAGTGGGGAGACGAGCGTTTCTACCTTCCTAAGGCTTCTCAACGTTCAAGCTCCATTCAAGGTTGGTACCGAGTATAAACTGTAAGTAGTGTTAAAATTTTATTATACATTCATGCACATTGTTTAGGTTGTAAAAACGTTTTACGAGTTTTTAAAGAAATTTTTATATTCCTCCGCTTACTAGAAGCGGTAAATCTTTCTTAAACGCTAGATGTATTCCAACACATCTCCTTCCCAGAGGTCATCTTCAAGAAGACTTCACCTTCTCCCTTGCCTTTAGAGGTGGTAGAGTTACCCATGAAAAACTTTTCTCCATCTCCTAGCAACTCAAGGGTGGAGAAGGAGTTCTTGTAAGCGCATTTGTGGCGGGTTGCTCCAGTGTCTAACCAGCACTCCTTCGAGTTCGAGTCAATCATGTTGAACTCAGAGACCACAGCGACGAGGAGGTCATTATCATCCTCCACGACATTCTCCTCCTTCTTCTTCTTTGGCTTTCTACAATTTGCAGCCCGGTGACCAACTTTGTCACAATTGTTGCAGTTACCAACAATCCTTTGTTAGTACTTCTTCTTGAAAGTTCGACCCTTGACTCCAAGCTTGTGGGCGTGCTTCTTCCCATTCGAGTTCTCACCATGTTCGACGACATTGGCTCGCTCGGAGACGGTTCTCAGACTCTTATCGAAGCCACGGTTGTCTGTTAGCATTGGTACCCACAAGAAGAGTAGTAGTCATAACTTATACACATTTGATGTATTAAAGTCTTACGAAGACTCTTGGTTATAACTGCTGAATAATTAATAAAAGTTGAAACTTTCATTCATTCTTCCTTGTCTGGTTGAAGCTTTATGATAAACCATAGTCTTTAGTCCTTAAACAAACCTAACAACAAATGAAGAGTCAAATATAGATTTACATGAACAAACTCTTCATGGTTTGCTTAAAACAACATATTCACAATATAAGGATCAAATGACTATTGATCTTAGTATGATTGTTAGGAGAATCTATGATGTTTGGTTATGAGACATATAGAGTTGGAGACTCTATAGTTCTTTCTAGGTATCTTCTGAAGATACTGAATTGACCAGTGCACTTCTAGAGACTTTGTAAGAACAAACCATTTAACCTCTTCTGTCTCAGAGTCACTATGTATGAATTGCATCATGCTTACCTCAATCATGAAATGACACATGTCATTTCATAGTTTACGTATTCTCATTTGAGAATGTCAGAGTTCTAGATTCACTATGTGATATATACAAGACTTATTGGTGAAGTATTAAGTTATAAAGATGTCATGAACAACTTTGCGAAGATCTCATAAATATGGAATTCATGTACAAGATTGCTGAAATGCAATGTATATCACCTCATGCTTTGTTCCTTGGTTGTCATGACTCTTTTGGATGAATCAATGTAACTTGTTAGCTCCTCGTTAATACATTGTTTCTAGCTTATTCACAAGCGAAAAAAAAGTTGAGGAAATAACAACTAGAAAGGTAAAATGGTAATTTTGTTAATGCCATCTAGTTGATGATATTCAGGAAAGGTAAACATAGATAATATTCAATGGATCCACTCATCACAATTAAGTAGAATTCTTAAGTAGAAAATATATTCATTTGAACCGAGAGATTTCAGTGTCAGCTCTTTCATGGAGTCAGTTGCCATTAAGCTAGAACTTGGAAAAGGTTTGTGAATTTTTTAGTCCAATTATGCTAGCTTAAGCTTTGTTCATTTGGATCCATGAGGTCACTACCACAAGTCATTAGAGTAGGATCAGTCAAACAACAAAGCTAAGTCAAAACAAGTTCAAATGTTGAACCAGACAAGTTTTACGAAAATTGTCTAAAGGGTAATTTTTTCCAGTAGGACATAAGATGGTATGAATTTAAATAAATATGTTTTTTGACATTGTCATCTGATGACAATAAATTTATGTCACACGGCCACAATTAGTATATTGGGCCTTGAGGATTGAATTTCATTTCATGGAATTTTATGTGAAACTTCTACATGGGCTTTTATGATATTGTCATGAACAAATAAAGAAACATCTAGAAGCATGTTCTAGAAACTCATTTTTATCCATACCATAGAGAGAAAGAGAGTTTATTCTGTGCATTGATGTATGAAGGTACTTGCCAATAGAAAAAGAGTAAACAAATTTGCTCCATGATGAAATAAAGTGGGCGGCCAAGAGGGAGGCAAAAAAATGAGGAAAAAAATCCATGTGGCATGAGCAAGTGCTGCACATCCAAGGAAGAAAGAGGAAACAAGGGATTTGCACATGAATATGTGATATTCAATAGAAAAGAGGAAACTACTTTCTCAAAGCAATCTCTCCTCCTATAAATGCCCCACCTCATTCACAACGTGGAACACATAAGTTTTTGAGATTGAGAGCTTCTCTCTCTAGACTTGGCCGCCCCTCTCCTTCTTTCTCTCTCTCTCCCTCTCTCTCTCTCTCTCTCTCTCTCTCTCTCTCTCTCTCTTTCTCTCCCTTCTTATTCTTTTGTTTTGGCACCTAGGTCTATTGTCAATGGTTCCCACAAGAAGAGTTGTAGTCTTTATTTTGTACATTTGATGTAATAAAGTCTCACGAAGACTCTTGCTTGTAACTGCTTATTCATTAATAAAAAGTTGAAACGTTCATTCATTCTTCCTTGTCTGTTTGAAGCTTTATGATAAAACCTTAGTCTTTAGTCCATAAAAAAATTTAACAACTTACGAAGAGACAAATGTAGATTTGCATGAACAAATTCTTCGTAGATTGCTTAAAACGATATATTCGCAATCTAAGGGTCAAAGAACTATTGACCTCAGTACGATTGTTAGGAGAATTTATGATGTCTGATTATGGGACATTGAGAGTTGGAGACTCTATAGTTCTTCTAGGTATCTTCTGAAGGTACTGAATTGACCAGTGCACTTCTAGAGACAAGATAAGAACAAACCATTTAACCTCTTATGTCTCGAAGTCACTACGTATGAATTGCATCGTGCTTACCTTAATCCTGAAATGAGACATGTTATTTCACAGCTTACGTATTCTCATTTGAGAAAGTCAGAGTTCGGACTCACTATCTGATTCTGAACAGGGCGTATTTGTGAAGTTCTCATAGATATGGAATTCATCTACAAGATTGCTGAAATGCAATGTATATCACCTCATGCTTTGTTCCTTGGAATGTGAATAAATGAACTGGCCAGTGTCCAAATTGAGTCTTGACTCTTTTGGATGAAACAATGTGACTTGTTAGCCCCTCATCAATACATTGTTTCTAACTTATTCACAAGCGACAAAGGAGTTGAGGAAATAACAGCTAGAAGGGTAAAATGGTAATTTTGTAAATCCCGACTAGCTGATGATATTCATGAAGGGTAAACATAGATAATATTCAGTGGATCTATTCATTACAATTAGGTTGAATTCTTGAGTAGAAAATAAATTCATTTGAACCGAGAGATTTTCAGTGTCAACTCTATAGTGGAGTCAGTTGACATTAAGCTAAACTTGGAAAAGGTTTGTGAACTTTTGAGTCCAAGTATTTAGCTCAAGCTTTGTTCATTTGGATCCATGAGGTCACTGTCACAAATCATATTGAGTGGGAATAGTTAAACTAGAAGCTCAGTCAAAACAAGAACGAGACAAGTTTGAAAATTGTCAAAAGGGTAATTTTGTCTTTTTGGAAAAAGGTTGAAATGAATGTCAATAAATTTTTTGACATGATCATTTGGTGACTTGCATCCACTCGGCCAAGTTAGTTTGTTTGGGCCTTGTGGATTAATATTATTTCGTAAGAGTTTTATTTAAAATTCTTAATGGGTCTTTCTCATGTTGTCATGAACAAATGAAGAAGCTTCTAGAAGTTGCTTCTAGAGAGACTTGGCCGCCCACCCTATAGAGAAATAGGAGAGATTATTTTGTGCATAAATGTATCAAGATACTTGCCAAAAGAAAAAGAGGAAACAAATTTCCTATGCATGCACTTCTACAAATATGGGAATCAGGTGCGGCAAAAGTCGTACCTGATGCCCACAAAGTCGCACCCGATAGTACTATCGTGTACGACTTTAGGTGCGACTAAGTCGCACCTACAAGTTCGCAGCTAATACTATTGGGTGCGACATGTCGCACTCAATAGTATATACTATTTGGTGCGAAACTATTAGGTGCGACTTATCACACCTGAAGTCGGACCTATTTTTCCATGGGAACTCAAGAATAAGGCGGGAAGAGCATTGGGTGCGATTATCTGCACCCAATACTCTTCCCGCCATAGTATTGGGTGCGGCTTGTCGCACCCAATACCCTTCCCGCCTTACTATCAGGTGCGACTAATTGCATCTGATGCCCAATTTATTTTGAAAAAAAAAAATTTACAAATAAATAGAATTATAATTAGAATTAGAAATTAATATTTCATATTAAAATATTTTTAATATACAAACAACTAATACGAGTTAGATGTCAATTTCTCTCAACAGGTGTTGACATTAGATGTTAACAATTGACGTCAATTGTTGACATCTAATGTCAACAACTGTTGAGAGAAATTGAGTTTAGATGTCAATTTCTCTCATCAGTTGTTGACATTAGATGTCAACAATGGACGTCCATTGTTGACATCTAATGTCAACAACTGATGAACTCTGTAGAGTTTAGATGTCAATTTCTCTCATCAGTTGTTGACATTAGATGTCAATAATGGACGTCAAGTGTTGACATCTGAAATCAACAAATAATGAACGTTGTTGATACTAATATGCAGAAATTTCAGAAAAACACTCCATTGAATCTCTGGTGACAACCTATGACCACTTCGAGCCCCGAAAGAGAAAATGTTCTAAAAATGAGGTACATTTTGATGCCAAGCAAAGCTGATTTTCGGATATTATTTTTTATGATTGTAGACATTTATACCTATAATTGTAGACAATTACTAAAATTGTAGTCAATTGATGTTAATAAGGCAAGCGCATCGGAACTCGGTGATGCACAACTCACGGAGTTTCAAATGAGCCAAGCTGAGTACATATCGTACTTGGATACTTTTTGTAGTGAGACTGAATCGGGTCCGATCATGTGTCTGTTGTCAATGGTGCCCACAAGAAGAGTAGTAGTGTCTATTTATGTACATTTGATGTCATCTAGTCTTACGAAGACTCTTGCTTGTAATTGCCTATTCATTCATTAATAAAGTTGAAACGTTCATTCATTCTTTCTTTGTTTGAAGCTTTATGATAAAACCTTAGTCTTTTAGTCCATAAACAAACTTAACGACTTACGAAGAGACAAATGTAGATTTGCATGAACAAACTCTTCGTAGTTTGCTTAAAACGATATATTCGCAATCTTAGGGTCAAAGGACTATTGACCTCAGTATGATTGTTAGAAGAATCTATGATGTCTGGTTATGAGGCATTGAGAGTTGGGGACTCTATAGTTCTTCTAGGTATCTTCCGAAGGTACTGAATTGACCAGTGCACTTCTAGAGACAATATAAGAACAAACCATTTAACCTCTTATGTCTCGAAGTCACTATGTATGAATTGCATCATGCTTACCTTAATCCTGAAATGAGACATGCCATTTCACACCTTAGTATTCTCATTTGAGAAAGTCAAAGTTCGGACTCAC